>NC_081824.1:194750192-195057655 GCF_030867095.1 Alligator mississippiensis | reverse complement strand
AACTGGAAATGGAACTGATAACAAAATCTGAGAACTAGTTACCTTATTTTCATGAAGAGGCAAATTCTGCTTTTACTAAACTGGAGAACATTAATTCCACTGAAGCCAATTAATTTAATTGATGCAAGGCCAAGAAGAACATAAGATCCATCCTATACTCTAGTTTCTCTGAGTAGTATCTTTTTTAGACATCTTTAATTAACTGTATTTTAGTCGTTACTTCTCATTTGCAAATCACTCTATCCATCCTGGTTTTCATGTTGGAAGCAGGATCAAGAAATGGAAGAAAATCCAATTCCATTAGATTTCTAAATCAATGTTGAAGATTCAGTAGGGGCTGCACAAAGCCTATTGAAGTCAATTGAAAATGTGGTCATGGATCAAGCCATTAGTTTAGACATATTCAGTACAGATGTAGTTCAAAGCAGCATTCTTACTTTGGCAGTTGATATAAGCCAAACAGATTTATATGCCATTAGAAATAAATGTGCCACAATATATCTAGGTATGGATGAAGGTATATGGCATTATTTTACTATCTAACCATAAAGCCATTTCAGGATTTTCATTGGCATCCTGAAAGAAGTAGATAGCATTGTGAAAAACAACTTGGCAGGATATATTTGGACACAGCCGTACATTAGCACCTGAGCCTTGAATGCCTTATAAAAACTCAGCCCTGGCAAAGCTTTCATCTCTTTTAGATGGTCTACAGATGAAAATAAGCAGTCACTGCAGTGAATTTAGTGAGGTTACAACAGTGTAAGGCAGTGTGGGACAGACCTGATCCTGATTTCATTCCTATGTAATTCCAGGGGAATTACTCCTGGTTTATACCAACATTAATGAAAATGGGATCAGGCCCTAAGTCTGTTTTACTTCCTTAACTGCTGTTCCTTTTGCAAACAGAAAAAGGGACATGGAACAAAGACTGTATCACACTAACAAGATAAGACACTCTGAAGGTGTTCACAGGTTACTTGAATATCTATACTTTAATAGCAAAGTACAACAGAACAATGGCTGCTAACCCACAGCACAATATTAATTGCTAATTAGTTTACTATTTTGGCTGGAATGCCTTCCAGCATTCTAAGTCAATTTTTAATCCATATAAACAGCCAAGGAATGCACTATCTCAAAACATGTAATTACAGAGGATTATATTACACCTCCAGCATTTTGGCAAAAGCACTCAATGGCAAAAGATAAAACAGTAGCACCAGGGTCTTTTTTTGATTTTGTACTTAACAGGAAAATTGCTAGTTATCGCTACAATGCACCCATTGTTCAGTGTATTGGCTCCTGTTTTTCAGATTCAGAGATATGGGTTTTAAAATAAACACACTCACAAAATTAACTAACTTCCTATATTCTCTTTTACTCTGCTCATGTCAGTTCAGAGATAGAGAATCTAGCAAGGCTAATATTAATTCTGAAAAAACTTACAAATGTAGCAAAATAAATTCCAACAGAACTAACCAAATGATACTGTAGATAACACTAGCATAGTTATTACTGGGTTTGGGGTTTTGTTTTTTTTTACAGTAAGAATATAGAGGACTTTCTGCTTTTGCCAATAACTAAATGGTTATGTGCAATTGTGCATTGTCTGCTGGCTGAATTACAGCAGTTTCAAGGACTGACAGTGGGGCTGTATATGTCATTCTAGTTTTTTTAGCTCAAACTAGATTTAAATTAAATGAGTCTGCCCATAGACACTCATTGTGCTTCTTGAAGGGAGACAGCTGGCTAAAGAATTTGTCATGTGAGATCTTTGTCTCAAGATATGAACGATCAGGAGAGGACCCTTTTAAATTTTATTTTACTTATTCATTAGGATTTACTTACTTGGAATTGATCAGCTCATATATTTTTATTTTAGGCCCAGATCCTACAGTCTTCACACAAGAAAACTCCTAGTGAGGTTTTGGTCTTATAAAAATTGAGAAAATCAGTCCCCATGTATTTTCAGTGCTTTACCCAGTTCTTCAGCTGAACTGGCAAAATCCCACAAGGGATTTTTTTTTAGCACTGAAACCTCCTATTATTGGGAATTAATACCACTTAAATGAAAGTTACAAAGGTCTCAGCCTGTTAAAGGGAGGAGAATCACACCCTCTATGTTTAGGGTTGTGTGAAGAACTTTATTCTGCACAATTAATCACTCTGCAGCCCTTTTGAAAGCTAGGGCCTTCAGTTCAGCTCTTCTCAGCCAAGGCAGGTGGCCGCAATATGGGGCCCTCAAGGAGCTAAATAAAAGAGCAGGGAAGTCCTCCACTGACAGACAATAAAAGGAGGTACTTCCTTTCCCTATTGTCCTACCCCTTTTAGCCAATATCTTTGTTTTAACTTTTTGACACAGCAATTTCCCCTTATTCAAATCCTGCGTTTGCCTACACACACTGTGAATCAATAAGTTAATGAGCCCTCTGACATACCACTCAGTCAATTCCTTCCTGGCCCTGTTGCCTTGTTTTAACTACAAATCATCCCTGGCATATGCCTTTTATTTTGTATGAACTATCTTGGAAGGGGGAGCGGGGGTTACATAAGTTTTCTTTTGCCTATCTGGAATGAACTGAACCTTCTCCCAATGTTCATGTTATGTCGTATGTTTATTCCCTTTCATGGCCAGGGGATTCTGAGGCTTCTTTTTGATCTTTACAAAAACCAGCATCTCTCTTTAGAAAGTTTCATAGATTTAACTTGCGGTATGAATGTCCTCTGTTCTCTTTAGGTTGCTTGGTGCAGTTTGTGGCTACCTGTGGTGCTGTGAGCAGGCTCATAAATGTGTCCTTGTCCTTCCCCAGTTCCATTCATTACTTTGGGCTTCTTTGAATCAAAATACTTAACTTCTGTCTTCTACATCCCTAATCCAAGAGATCTCAGCCTGTATTCAATATTCAAAAGAGCTTAGAACCTACAGTTGGGGCTGTATTTTCAAGATACCCGCTTCTCCTCTTAAAGCGCCTAGGGTGCCTGTACACAAGCACAGAGACTGCTCTGATGCACCGTAATTACAGCGTGTCAGAGTAAACTCAATTAATCGAGTTTGCTGGATGGAGCATGGTAATTACCATGCTCCAGCAGCCTCCACACCTCATGTATCAGCATCCTTGCGCTTCAAAATGCAGCAGGGATGCATGAACTAAAGCTCATCAAATGGGCTTTAGTTAAAGTGCCCCTGCCACCATTTTGAAGCACGGGGATGCTGATACATGAGATGCTGTAGCGTTTTAATTAGAGTGGATCTCACAGCTAATTGAAGTGCCACATCCTCCCCCCTCCTTCCCCAGAGTACATGTAAAAGTGCTCCTAAAGAAGGGGCAGATTTGCAAAATGGTTTAGTACTAATTAACTCCCATTACGACCCTTTCAGCCAGGTTTCCAAGAGTCCAACACTGAACATGCAGAGCTCTACTGAAAAGTTGGTGTTATGTTATTTATGGGTTTGTAGGCCCTCTATTACATTGTAACCAAAACTAAAGAAAAAGAGAGTTTTCAGAAATAATGGTGTAAAAAATACAGGATCGTTGGTGCGGATGTTGTAAATCCTAGTCTTTTTTTTATTTCTGGCAATTGCATTCCTATTTTCATTTAATTTTCCTGACCTCCTGCCAATAAAACCGTAAGTCTGTCTAGCAAAAGTGAATTAAAAGGCACCTTCCTTGTCAGAAAAAAGGGACATCTGTTGTTAAGAAGATAACATAGTCTTTCCAGTTATAAAAATATTAAAATCCCAATCTTGGTTGCTGTTATCAAGACCACTAGAACAAAAACAAGTGTTCAGACCTCACACTGGAAAAACTTAATTTAAGGTCAATGAAAATAAGATCCTGACTTCTATGGGCTGCTGTTTTCATAAAAGATTTACTTTTAAATGCTAAATACTTCTCATGCTAACCGTCATGGATTTGAATTAGTGGTAAAGAGAAGGAAGGCATGGTATCCTCTGAGTCGATCAGTTTGTGTTAAAATGTCTTTACAGATTGCTGAGGAGTGGGTTGGGGGGAAGGGAGGAGGGAAAGGACAAATTGTTTGCTCGCTGGTTTTGTAAATAGTTTCTGCAGGAAAAGTCATCACTCTACAGACAAACCATACAAGAGCTACATGTCAGATGATGCCCATCCACACACCAATTTCACCAGTTTAAATAAAACTTTTTTTCCCAAGCCATAGGGTTAAATTGATACAAAATCCTTGGACTCTTCAATCAACTCACACTTGGCATATATGGATTTAGATTAAGTCAGCAAGTTAGGTCAATCAAAAATATTAAAAAAATATATTTAGTCTAAACCAGTGAGATATAGTATCACTTGAGACCTGAAAATAAGGCTTAGCTATGGCTTATGTAAAGCATAGGCTGCTGTCTAAACAGCAGTGAATTTCATCTTTTCTGCAAAAGCAATTCAGAGTGGGAACTGTCTTTATTTTTACTTTGTGCAGCACTTACTGCAAAGTACTTTGTATGTTTAAGAAATCAGAATTAGAATCATGAGATTTGGGGATGTAGTTAGAGAGTAGCAGAATATGAGGACCAAGATTAGTAGGTTAGGACTAGAATCAGCACTCAGTTGGACTCAGAAACCAACAGCAGGGGCGGGGTAGGGTAATTCAAAGGACAACCAGGCAGGCATGTGGTGTTTTATTATGGGAGCAATTGACTCCAGAATGAAGACAGAATTTGGTCCAACACATTTAAAATCAGAGAAAACTGCCATCCTGATTTTTTTGTGCATTTTATACTTGACTTAAACTTTCAACTTTTATGATTTTCTTTTTTGGCACTTGAAATGCAAACTTTCCCTCTGATATTAATTACATTCCAGCTCTTCGCTTTGAAAGGAAAAACATTGTGGAAAGAACATAGTGCCTTGATTGTCTCTGTATACTACAAATGAAAGGAACTGGAACAAGCTGAGCAACACTTGGGACTAGATATGAATTAAACACATGTTTCAAAGAGCAACTACACCAACTATAGTTTGAAGCCACAAAACATTTTCAGATATATTACATTTCAAAGCCACCCGCATGGTATTTAGCATATGAATGACTAAAAGTTACATATTGCCTACAAAGCAAAAATATTCCAACAAGAAATATATTTATCTTGGCTAGTCCAGAGCCTTCAGCTATTTGTATTTGGGGAACAGGGCTATTCATTATGGCCTGATCTTCAACTCCTTTCTCAGTTTATATTCTGTCTGTACCCAGAGAAACTTTCCAATTGACTTCAGTAGATATTTTCCCCAAATAATGAATGAGTTCAAACTGAAGGCCTAAGCCTGCAAATTCCACAAATGACTTTACTCATAGGGAATAGTCCCATCAAAGCTAAGGAGACTACTTATATTAGCAAATGTAGAGCCTTTCCCCCCCCTCCAGAGTTTGCTGTCAGTAGGAGCTCAGAGTTTGACCCATTGTTAGTTCGTCATTTCTAAGGGGGGAAAATCTATTATGATCTTTAAAAATATTTCAATTATAAGAAAAACCTGTGAGTTCTTTTTATCCTCAAAACAAATTGGAAACCTGTACAGGAAATATTTGGCTATGAAAAACAGCACTCCGCCATCCTCACAAATACCAAGGAACGATCATGCCATAAAAACTATAATAATAATCTGTGCTTCTCTATGTGAGAAATGTAGAATTTCTGTAATTTATTGTAATTTTGTCAAACTATTCTCTCATGTGCATGTATGCTGCTCTTTCTATTCCTAGCCTCTGTGGTTAGCTTGCCACTAGCCAAGTTTCCAAAATAAAATATGAAGTTTCCACAACATGAGAAAGCATTTGAGAGCATATTGCAGAATAGCTGCAGGATAAGATAGCCAATAAACAAAATAACTGATTCCTCATTAGGTATAAAGAGAGTGCAATGAATAGGTCCAGAACACTGCTTTCAGAGGCTGGCTGTATGCTCACATAATTGTGCTAAGTATCACTGCAGCCACTTTAAGTCAAAGGTTCACAAACTGGCGGTACATGAAACTGCAACATTTTCTTTTGTTATTCACAATCTCTGATAGTCCAAGGGTAAAATCCTAGCCCCATTAGGGTTAATAGCAAAACTACTAATGAGCCAGGTTTTCTCCCTAATAGAACATAATCAGCCTCCCAAATCCCCGCCAATAGTTTGGGTTTCTGGGCATCAACCCATAAGCCATATATCTTGCTTGTGCCACCAAGTAGCAGTTACAAATATGTGCACAGCCTGGCAGGGGAAAAGATTGCTGTGGAGATATTTGTTAAGCTGTGGTATATAGATAATTACAAAGGAGAATGATTCCTTTTTCCAGCCAGCGTCAATGATAATCAGCAGTGATGTGAAAGGAGATGAAGAAATATACATGATTGTATTTCAGACGCAGATTTTGTGGTAAGCAGAATTCTCAGCTTCCAGGTCTTAAAACAACTGTCTTCAGTATGGACATGAACCTTACTCAATGACCTTAGATTAGATAGCAACAGCAATAGAAGCAGAGGTTTGCATTGTGGGTCCCAGAGCCACAGATGAAATATATTCAAATTCCCAAATCCAAATACCTCCCCCAAACCTGAGAAGGTTCTAAATTGCAATGCAATTCATGCAGCTCAAGGGAATCTATAACTTAAAGGTGCCCAAATTTCACCACAGCATTTGTTTCATGGAAGAGATCCATGCCCTTTACCTTGTTTCCATCCTCACATCTTGCGATAAACTCTTATCTTTGAAAGAAATAGCAGATGAAACATAAGAAAAGAGAAAAGAGATTTATTCACTGGATATTAGTGAAATGTATAGAAAAACTGGCAAGCTGCCTCATCTCTTTGAATATCATGATCTATTGTTGCTTAATATGACAGCATAACATAACCTCTAATAGGCATGTTCCATAGCCATTATTAAGCTGGTTCCATGCTGTATGAGTTTCTTGTAACAACAACTTCTGTGCCTGGGCAGAGTTCTATTGGTCAGAGATCAATATGCAGCCCTCTTTCAATAAACCCAGCCCAGGATACAGTGATGCAAGCCCTGCCCCTACCAAGTCTTCAGACTGCTTTAAAAAAGCCTGTTCTTGGATAAAGAGAAGCAGGCAACTTCTGAATCCATGCAAAACTGAAAAGATGCTAGATGGAAAGGGGAGTGTTTTAAAGAAACAACTGAGCTGTTGTTTCCACCTACCACTGAAGGCATACAGCCCCTGTTTATCAAAGTGGGGTCCATTAAGTTTGGATCACCTAGTATCCTTGGCATCTAAAAGTACCATCTTTCAGCCCTATCTGGCTAGAAAACTATGTTCCCGCCACTCAAAGACTTGGCTACAGTGACTCAGGCATTTAACACCTGAAGGGAAGTCTGTAGTAATTTGTTGCATGTGAAGCTCAAGTTGAATAAGTAGAAAAGCTCTAGCTGCTACAGAGGCTCCAGCCACTCACTTTCTCTATGGTTTATGTCACACTGGGTGCTGACAGATGTGCAGCTCCTTGGTATAACACATGGTGCTTCCAAGAAAGCACCATGAGTTAGATCAACCCTTGTGACACAACAGACATATGCTGCTGAGTCAGGAGGGCAGGGGATCAGGCTGAGGAACTGTGTATTTGCAGCTTCTCTCCCCTAGCCCTGCCCACCTCCCTCCCCCTCCCAGGTCTGGGGTTTGCCCAGCCTGTGCTGGACAGGGGATGGGTGGTTTGGAGTCCCATGGGGGGCCTCCAATCCACTGGCCCCTGTCCAGCACAGCTGGACAAACCCCAGCCTGAGCGCCTTCCCCTCCCTTCTCCCCCATCCCTTTATGCAGACAACACCGGGGGTGGAGCTGGGCTGATGCAGCCCAGCCCCGATCAAACAGAAGGTAATGAAGGCACTCCGCTTTGGAGCTACTTCAGCACAATGCACGTCACAGATCTCAAGAGAAAATGCAAGAGTTGGAGACAGCATTTTTAATCAAGTGGACTGTGCTGTGGAATGAGCTTCCAAAGGAGATTAGGTCAATCCAGAGTCAGACTGTTGCTGGGAAATGCTGCAAAATCTTCTTGTTCTAAAGGGTCTTAGCATCACGCTCAGAACCCCATGTTCCCAAAAAGCGCGAACTGACTGACAAAATACTGACCGAAGAACTCTCTTTCTGAAACTAATTAACCTAAAGTGAAGAAAAACTTAAAATATTAAAACCAAAAGAGTTACTCTATCAAATGGAAAGTGCCCAATACTACAAGAAATCCATTTAGGATGTTGTTAGTGTTGGAGCGATGTTGTAGCCATGAGGTTCCAGGAAATACGAGAGAACAACGATTGTTTTGGGTGATAGCTTGTATTGCAAACTTTTAATTCCAATAAAAGATACCACACACACAAAAAAATCCTTGCCTCTCATTTATTTGGGACTTAGTCATTACTATTTAATGTTATGTGGAAGATGGTGGGTGGCAGTATAAAATACTTAGCTAGACAAATAAGACAAAGTAAAGCTTCTGTGCAAATCTAGTCTCAAAATCATGACTCGTATTATTTGGGGACTTGTTATGAATCTCAAACTCAGGCCATGTTCCCCAAAAGCTACAATGATGTGTGACCACGTTAAAAACTGGGTTGAGTTTTCAACATGGTTCTCATCTTTGTTGTTAAATTATAGGCTTTTTTTTTACCTGCTTTTAGCAAAATATCTGCATTTTGGAAGGAGCTTCATTGATGTCAATGGAGTTTCACAAATATAAAGTTGAAAGGGCAGAGGTCAGTATCAGGCCCTTTATGTGAGCCTTACGTTGATTAATTTGCTAGTTTCTCATAGAGCCCCCCAAACTGCACTGTTTTTATGTTTGATTTACAAGCTCTTTTTCTAATTCTTTTTCTAAACTTTTTTCAGGTCTGCAGATATTTTCAGCATCAAATACATTAAGATATAGTCTCTAGAAATGATATAGTACATTGTAGCATACTTTCCAATGGGTTTTTTTCTGATTCAATAATTAACGATTATACAGCACTCAGTCAAATGAACATTACCAAAATTGGCGTGGTATTAGATATCCAAACCATATGTTTGCCAAAGCATTGCTCTGATCATAAATAAGTTTGTCTTCAATTTAAAAATTGAAATTCAAGCCTGGGGACAAGCCTCTCCTGTTTTAAAATGAATCTGTGCACACTGAAGTCAGAAATAAAGGCAGGATAGCTAGAAGGAGATATTTCAGAATGCTTATGTTCATATTTTTAAAAAAACCCAGTAATTTGTGGAGAAGGTGGCAGTTTGCAAGAAATAATTTGCCACAAGCAAGATGGTGACAGTGCTAGGAATAGATGATGCATCTGAATGGATGACTGAAGCTGACCTACTTAATGGAAATGCTTTTTTAAAACACCTTCATTTATTATCTTATGTAGGGTCAGGTCTTGCAAATGTTACTCAGGTAAAATTCCTGTTAAAGTCAATGGAAGTTTTGGTTGAGTACATACCATAACAGTTTCACACGGCCTTACAGCACTGGAACAGTACTTCAAAAACTTTTCTAAATGTTCTTTTTGAAATGCCTCCTTTGTGACCGTGCATGAGCAGATAGCTCAACCTGCTATTATCTGTCATGTGTCATGGTGACAATATCCTTATTCCACCTGTTTTGTAACTTACTGACACTTCTTTTATCCATAACAGGGGTGCAATACCTACCTGAGACTTGATCTGTTCACATCTTCCTTTGAAGTTCCCTGCTTTGCATCAAGGGTCAGAGTGCTGGCAGACATGCCATTGGTATGAATGATTTACAGCAACAGGTGAAAGTCTTTAAATGAATGTATTTACTGCAACCTTTTGAGGACTTTGTATCAGCTATGCTTGATCATATTCCATGAGCATTCCCATGTGTACTGTCCATTGTGTTGCTGTTTATACTAGTAGTAGCGTGGTCACATTTCATGGAAGTTGAACTATTCAGTGAATTTTACATGCCGATCCAGTAAAAATGGTTTAGTGTGTATGGTGCACCTCTTCATCTTTCATCACTCAGTAAGGGACAGATGCTCTACAGTGTTAAATACACTAGCAACATATCGTACATCTCCAGGAATCTTCCTTTGCCTACATCTTATCTCCTACCTCCTGAGCTTTAGACTGTAGCAGCTCAGTTACTTTCACGTTCAATAGCCTCTTCTCATTAAGACTCCTATATCTGAAAAAGCTTCTCCTCCCAAGGGATGACATTCTTCTCCTTTAAATGCCATTTCATATTATGCCATAGATTTTTAAACATGAATTGCTGTAATGGCACAATGGCCTATAGGCCATTCCAGCAATTACCAATGATCAAGCACACCCTGTTTGAGCACTTTAAAATTAATATTAAAAAATCCTCCACACACCTTAACTTTAATTGAATTGTGAAAGCAAGCAATATGGAAACAAAGCCTTCAAACTGTCCTAAAAGAAAAAAGAAAAAATATCTTTGAGAACTAAAAAGCTAGGCACATCTGTTGTCTTATCTATACAAGATAATACTAATACTTAACAATAACAAATGAGTAGTAATTTTGAGACCATGAAAACAAACTTCTGACATGGTGCAATAGCATATGCAATTTATATATAATGCTGGAGCAACCTTTCTTTCCCCTTCTTCCTTTTCATTTTTCTCTTTCATCAAGTTGCATAATGAATTGACTAAATGTGCACAGTTGGGATAAAAAAAAAGTATCTCTGAATATAAGCTACTCATGGATAACAGATATGAAGCCAGAAACATTACTCAGTGGGAACAAGTGATACAGTGCCCAGAACCCACATTGAAAAATAGATCTCGTCCTTGTGCCAGTGTGGGGAGTAGTTTTCAATTGTTTAAAAAACAATGACATTTTATATTTAATGGGGGGGAAAAGGGAGAAAAAGGAAAAATAAAAATCGAGCAAAAAGAGAAGCAGTATGAACCGGTTGAAGAACCTGGCATGAGCATTAGGAGATGTCATTCAGACTCTATCCCATGAAATTGTGCAAATCTCTTTATCACTCTGTGCTTCTGTTCTCTCTGTACTATAAATTACTTTATAAAATGTTTACACTGTTTGAATTAACTTCTCTAATAACATGACTAGAGACATGAATACATGCAGTCTATAGTTAATGGTTATATCCTTTAACATGTCAAGAATAAACGTATTCAGGTGGATTTAAGAAAGCTAACTTTGGCTTTCAATTGCAAATTAGTAGTGACTGACAAGCCTAAGATTAGGTACAGATGTACACATGTTCTGCACTAAATGATCTGAATTCAAACCAAACCCATAACTATACAGAAGTTCACGACACATAGTTCCAGCTAAATATGGTGAAACCCAGTTTAAGCATCAAACTTCTGTCCCAGATCTCTTATCAAATCAAGTTAGTTTGCTGTCCTCTGGCATCCCAGGCTCCTTTGTGGGACCCTGCAAACTCCACTCCTCGCAGGGAGGCATGCTGGAACTTGGCTTGCACTAGGCTAAGTGCCCAGTTGGCCCTGTCCCCAGGCTCTCACACAGTGGAGTCAGCACAGTACCTGACAATAATGGGGGTGGGGTGGAGGGGTGCTTGCTTGTTTCCTGCAGCCTGCTTATGCTCCTTGGATCTTTGTCCACTTGCAGGGGGCATGAGAGTCCCTGAGTGGTTGTGCAGGAGCTCACCCAGGGACCCCCATGCCCCCATAAGCAGATGCAGACCCAGGGAGCAGACTGCACTGCTGCGTCTGCTGCTTGTCTGTAGCTGAGAGATGCCTGTGGCTGACAGAGGACCCGCAGGGTGAGGGTAGGGGGGCATGTTCCCACATCATCCAGTCGGGGGTGGCGCAGCCACTCAGCTGAGTTTGGCAGTGCAGGAGCACCCCCAGCCTGCTGGTCTTGGCCAGTACAGGCAGCCTGCATGCCCCCTCCATCAAAGGGCAAACTTGTGTTCTGTTCAGTACCAAACTAACCTACTCCATTTAGAGACACTTGCACAAGTTAGTTTTAATCCATCTTGGGCTTTTTGAATGTCTGTACCTTGCCTAAGTGATCACTGCCAAAGACATGGGGAGAGAGGGGGCGGGAAGAGGGAAGTGGTTATTTTCAACAACAGTGGTGGCTGCATCAAGAACAACAATATTCACTAAGTGCTGGTATCTAGGAGCATTTGATGTGAACAAAGTGTCATCTTCTGTGAAAGATTAACTGGTAGAACAACTCTGTCTGCACTGTGTTAAGGCAGCAAGCGTCACAGTTTGTAATTCTCTGCGCATTTAAAGCAGGCTACATACTTGAAGTTTTGTTGAGGGTTTTACTATTTGTTCAGTAATTTTCTTATTGGCAGGTTCGTCTTTTGCTATAAACAACTCCCTCACTCTTTTGTCTGTGCTTGTATATTCAGACTCTTGTATGCTATGTTCTTGCATATAGGAAAAAGGGTTTTCTGTGTACAATTTTGCTTTTTTAGTTTAATATAAAGACACAGAGGGAGATAATATCAAAGGTCCAACCCAGATGTGTGTGAAGAGGTCAGGGTTCACAAGCAAAGGGTCAATAATGTTGGAAGACCAGAAGCCAATGCTGAAGGACACTTGGTAGTCAGTCTGTGTCCAATGTATCATGCCAGGGGTTTAGATGGGTTTGTGGTTAAGGCCAGCCCAGAAATTAGGAGCCAGAGATTTCATGATAGATTAAGCAAGAATGAGGTACTGGGGGTCCAAGGCAGGACATGGCAAGAACAAGGCACAAGGCTAGGCAGAAGGCAATGCAAGAAGGCAGAAGCAAGGCAGAAGGCAGGGCAAAAGAGGCAGAGGTAGAGGCAGTGCAGTCTCACTTCCTTTCTATCACCACTGCCATAGTCCCAAACACAGGGGGACCAAGCCAAGCCAAGCCATAGTCCCAAGCACAGAACCTCTTCTGTTCTCCTTCAACTTTGAGTGGCTATGTAGGGTTTCTGGGTTCAGGAGGGGACAGTGGCAGTAGTGAACAGCTAGATTCAGCTAGGGGACTGTGGTAGCAGCATGCAGCCCAGGCCTTCAGCTATGAACCCAAAAGACCTAGGTTTGAGTACCAAGGGTCCTGACAGAGAGAAATTTCTGGTGTTCAGTATTTTCATGTGAAATCTGAAGTTTGTACTTTAGTTGAAAGCCCAGTTTTCAATCAGAAGAGCCTCAGATCAAAAATGTTCACTAAGCCCATGTCTTATCCATAGAAGACTAAATACAGATACCACTGAAACCAGTGGCAAAACCTATAGAGACTTCAACAGGAGCAAAATTTCACCTGCATTGCATTGTACTTCACTTATCCTAAATTGCTTTTGTTTTGTGTCACAGTACACTGTTCAATGAACATCACAATAGACCCTTGAGAGGTACTGACATTTCAGCTATGAAAGAGGTAAGAATTTTTCTATCAGTATTTTGCACAGTATTTCATTGAGGGTGAATCAATATCCCACAGACTATATGTATCACTATGTATCACTGTGAGATGTGGACCTTAAACCGAATACCATGGGTGAACCATATTTTGTTTTCTGTGCTAATGCTGAGTAATGTCTTATCTTGCCTTCTTCACTGTAAGGTGGGTGAGACTGGCTGATATTTAGTTAGTTTACACTGGAACTGGAGGTCAAAGTTTCACACCACCCAGAGGAAGAGGAAAACTGCCAACTGTTTGGCAACCTCCAAATCTAAGTGCAAGGTAAAAGTCTTTGTTGACATTTACACTAAGGAGAGAGTTTGGGTGCCTTGCTACCATGATCATGGAGTCTAAGGTCCTAGTGGAGTATTTGGGGCAATTTATTTCTTATTTTCTCTTGAGGAACTCCATGTGACAACTAGAATGTGAGAAGAACATGTTTTTCTTTAAAGAAACCACATCTCCTCCTCTGTCTGTTCAATATGGCATTAATATGGCATATTAAAGAAATGTTTTTAAATGTGATAGCTCATTTCTGTTGTTAATTAAGTTCTCTGACATCTAAAATGAATAAAGCCACATGATTTTCTAAAGTAAAGTATAAATAGTCACAATATGAAATATCTCCATTTAAAACAAGCTGGCAAATTTGTTCAACATGAATAGGAGTTATTAATAAATTTATGAAGCATTTTGCATAAGTAAAGCTAAAAATGCTTTACAAAAATGGCTAGTATCATATCCCCCTATTTCAGGTGAGGTAAAGACAAAAAACGCAATTTCCCAGCAGGCCAATAGCAGATATCAAATTTTACTCTCATCCTCTAAGTAGGGTTTGCTTAGATTTACAAAAGTGAGTTGTGATTTTTACTCATTCTAAGTTAGACACCTGAAAGGGGTTTGATTTTCAGAAGATGGGAAACCCTTAGCCTCTGATTGAAGGACTCAAAAGTTTTTCAGCTTGGGCACTGATGTACTCTCACATTACAAACCCCAGGATTCTTTTCCCCAATAAACTAGTTAAGAAATTATTTCCAGTGATAGAATTTTTCAATGAGTTTGAAGATTAGGACTTTCACTGTTTAGGTTGGGTTTTAGTATAATCCTGCAAAGTAGTTCCATTTGCTGCCAGTTAAAAATCGTGTATCCTCTGTGTCATCTGGATCTGAATATATCATTTGCTTAGGTTAGATTACAAAGTTTCTTAGAATATATTTAAAGTCATGCTAAACCTCTTAATTGCTGTATTCAGTTATGCTAAATAAATCTGTGCCATAATCAGTGACTGTCCACAAGCAGTTTCTAAAATCAACTTGCTTCTAAGATTTTCATAGCAAAATGTATGTTTCATAGGACACATCTGATCATTTTATCTGATGTCTTTAGGACAACCATTCAGTGTAATTGACCCAGGGTAAAACTGCATAAAATAGCATTGGCATTACTGATATATTATCGAGTTATGATTCATTATAAGCCAGATGTCTGCAACAGTGCAACTCAACCCTGAAAACTAAATACAAGGTTCTAACAACACTGGATCCTTGCAGGAGCAGATTAACACATGGGCCCACAGGGCCTAGGCCCAGGGGCCCCTGCCAATTGGGGGCCCCTTGGAAAAATTCAGAGGGGAAGCTAACTGTGTGTGCTGGGGACAAGCTGTGACCGGCTGCCTTCCTGCAGGCACCATGGTGCCAAAGGACATCAGACACCAGGCCAAAGCCAAGGTGGGTTTGATGTGTGCAGGGGCCAGTGGGGGCCTGCCTCAAGCTGTGGGCAGCGCTACAGGAAGAGCCAGTCACAGTGCAGGTGTGTGGTCAGGGGTCTGGTGGCACTTCCTGGTGTACACCCCTACCTGGCAACCCTGTGACTAGGGCAGCAGCTCTGTGGGGGCAGCCTCCTTGCCTCGTGCTGGGTGATCATGGCTGTGCACTGTCTGCAGCACTGGCAAGGCTCGATGGGCAGGCAGGTGGGCAAGCACAGCTCTCTAGGCTGGCCTGTGCTAGTGCTGGGCAGGGAGCCAGTGGTGGTTGCCTGTGCGCAGTAGGCCCAATGTCTCCAAGATCCGGGTCCGGCTTGGGCTGGCCTGCTACAGCACCAGTGACCATGGGTCCATGGAGCTGCACGTGGAGAGCTATGTGCTTCATGATAACTCTCCCAGGCCACCAAGCACCATGACATCAGTGAGCCCACAGCCCAGCTGCAGGGCCCCTCCTTCCCTTCCAGCCATGCAGGGCACTCCCATGCCTCCCCTTGATACATTCATGTTTATAATGGGGTGCGGAAGGCCTCCAATTTTCTGTTTGCCCAGGGCCACAATAAATCTTAATCCGCCACTGGATCCTTGAGATATCTGTAAGGCAAAAGGAGCTGAGCAGGTCTGAGAAAAAGAAAAAGAAGAAACTCAATGTGAGTCTTACCCAGGGTTATCGCTGTGGGGGAAGGAGCGGGTAAATCAGGGTGACTTCCCCAGGCCTCACACTCTGGGGGGCCCCATGGAGCCAGGCGGAGTGGTTGTGGTGACTCTGTGTTGCTGCTGCCACCCCCAGCTTTGCATCCGGCTGCTCACTCCCCTCCCCCCACCGAATCCACTGCGGGCTTCTTCGCATCCGGGGCATGCAGAGGTGGGGCCCCGCACAGGCTGATTTACCCTGGGCCCTGCACCCTGCTTGGGTCATCTCTGGTCATACCACATATGTTCACTTAAACTTAATCACGTATCATTTTTCTCGGTACTGCAAGTAATCCCTCTCAGTGTGTCCATCAGTTTGCCACACTCAATCTATGTTCCTGCAGTTTATTTAAGCTGCCTAAAGGTAGACCAGGACTGGCATATGCAGCTGTTCACTGTTCTACTTCAACAATCTTGAAAATGGCATAGAGTGCACCCCCAGCAAGTATGTAGATGACACCAAGCTGAATGGAGTAGTAGATATGCTGGAGGGTAGGGCTATGATTCAGAGAGACCTTGACAGGATTGGACCTTAGAGGATTGGACCAAAAGCAATTTCATTAAGTTTAACACCCAATTTCTCTGGGGAGGCTTAAAAACACTCTGACACATACAGCAGAAAAAGGGGGTGGGGTGGAAGCATCTAGCAAAGCTCAGAAGCATGGGAAATACCCATGGTAGAAAATAGGCATAGCTATGTCTAGATCAGGTGCGGGCAATTATTTTGGGTGGAGGGCCACTTACTGAGTTTTGGCAAGCCATCGAGGGCTGCATGACAGGCAGCCAGGGCAGATAAATATTAATTTTCTAAATTTTTAGGGGCCCTGTGGGCCGGATAGAATGGCCTGGTGGGCTGCATCCAGCCCATGGGCCACATTTTGCCCACCCCTGGCTTAGATCATTCCCAACCAGTCACTATCCAACATCTAGAAAACCTCCAGTGATGGAGACCCCACAATGTCCGTAGGCAATCTATTCCACTGCCTCATTATTCTCACAGTGAAGAATTTTTTTCCAGATATCCGATCTATATTTTTGCTGCAACTTCAAGCCATTAGTCCACCTCCTCCTCTGTGTAGCAGAAGAGAAAAGGTTTTTTCCCCCTCTTTTATGATAGCTCTTCAAGTATTTGAAGGCTGCTATCATATCCCCTCTTAAGTGCTGTGGGAGCATGGGACACGACTCCCCAAGAAGCCCAGGAATGAGAACCTCTGGGAAGCCATTCCAGGCACCAGGGAAAGTTGGCCTGGTAAGGGCTGAAGGTGATTCCTATGAACATATAGGAATGTCTACGGTGCCAGTGCAGTGGCAGGAGCAGCACGTGTGGCTGCAGCTCTGCTTTATCAACGCATGCTCACTGTGCATTGTCAGGAGCTTTGGGACAGGTTGTTTATCTGGATGTCCAGTGCCAGCAGTCAAGGGAGACAGTGCAGTGTGGAGCAGGCACAGCATGGAGGTGGAGCACAGCATGCCTCATGTGCAGAGCACCCGGATAGCCTCTCCTATGCCAGTGAGGAAAGCAGCTTGTGAGTCCAAGAGCTCAAAGGAGCATTCAGCATCTGGCACCCAGACCCCTGGAGGAGAAGCGGGGAAAAGGAAGCGGAGGAAGTTTCTCTCTCCCCACATGGAGCGAGACAGTGACCAGAGTGTCTGACTACCTCATTGTAGCAGCAGACATGCTGGGGACCATATCTTTGTGCGTAAGTGGCACCAGCAAGCCTTTATTTTCAATTTTAGTTGGAAATGCTGGGAGGAGCAGGTCCAAGGGACCAGTATCTAAGTTAATTAATGTGGGAGCAGGAGCTCAATTAATTTATTACTAAATTGACTGATAAGACTACGGGGAATGATAATTGGCCAGAGTAACTAAGTTAATGAACTGATTGGGGCTAATTGATGAATTATCAAGCCTAGCTTTAAGGCATAACTTCATTGAAATAAATAAGGACTGCTATGCATCTGTTTATTCTTTAATGTGAGTCTGAGAGGTGATTTTGAGTTAAGGGTGTCAGGACATAGAGACTCAGCCTGTTGGCTGCTCTTGCAGTCAAGCCCTGGGTGCAAAGGGTGCAGACACCTCAGTCTGCAAACTGAGAACAAGTTAAAAGCCTAACATCTGGTTGGCACATGGACCAAGGGTCGGTGACCACCCACAGGTGCTGCCAGCTGTGTTGGCAATGGCCAGTGGTGATTGCGGACTGCCCGCAGACGCTGCCAGTAGTGTCAACAGTGGGGTAGCAAGCGGCAACCACCTGCAGGCTCCACCAACAGCGTCAGTGGCGCCTTTTTGCAGGGGGTGCACTGCCACACTCAGGGGGTGCACGTGCACCCATGTGCACCCCAGATGTGTAGCCCCTGCCTCTAACAGTCAGGGAACTCTTGCACATTGAATAAGAACAAGACATGGCAGGTGAGAAGGGGAGGGCAGCTCTCAAGTGCTAGGACATGGTAGGGCCAAACTGTTGACCAATAAGACCTGATCTTTGAAGGACTTGAGCTCTTGAGCCTGGTGATATAAAACTTACCTTCAGTACTATGCACAAGTGCCTTTTCCACAATCTGAACATGTCTAGCTTCTTCAGCCTCTCTTCATATAATTTGTCTTCCAAGCCTTTGATATCCTTTTTCTAACCTCTAGACCCTCTCTATCTTCTCCACATCCTTTTTAAAATGCAGAACCCAGAACTGAACACAGTACTCTAGATGAGGCCTAACAGTGATGAGTAGAGAAGCACTATCACCTTCCATGTCTTGCACCTACTGCTTCTACTGATGCAGCCCAAAACTGCATTCACTTTTTGTGCAGTTGCATCACATTGCAGACTTATATTGAATCTGTAGTCTAGCAAGACTCCCAAGTCCTTTTCGGTAGAGCTGCCATTTAGCCCCATTTTGTATTTGTGCTTTTGATTATTTCTCCCGAGGTGTAGCAATTTGCATTTGTCTGCATTGTCCTGTTAGCTCTAGACCGACTTTCTAATCTGTTGAGATCCTTCTGAATTGTGCTCACATCCTCCAACATGTTTACAATCCTTCTCAATTTTGTGTCATCCACAAACTTGCTCAAGAAGCTTTCTATTGTTAGCATCCACATCGTTAATAAACTCATGGAGCAGCACTGGATCCAGGACAGACCTACAGCATTCCCTTCACCCATCCAAGTAGATCAGGTTTGTTTGATGCACTTTGTTTTTCATAAATCCATGCTGGCTTCTTATAATCAGCCTTTCTGCCTCCAGATGCTTGCAAATGGCCTTTCTTAGGATATGCTCCAGTAACCTCCCAGGTACTGAGGTAAGGGTAACCAGTCTGTAGTTCCCCAGGTCCTCCTCCTTGCCCTTTTTAAAGAGGGGCCCTTTTCCAGTCTTCTGATACCTTGTCTGTCTCCCATGACTTCATGGAGATCATTGTCAAGGCCTCTGAGACCTCCTCTGTCAGTTTTTTCAAGACCCTGGGATGAAGCTCATCTAGCTCTGCTGACTTGAATTCATTTAGACCTAACAAAAGCTCTCTGACCATCTCCTTTGTTATCTGCTCCCTTGGCTTGATACCTTTTTTATCCAGATAATCCCTATTAGGTGTCTGGCAGCTTACATTTTTTTGAAGACTAAGGCAAAGTAGCTATTGAGTAGCTCCACTTCCTTTGTATCTTTGGTTCGGAGTTCCACCTAGCTTCTTAACAGAGGACCCACAACTTCCTTGGTCTTTCTTTTCTAGCCAACATACATATAGAACCTATTCTTGGTGTCCGTAACCTCCTTTGCCAGGTGCAGCTCATTCTTTATCATTGCCTTCCTGATTTTGTCCCTGCAGGTTCTTGTTATTTTCTGGTACACATCCTTGGTGACTTGCCCATTCTTCCATTGTCTGTATGCTTTCTTTTTGCATTTGAGGCATTTTAAAAGCTCCTTGTGCAGCCACATTGGTCTCTTGCTAGTCTTCTTGTGCTTCCTTTATTTCAGGACAGTTTCTTGTTGGCTTCCAGTACTGTGCCCCTTAGAAGCTCCCAGCTGCCCTGGGCATCTTTATCCTTCAATCTATTCTCCCATGACACCATGCTTATTAGCTCCTAGAGTAAGATGAAGTCCACCTTTTTGAAATCTAGTCTCCTAATTTTGCTAACCTCTGGAAATCTATTGCATCATAATTGCTTTCTCCCAAGTTACCCATTACCTTCACATCCTCCACCAGTTCTTCCTTGCTCATCAGGACAAGATCCAAGATAGATGATCCCCTAGTTGTATCCTCCACTTTCTGAAACAGGAGGAGGATGGAGTTAGACTGTTCTCAATGGTGGCAAATAACAGAACAAGAAGCAATGGTCTCAAGTTGCAGCAAGAGAAATTTAGGTAAGATATTAGGGAAAACACCCTCATTAGAAGGGTAGTAAAGCATTGGAAATGAACTACTCAGAGAGGTTGTGGAATCTCCATCCTTAGAGGTTTTTAAGAGCCGGATAGACAAAGCCTTGGCTGGGATGGTAAAGATGGCCCTGCTTTGAGCAGGGGGTTAGACTAGATGATCTCCTGTGGTCATTTCCAACCCTAATTTCTATCATTCTGTGAGTCTAACCTGACGAGCCCAGTCAGGGTCAGGTGGGTGGGAATAGTGCAGCCCCAGGGCTGGGGTAAGTGAGTGGGCTTTCCTAGCCCCAGGGCTGCACTGTCAATGCATGCAGGCATTCACAAGATTTTAACTTTTTCGTAGATTGGGTTAATCCAATCTCAGTCTATGATACTGTGCTTCCTCAGGTGGACTGAACTAACTTAGATTGGGCCTTTCTTGAGTTATTTAAATCCTCTGAACACCTGAACAATTGTGTTTTTAGATCAATCTAACCCTCGTTAGGATGATTTAAACATAACATCCTATGTACCCCATGATGTCCTCAGATGAACAATGCATCCTTGCTAAGCTTTCAGTTTTAGGAGTGAGTCATAGAAAAGTGTGTAAACTGTGAAAGACACTTGGGTTTTGAATAAAGCTGGAGACACTTACTCCCTACCCAAATTCCTTGAGCTCCTTGTGTCTCCAATGGCACAGTTATAAACATGGGTTATTTTGCTGGTTAGTTTTACCACAGTAAGTAGAACTTCTTTCTAAATATGGTGTTGCTCAGTGTAACTATCTCAGGATCTGGTGCTTAAGCAGTATAAATGAGATCCTGTATCACTGCCTTGCTATCATAAACATTAGCTACCTGCACAGTTTTGAGCTTTTAAGTTCTTTAAACTCATCCTTTTTCAGCAAAGACATTAAGATACTGGCCAAGTTCAATTAATGTCATTGGTCACATGAACTGTCATGAACTGAAATAGTTCTCTGTTCATGACAAAGAACGTGCAGTATAAGCAGTAGCAATGTTACATTCCACATATTGTCCTGCTATTATGACTCAAACCACCCAAGGAAGAACACTTCAGTTAAATTCTGGTGGCAATTCAAACCCTAGCATCTCTGAGGCTGACAATTAGGTAACAACTATGGTGGTGTGTTACATGACATGACAGTTTTCTACAGGAACTGGAGTCCAGGCCACCCTTCACACAAAATTTATAAAGCAATACAATTATATCAGACAAAACTGAGGAGACAATTAGGGTTGTGCTTTAAGTGAAGTGATTCCACCACAGAAATCTCTAGTGTCATCTGAAAGTGTTTTAAAATTATGATTATGCTGGACATGTGCTAGAGTTATGTTCCTGACAATGACAGCACACAACAAACAGCCATTGTAACATTTGATAGAAAGAACAGAGGACTTGCTGTACTGATTCCAATGAGGTACATGCAATATTAATTAGGTCACAGTAAAAAATAATACACTATTCTATTTTTGGATTAGAGCAAAGCCTTTTGGGTACTATAAAGCAATGCTATAATGAGGATGTTTATAGTGAGGTTTTAGTTTCAGGAGAGAACCAGTAAATGGGCAGAGAGCGCCAATATAATAGGAATAGAAAAAAAATTCTTTTAATTAACGCAAGTGCTTGCTAAATTTATAATTATTTCACACCTCAACATCCATGTTTTACTTTGATTAAAATGCCATTTGGGAAGTAAGAAATCATGTATGGGTTTGGATTTAAATAAGGATTTGGGGTTGGGAATAACAGCCTTTCTTGATCATTTAGAGCAATCATTAAGGCACGTGACTAAATGGAAGTATGCACAGAAGTAAAATTAGTTATGCACATGTATGATGGCCACACATAGCATGAGTCTTCAGAGCTAAAAGCATGAATCAACAGTGTGAGATAAATGGCTAGTCTTTTGAGCAGAGTTGTAACAGATTCATATTTTCTATTGTTCAGAAACAGACAGGGAGGGATAATTCACACGGACCAAAAGAGCTCTATGTGTTTGCAAGGTTGTGCCCGTGATGCGTATGATCTATATTCTACATGGGAAATCTTAGGATGAACAAAGTTGATTTTTATGTGCAAAAACCTTCACCTTTTGTAAATCATTGAGTGCATCTACACATGCAATTAGCACATAGAAATAAACACCAGCACAGTGCACATGTAAATGCTGTGTGCCTGGGATCATAGCACATTGAGCTGGGGCAGAGCAACCCCAGCTGGCAGGGGGCGGGGGGACCAGCCTCCCAGCCCAGGGCTGCTCCACCCCAGCTCAATGTTCTGCAGAGGAATCCGGCTAGGGCAAGAGGGTGCTACAATGTAGGGCTAACCAGTAGGGATGTAAAGCTTTGGGTGCTGATTCGATTAGGAGGAGATTCGGCCCAATTTGGTGGCTGAATTTCCGAATCCAAATCAAATCAGGAGACCAGTAAAAAGGTCCAAATCAATTCAAAGCTCTCTGAATCGATTTGGAAAAGATTCAGAGAGCTTCAGAGATTCAGGCAGTCCCCACTCGCTGCCTCCAGGAGCTGGACCCGGACTCCATGCTGGTAAGTAGGGGGTGGGGGAGGAAGAGGGCTGGAGGAGGGAGGAGGGGACCATGGGGAGACCCTTGCCAGGCCCCATCCCCTGCCTGCTCCCCCAGCTCCCCTGAGCATCCCTCAATCCCCACCCACTCTCCCAGCCCCCCTGCATGGCTGTCCCGCCTGGCAGCAGCTCCCAGCTCTTTAAAAAAAAAAAAAAGTCCCCACTCACCGGCTGCTGCCATGTGAGGGGGTGATCCCCTCTGCACCCCACTATTCCATGCTATGTGTGGGTTCTGCCATGAGCCCCCTGGCCCCTGGCCCCTGCCTGCTCTCCTAGCCCCCCCCATTCTCCCCATGGCTGCCTGGCACTCTTGGCTCTTTAAAAAAAAAAAAAGCTCTCACTTACTGGCTGCTGCAGCAGCCTTGGGACTTCTGGGGGCTCATTGCAGAGCCCCTCCCCATAGCGCAGGGCAGTTGGGGGCAGCAGGGATCGCCTCCCCCCACACCTGGCAGGCAGTGAATCTGGGGCTTTTTTTTTTTTAAGAGCCTGGGCAGCCATTGACAGGGCTGGAAGAGTGGATGGAGGATGGGGCCTGTCCGATTTGGAGATTTGGCCAATTTGGCAGCAGCCTAATCTCTGAACCAGATTCAGCTGAATCAATTCATGACAGTGATTCAAATCCCTGAATCGAATCACTGTCCTCTGAATTGGCTGAATCCAAGTCCGAAGCAAATACTAGTCATTTAGCACAGGCCTACTAACCATTTCTAGATGCAAATACGGCAGTGAATCAATGGAACTAAGATAACATCTGAAAGAATATTATATTGTTTGTTCTTTGTGTCCGTTCTACTCCTTTTTCTCATTCTTGTCTTCTGTCTTCTCTATTTGGCCTGTTAAGCAGAGCAATATAGAAAATGGAAATTACAATTTGGATTATTTTGAGACATTATCATTTGTAATTGTAATTTAGGCCTAGACATAAAGCCCTGATGATAAAGTTCTGAAATTAACTGGTTCAGATCAGTCCATACTTTTCATTTTGACAATAGCATCATGTTCAATTTGATTTTGCTTTTTAATTATGCAACTATACTGTTCTTCAAAATAAAAATAATGAAAACAAAAACTAAATGAAAAAGTAAAGTGTTTCATTTGGAAAATATCAAAAGGAACAGCACAACTTTGTCTGAGCTTTATTCCCTGCTCATTTTCTCCAAGATGAGATGACATTTAACAAAGTATTTCAGTTTCAATAGTTTCCCAATGGAAAAATGTTCCGTCAGACTTCTGACTAACTACAATTTTTTTTTTTTTCAGGGAAAGCACCTTGTATAATTACATTTGTACAGAGCCTGCCACAAAGGAATCCCATTGCATTACAACAACAACAGATGGAGAAGAGGACGAGTTACAGTAGCAAACGAATAGCAGTGATTCTGGTCTACCCTAATGCAGTTTCCAAAATTAGAAAAAACACCATTCCACACTTGATATTGACTTAGAAAAAGGGAAGTGAAGAGATGTGGATCTTATCAGTTAAAGCATATGTAAATATTAGAGAAGTTTAGGTCCAGAAATGGACATTATACCAGTGAATCATTTTTGCTACCCGTGTTGATGGTGAACAAAGTCCCATATTAAACCATTAAGTAGTGCTTACTAGCAATAACTATTAATGACAAAGCTTACCACAAAATACCACAAAAATGAATTCTGATGTTTGAAGGAAATGTATTAAAATCAGTTACACTGTGGCCTTAAACACACAAGGAAAGACCTCTAATTCCTGGTGCCTGTAGCTCTACCAGTAGTACAATGTTGGATTCTGTGGATTTGGCTCAGATATCTTTTGTCACCTCAATATCAAAAGTTGGTGTTGGTAAGATTAGATAAGAGGCAAAAAATCAAAGTTCTACCTTTGGAACATGGGAGTAAACTGACCCTAGGTACAGGTTACCAGTTTCCCAGTGTAGATGCAACTGAAATTCAGCAAAATCCTGCAAACTTATCCTAACGGTATTAAAAGGAGGTTATAGAAGATAGCCTTTGCTTGTAAACAACAGTTTCCTGATACCATAGACAATATCATTTGCAAAGCAGACTGTTAAAGACAAAAAGACAAAAGCATCCTCTAGGTCTGTTGACAAATCTAAATAACTACTAATGGTGTTTGCAAAGGGATGACCCAATGGAAAACACAACCTTGACAGGCTGCTTGTTCCCCATTGTTTTAAGCAATGTACCTGGGATACAAAATATCATAAGCTTCCCTTAGTCAACAAAGTAAAACTAAAATATACTGAATGATTGGGGTGGGGAGGGGGGGAGGGAAGGAGAGGAGGACATGATTAAAGATAATAAATGAGAAGAGAAACTCATTGAGTATATAAAAAGAAAACTGTTTCACAACAACTTCATTCATTCAAGCAAGTACTAAAGATGTAATGCCCCTGTAGGTATTTGAGACCATAAGAAAAACTTACAGCAAAACTGGTTTTTGTTTTCTCTGTTTAGAAATCTGTCTGTCTTCATGATGTCTTTGAAAACCTTGTTTACAAGGAGTATGAACTGCACCAAAACAAATAAGATTGGAGTTATTGATAGATACCATGCAATTGGGAATTTTAAATCAAGAGTCAATGTTTGTGTGTGTGGTTCTTCACTGCTTTCCTTTGATTGTTTGTCGATCAGATGCAAGCCTGTTGTACCAATTATTACAAATATTGCATCACTATTAGAAAGACACCAAGATAAAACTACTAACAGCTACTGCTAACATAAAATGCAGTTTGATCATGAGATGATTTTCTTTTCTCTCTCTTCCTACCCCCCATTAAATGAATCTCAGTTTAGCTGTAAACCTACAGTTCACTTTTTTCAGTGGTTGTATTAATGAAAAAGAAAAATGTGCACAAGCACAGTTAAAGTAAAATACTGTTTAAAAGTCACAGAAGCATTCACAAATATTTTTCCTGACTATTCAGTGACCGCTTGTTCTGACATACATAAGAGTGTTTTGGGAAAAAGTGTCAAGGGAATACAGGGTGACTGAAGGTTTGGACACAGAGTTGTTTGTGGTGTTACATCTGAGAGCTAAGCTACACTACACTTTGCATTTGGCACCTAATATCCTGGTCTGAAAGTGCACACGAGCCAAAAATTGCATTACCAGCATAGTATCCTGTGTCTATGCCAACACATTTCCCTTCCAACAAGGAACGGAATAACTTATCCCTTGAGTCCAGCTTTTCCTGGTGGCTTGAAAGCTGGAATATATCCATTATAAATTATTTTGAGCATTTGCTTTGGGTGAAGGAACTATTGCTGTTACCTTGATGAGATTTAATGTACTGGATGCATACACACATTCAAATGGTCTCGGAGAATTCTCCAATGTTTGTTTTCTCAGTAGAAAAACTTACCCAGAGAGACCTGTACAGATATTTGAATGCTCAGCCCCGATAAGCAGAGAGTTTGCATTGCTGATGCTGTGCAGCCCCCTGTGTACAAACACTCTGCAGGCTCCCTCAGTCAGCCTGGAGATGGAAGGAAGCAGTGCACAGGGAAGCCCTCATTGGCTGACCAAGACACAGGGTCAAGCCTGTGTCTCCCTGCAGCACAATGTGGGGATTGTGAAGGGAGTGTGTTCCTTTCCCTGCTCGGCTGGAGCCATAGTTGAGCCCAAGTGACACACTGTTTTCCTGGAGGGATGGGAGCAAGGCACCCTAGGATGATGGTGAACTGTGCTGTGGCCTCTCTCAGGAGGCTTCACTGCCCCAAGAGAAACTCCCACGAGGGATTTAACTGTGGCTGTTTCCAGGTTACTTTTCTCCTGGAGTGGCCATTTGCCTTGAACATTTGGGCTAGGGACAGAAGTTACACATAAACTGGTTTAAGTCATCAGAAACTGGTTTAAACCTGTAACAGAACAGAAGCTCAGTGCACATAAAACAGTTTCCAAATGGCTGAAACTGGTTTAAGATAAACCTAGCTGAATGTAGTATCAGACTTAACTGATTTGGGTCAAACAGGTTTATGAAACTTCTGTCCCAGACCAGGTAGATTTGTAGTTTCTCCTGAGACAGCAGCCACTCTCACAGGAGAAACTGAATGCCTTTGTGAGGCCAGTGTTGAACTGAGGTTGCCATCTTAAAAAACCTCTCTTAAAGTAAGAAAGGAGCTTATCTTAGTGACAAGTTAGACTTAGTATTTAGATAACGCTATATATATTTTCTAAGTGGTATAAAAGAGCCATACGGCTGATGGTGTCTCAGAATTCTTTGACAGGATCACCAAATGTAGAATTACCCTAATTGCAAGCTCTCTAATGAAATGACTTGTTTCTTTAAGGAATTCTACTCATGAGTAGGTAACACTTGACAGGGAAAAGGATAGTCTTTGGGATTTTGCTGTAATTGCTATAAAGACTGGCATCCCCTTTATGCTTTAATCTCCCAGATAAACACTGAGTGCTTCAGATAGAAAAAGAATATTTTTGGTAATATGCCACTTAGAGAGAAAACACAACAGTTTTCTGAATGCATTTTACACAATTACACTAATTTAAACTCTGGACCTACCACTGGAAAAAAATATATATTTAGAAGTTGTAGCAGTGGAAGTAGTAATGGCACAGAAAAAGTGTATATATGCCATTACTACTTCTGCATAATATATCGTTCAAAGTATGCTCCTCTTTTACTGTTTTCCCCCTTTATTTGCAGTTTTAAGCACAGACATATGATCTGCTGCTTAAAGCAGTGGACTTGTACTCAGGAGGCCTGGTCTTAATTTCTAGCTCTGGCTTAAACTTCCTACAGGGACCTAGTCATGTTTTTAAATCTCTTTCTGCCTTAGTCCCTCTTCTGCAAAATGAGGATAAAATACCCTTTTCTTGCTCTTAACTATTTAGATGGAAAATTCTTAAGGACAGGAGCTGCTTCTTGCTATGCATTTATTTATTTATTTATTTATTTATTTTGCTATGCATTTATTCATAATGTACCTAGTACCTATGACCCCAATCCTGCTTGGACCAGCACTAGTACAATATGATAAATATACTCCCTCCTCTATCATAATTAAATATATAAAAGTAGCCATTTCTTTACAAATCACTTCTCTAAAATTTACACTGGGCCACCTTTGTCACCAAACAGGAATCCCTTGGATCAACCAGCATGCAAATTGTTCTCACATGCCTGCAGTTAGTGTTTGCTTTTGATCATTTGTGTATCTTGTGCCAGAAGAAAACACAAAAGCTTGTCCCTCCCTGAGGGTAACTGCTGCTATCAGAGAGAACAATTCCTACCTGTCACAGTGATCCAGATCTGGAAATTTGATCCTGTGCGCTGATCTGTTTGGGACCCTGAGGGACATTTAAGCTAGTCATATTGACAGCAGAGGTCTGACATATTAGGACAGAAAGCCTTACTGTACTGAGCAGCACTGCCAATTTGAAAAAACATTTGTCTTTTCCCCATTTGCATAGCTGTGCATAACTGGCTTTGTATTTTCATGCTTTATGAGACGTCATCTAATAAAGAAATAGTTTACAGAGTGTAAATCATAGTTCTCCTTTATAGGGTGGTGAAAGTAAAACAGGTATTTCATGAAAGGGAAGCATTTCCTTAATTCTGTTTTCATTTGTAGCTTTATATATTATAACGGCCATCTGTGCCTTAAGGTGAAAAGATATTTTTTTTCTTTTCAAGCAAGCTCCCTCCTCACTCTTGTCTGTACATTCCTAGCCATTTCACAATCCAAGCTATGACACATGCTATCTGAAGCATTGGCCACAGAACTGGTCTGCCTGCCAGTGTGCCCTGACTTATATGAAAGAACAAATCCTCCATTGTTTTCCATGCACCATATGTCAATACAATAAAATCATTGTCTTCTGTATTCGAGGTTACATTTGTTTATGATCATGATATTTACTTTTTACTATTAGGGTAAAAATGTACCCTTTTTCTTTTCTTTAGTTAAATGTATTTCCCCCTTTTTTGCCCCCTTTCTTCCCCTGCCCCTTCCCTACCCCCTGTCTCCCCCACTCAAGAAAACATGTAGCCAGAGGAAGAAAGTTTTCTACTGAATAGTTTTAAAATATCTTATGCTCCTTGTTAAAAACAGAAATAACTGGATTAATTTTGTTGTTGGTGGTGGTAGTATTGACACAGTCCTGTTTGTACTCAAGAAGAGGCCTGACCATAGAAAAAGCATTGGAGGTTTGGAGGTTGAGTGCTGCCTATGTGGAGTGGGGCAGCAGAATGGTTTGGGGGGGGTGCCTCACTCTTCTCTTGCCCATCCCTAACTCCTCCAGAAATCTCCCAGCTTCAGCCTCAGCAAGCAAGCACCAGCAATAGCATAGGAATATGTATGAAGGAGGGTGTGCAAGTGGGCAGGGGTGACATGTAGGGGGTGCATGGGGGTGCACGTACACCACCTGAGAGTGCCAGTGTACCCCCTGTCAGGATGTGGCAGTTCTGGAAGCGGTGCAGCAACTTTTACGGTGAGTGAGATCGGCCGCTGGGGGATCCCCCCCCCAGTCGCTGACTCAAGAGGTGCTAGATGCAAGTGGGTGAAAGACACTTTAGGAAATGTAGTTCTGGAGCAGCAGTGGAGTGTGAGGATGCTGGATGAGATGTTGCCCCATATTTTTGCTGCCAAAAACAGGTGTGTGGTTGGGCCCTGCTGATTTGATTTGGAGGAGATTTGGCCCAATTCGGCAGCTGAATCATCAAATCCAAATTGAATCAGGACACCAATAAAAAGGTCCAAATTGATTTGAAGCCTCTGAATCGATTTGGAAAAGATTTGGAGAGCTTTGGAGAGATGCAGCTAGTCCTCACTCATCAGCGCAGGGAGCTGGACCTGGACACCGTGCCAGTAAGTGGGGAAGGGGAGCTGCAGGAAGGGGAGGGGACATGGGGCTACCCCACTGCACCCCATCCCCTGCCTGCTCCTCCAGCCCCCTTGAGTTCCCCCCAACCACCACCCACTCTCCCAGCCCTGTCAATGGTTGCCCCAGCCGGCCCCAGCATCCTGGTGCTTTAAAAAAAAAGCCCTGCACTCAGCAGATGCTGCAGCAGCTGCCTGGGCCTCTGGGGGCTCATGGTAGAGCCCCCCCATGCAGTGCAGGGCAGTGGGGGGGGGGGGGGGTAATGGGATTGCCCCCATGCCTGGCAGTAGCCAGTGAGTGCAGGGAGTTTTTAAAAAATTGAACCAAGTCACTGTCCCTTGAATCAGCTGAATCTGAATCTGAAGTGAATACTAGCCGCTTTGCACAGGCCTAATGCTTACCTTTAAGCAGGTAAGTAGCCCCATTACAGTCCATTTGACTAGTCCCATGCTTAACATTAAGCAAGTGTATAGTGCTTTGCTGGATTAAGACCCTATCACATATGGAGAAGAAAATCAGGAAACCTGTATTCAATTCCCACTTCTCCTTCCCATTTACCCGTGCCTGTGGGCAGGTTACTTTTTCTGTCTGTTTCAAAAGGGGGAAAATGCCACATAAACACTATTTTTAATGTGCTTTGGATATATAGAGAAGGAAAGTGTTACAGAAGTGTAAAGTACTCTTGGTATGAATAAGAGTGTTTATATACATTGAAGCTTATGGACACCATGCTTTACATTTGATGGAGAGAAAAATTTACCTTATAGGAGACCAGGTATGATGCCATCTACTCTCCTGCCTGACATGGTGTTTTTATAATGTGATTGGGGTCCATACATCTCTTACTGTAAACAGATCTATCCTTGTGTAAGTCATGTTAACTTCAGTCTGGAGATAGTCTTGATGTAAATGAGAGGGGAATCAGTCCCACTGGTGTTTATAATAGATCTAATCCTGTAACAAGTGCTCTACAGTGCACTTAGCTGTCTCAGAAAGGGTGCAGTGCTGTGAACACCTGTCCCAAAGAAAACCCACCCTCCAGTTGACTCCCTTAAGAACAATACAAATAAGTTTTCAGTAGGCTGTCATGAAGTGAAGTCTTGTTTCTATGTAGGAGTTATCAATAAGTCTGCCTGGGTTCAAGATCAAGCTATTTGTCAGGTTACACCCACTGACACAATATATACTTTGTGTAATGGGCTATAAAGCAATGTTAGGTACACTATGTTTAAAGTAAATATTTGGCTACTTAAGGAACCATGCGGAAAGGTCTCTGTATCTTTATTAGCTATATAACACCATAATGAAATGTGTAAATTATCTGAACATTATATCTTTTGAGACTATCCCTCCAATCAGGCACCTAGGAGGTGATTTTCAGGGTGAGAACTACCATAAACTTAAAAAGAAGTAAAACAAATTTCTATCTATCCAGCTGAAGTACTAATTATTGACTGATGCAAGGAAGAATGCTAACAGGTGACTATTCAAAGGCAGTTGTGTACAAGTAATCAAGGAGATGACAGCCTTGAATAGTCTTTTAATAAAGATAAAATCTTAATCACAAAGGAACAAAGTTCTTCATTTCCTGTTAAAGATGTTCATCTAATACCAGTGCAATTTAAGCAACCCTAGACAAATATTGACTGTTTGTGAAGCACGTTTAACTCTCAAACTGCTATGAAGTATTTAGTGAGTATAGGTCTATAATGTGCCTTTTATATTGGCATAAACCTTTGCACAGAGGAGGGTGTGCAGGGTAAAAAATAATTTTGAATCATAGATTCTCTTGTAACTTTTTTCCATCTGCTGATAAAAAAAGTTGATTCACCGACTCAAAGGTCAATATAGTGAGGGAAAATTGCTGAGATATGGCTGAGGAACCAATACAAAACTACTGGATGTCTGCTCTGCATGCCTGGCTCCTGGAAGAAAATTTTAAGTATAAATAAGTCAGACTCAGGCAAGTGAGACCAAAAAAATATTTTAAGTTATCTTTATAATAAGTAATAAACATCAAATGCTGGGAATTTCTAGAAATGGGATTTTAAACTGATGGATTAAGTCATTTTTACCAAAGCGATATTTCACTGTTCACTCCTACCACCTTCTTTTCTGTCTGATCCTTTGCTGATTGTGAACTTAAGTTCAAATAAAAGAATATTAGGTAAGGATTTCTATGGAAATCAACAGAAAGCCTATATGAGAATATATAGTCTTACTGACTGTCAGAGCTCTACAAGGAAGACACAAGTGTCACTGATATTCCTGTTTTCAATTATGTAAGGTACATGAAAATTTTATGCTTAGAACAACCTAACTAGGGTTAGGTCAATCTAAGTGCTCATCTGCACAGATGTTTGGGGAGGTCAGACCAGGGAAAAAAAAGTGGCCATCCCAATCTAACCTAGTTCACCTGAGGAAGTAAACTAAATTAGATTGAAAATAGGTTAGCTCTATCTAATGAATGTCTGTAAATGTTTGGAGTGCAGCCCTGGGGCTAAGAAAGCCCAGCCACTTGCCCCCATCCCAGAGCTGTGCTCATCCTGCCCACCCCATCCTGATTGGGGAGGGGCCTCAACCCTCTCCCCCACAGACCTGCCAACCCCCCATCCATGGAACTTCTAGCTCCCCCGCCCCCGTCCTACCTGTCCCTCCCCACACCCTGACTTACTCAGATTGGGTTCTCAGCATGGCTCCTGGCACTGGTGAACATGCGCAAAAGCTGGACCTAATCTATGATCATGCAGCTAAAGGAAGCCATGTAATCTTAGGTTGGATCTGGCTCATACATGCATTCACCAGTGCTGAGAGCCATGCCGGGAGCCTAATCTAAGTCTGCTTGTGGAATAAAACAATGTAACACCAGGGGTAGCAAAGTTAGGTCTAGGCACTTAAACTAAGCGGTGCGATTATAGATTGGGTATAGCAAATATGTGCACATACTCACAGAGTATGAACTAGATTTGTCAGTTTGGCTTCCTCACTTTCAGATGTCACTGCCTCCCTTGCCTCCTGCTTCTGTGTCTTCCAACAAACCTTCCAGGATGTTTCATAGGGTCTGCTTTACCTGCTCTAAACAGGTAAAAGTGTAGATGCCTTATTGACACCCTATGATTCAATGCAGAGCAGAGTCAGCTAATTTGTGGCTGCAGATTCTATTCAATTATATTCTATTCTAAGATTCTATTCTAAGATTCTATTCTATTATATCCATTTTCAGAATAATAGGTTAATATGATTTTACTGGTTATGCAGAATTTTAAGGTGTGTAACTTGGCCAGCAAGACCTAGCTGGTCAGTGACAGCATGGGAAATCAAACCCAGGGGTTTCAGCTTTATTCTACCTTCTTGCTCCCACTCTCCTCATTTACAATACTTCTTTCCTTGGCTGATGCTGACTTTCCTAACAGTGAATATTGCTAATATGCAAAATTTATTTGCACTTAAGAATGGAGCATGTTGTCCAAAATGTAATGTTATAATGTCTCTGCTATAGAAGTATCAGCTTACTGTGAAAAGGAGAAACTAGACAATCTAGCCTGTTACTTACCTTAGAGCAGCTGGGGCTAACATTTATGGCAGGTGTGCCACAAGTCAAGCTCTGCACCCTCCATGATTGTCAATCCAAACCTTTCTTCTGCTTCATGCTCTATCTACTGCTGTGCTCCCTGCCTCCTCTCCTATGTGCCATGTGGCACATACATAGAGGCCTCCTGTGTCACAGGTTAGCCACTGCTACTTAGAGTTTGCTTGTGGAACAAAACAATGTAACATAATGAGTGGCAAAGTTACTCCATGCATCTATACTAAGAACACTTTGGTAGCATCTCTTACAGACCTCTGGCTGGGTGTCAACTCATGTGAGAAGAGTAGTGTGCCTAGGAAGTTTGCAGACCTCTCATTCACTGACTGTTCTATCCCTAGAAGAAGGACACATGTTAGCAGAGATGAGTTCAAACAAATGGAAAACCAGAGCAGAAATCATGGGTCTTGTATTTTGAAATGATGAACAGAGGGTCTCTTCCTTTGTTGAATTTCTGCTAATTCATACAACCTTATAGGAATTCATCACTAGTGCTTACTTCAGTGACTGGATTCACTGACTACTGTGCTCACAATAGTTTTTTTGTTTGTTTTTGTTACATCAAAGCTGTGGAGAAGAAAATAGCACTATTGAAGTAGTTTTCAATGTACATATAAGGATTGTTCTAATAAAATAAGAGAAAAGAGTTGGGAGAGGAAGAAAAAGTGTTCCTTTAATTTTCCAACATGACCTATGAGATCTCATCCCTCACCCTGCAACGCTCATCAGACCACACTTGGGATGAAGTTTCTTCAGGGCATTTACAAATTCATTAAGACAGGAATCTTATTCCTTGTTCCAAAAGGAAATAACATCATTACTGTAATTAATAAAATGTATTAATTTATAATCTTGTGACCCTTGGTATGTTGAACTGTATTTTTTAAAGCATGATAATCATACTCAAATTCTTCTGTTCTTGTGTACAGCATGCCTGCTGCTTGAATCATAATAATGTGGTCATGTCTAGAAGCCCTTAAATATATGGTATTATCAAGAGAAATCAAGGTTGTTTAGAGCCTCACATGGACAATTCTAAGCAGCTACCACAATTTGCCCAGTCCTCACTCAGTTCAGGATCTTGCTCAAGTCAATTGAAGCGTAACCTAATAAAAAACTGAGGGACGGATTCAGACTTTCCCTGCACAGAATAGGAGCTGGACTAAGTGAACAATAAGGAAATGATTCCATAGCTAGTGATACTGTAAACTACAAGACTAGGGACAGAAGTTACACATAAACCAGTGCAAGTAATGAGAAACTGGTTTAAACCTGAAACAGAGCAGAAGTTGAGTGCAAATAAACCAGTTTCAAAATGGTTAAAACTGGTTTAAGATAAACCTGGTTAAATAGTATCAGACTTAACTGATTTAGGTCAAACTGATTTATAAAACTTCTGTCCCAGATCCCTTCCTGGTTGAAGTTAAATCAGAGATCCCCCAGCATGATTTGCAGTCCTGTGCTGGGCTGTGCTGTCTGGTCCAGACAGCAGGGTTGGCCCTGTCCCTCTGCTCCCTAACTGACTCACTGGCCAGCTCACTGCCCCATCCCAAGCAAACCAAGGCTAGGTTCTGAGGGCAGGGAGGTGGGGTTAAACAGCCCATTCCCCAACTCAAACTTACTGCTGGCTGTGACTGTAGACTACAAATCCCAGAGGCATCAGGAAACAGGAAGAGGAAGTGTTGAGCAACCCTACAGAGTCCTGCTGCTGTGATGCTGGACTGCAAATCCCAGAGACCTCAGGGGCAGTAGGAAGACAAAGTGAACACACAGCCCATGCCGGCTATATGCCAGAGAGCTGTGCTCTAGCACCCCCCAGCTCCTGGCCTGAGTCACTGTAGGCATGTAGTTGCATTTCCTGAATCAAAGGTAAATGTGTGTCTAGTTGTTTTTTCAGTTTAATCTCTGCATTTTCAACTAATCTGCAAAAACTGAATCAATTCAGTCTTGGGCTTTTTAACTGTACTTAGCCCAAGAGTTGATTTTGACACCTAAGATTAAAATGACACCATGGAACATGCACAGAATCCCAGTGCATATTTTTTATTTTTCTAATTCTAATCCACTGTTTCTAAATTGCAGAATGCTTGATGATTTTCAAAATTATTACAGCGACTATTTATGAAATAACTACAACTGCAAACAATGGTTCTGTAGAGCAAAAGGAATTCTATTTTTGTCATTTTTCAGAGCCAGGGGTTTAAAGTTTATGTGGACTTATTTAAATAGGTCCCAGAACAGTCACAAAACTGATATATCTGTCAGAAGCTATTCAAGCTGATGGATTATGGCTTTCTGATGTTAGAACAATTGGTTGCTGGACATTTTTTTTAATGTATAGCTTGCTTTACAGTTTCTGCCAGGACATTATAATGCATACACTAAGACCTCTCTCATATTTGCAAATCTCTAAATTTTAAAGACTCAGACAGCTTGATTTATATTTTGATGTCATGGGACACTTCTGTTGAAAGCCACAGTAATAAGGACATATTCCCCAAACTGCCAGTCTGTGCTAACAGAAGACATGTTTCACCACTGTTAATTCAGAGTAACTCTACTAGCTTCCATTTGGATCCTCCAGACTTCCAACAATGCCTGAGAACAGAATTTGATTTATACCAGGGCTGTCCAGGGCTGCCAGAGGCCAAGAGCAGCATAGCATGCCCCACGTGTTGCACCAGTGGGGACCAGGGACCACCAGGGCCACACATACATTGCCCCCCACTGCACTATGTGTCCCCCTGAACTTTACTACATTTGCCCCAGCTGTAACAAGTCCCCAGGCACCCCCTATGCTTCATTTCAGTCTGGAATGTGCCCCCTGCTGCACCACACACCCGGCATCCACTGCACCATGCCTCTCAGGCTCCCTGGGCCACTGGCTTCCCCAGCACTGAAGGCTGCACTATGCTGCACTGCACTGCACCACTATACCCCTGAGGCAGGAAAGGGGAAGCCAGACAGAGAGGGAGCCTAGAGTCCCAAGTTGCTTCTGCAGCTGAGCAATGGAGCAACAAGCAACTAGGTGGGAGCCTGTGGGCTATTATTTAATCCCTTCTGGACCCCAAGCAGCCTGCCGGTCATCAATTGGATAGTCCTGATCTATATTGTTGATCTATTCTGGGAACAAACCCACCCAGACTCTAAATAGCTTGCTTATAGGCTTTTATCTCTAGAATCCCAAAATAGACAGAAATTAGGGCAACTAGTATGCTCAAATAAGTCTGTTTACCAAAAAATGGACATGTGCCATCCTTTCTAATGTGCCCATCAGACATGGTATCATAATGGCAGCTACCTGAGGAAGCTGCATTTTGTGCCCAAAAGCTTGCTTAACATCTCTTCCAATTATGAAGGTAGTTCAGTAAAAGATATGACCAAAACAATTTTGCTTCTTGAATATCCCCTGGATCATTACAGCTGTAACAACATTACAGCACAACATGCTCAAGAGTGCCCGGGCACAGTTTTTTAGCATAATCTGCCAGAGTGGGTCTGCTCACTGACAGCCTACCTAGTGCCTGGCATGCTAGCACTAGTCTAAGGAAAATGGTAAATTCCTTGGGAGAAAGACCTGGGGGCAAATTCATTTGTGCTGTAACCTTACTGCAGTTAATAACAGCAGACAAAGGATAAATTTAGGCATTTATCTTCCATGTGGTTGTAAAAAAGCCTTCTGTACACTTTGAGGGCTATATAAACAACGATAAGGCACACAATTCCTTGTTTTTCATGAACAAAGGCAGGTGTTGCTGATAGAATTTAGGTTCCAACCGTTGGAAATTTAACTAGAGATATAACTGATCAAAGCAAGAGTTAGCGAAACCATTCAGAAGGTGTTAGTGCATTTATTGAATGGAACTGTGCTGTGGATACAATTCAGTGGTATGCCTCAATATAAACAGCACAGGTTTCAGCTTTCACTACTGAATGTAATTCTAATAATGCCTCACCTCACTTGCTAAAATACACCACTAATCCAACATATGGGATCCATCTCTTAAAGATACTCAGCTAGCAATTTTATTTCCCCATATTTTGACAAAAGGCTTACTTTGCATGGTTTAATCCAAGCAAAGCTGTCCATGGAGGTACACCAAGCATACTCTCCTCTCTATTCCCACGCTTTTTAATATTTGTCATATTTCATCTTTTAATGCTGTCCTAATGAGAGCATATTGGAATACCACAGAACCAGACTCAGAAAAACGTGGTCCTGAAATAAAACACAGAACAGAGGGAGCATTGTATTACAGCCTCTGTTAATGTTTTAATGGTTGAGAGATTTCCAACATGTTGGCAATGTCAGGACAAACCAATTTAATAAATTATTAACACTAATCAAACATTTTTATGATGGCAGTCAAAACTTCCGTGGCAGTTAAAGTTAATTCTGTTGAAGTTTGACAAAGATGTTACTGTTTGATGAAAGCCATGTTTAAACTCTAGCCTGCTTTAAATCAAAACCTTGCATTGCACAGAGCAGAAATGGTTAAACAACACTGTTTTGAAGGGGGGAAAAATGAATTTGGGATTATATTTTTAATGGAAAGAGTAGGGGCTAATGAAAGGCAGTGAAGTATAAATTGATTAACCTGTATCTAATATGCTTGCCATTTCTTCAAAAAGAATAAGGGAAAGACAGATTGTCATTGGTCAGATAAAACTCAGGCTGTCAGAGGTTTTGCTAGTCAATATAAAAATATCTAAAAAATCCATGCATTTGACAAGAGGAGTAAATTAGCACATAAAAAAAGACTTGCCATTTTCTGATGCATAGGATTCATTCAACTTTAGACAAGGAAGCAGTTTTAAAAAAACCACTTTTGCTTATGGAGTTAGTAATAACAACAATACTGTACAAATGTCATGTTTTCTTTCTCACTAATCCAGCCTTGCCATTTGAATTCCAGCACAGCACAAGCTAATGAGGAGTATAGATTAAGTGTTTCTTAAACCTCCCCCAGGGCAACCAGAATCTATATATCATCAATCCACTGCAAATTGATCTATTCAGCCTGTGAGGAGGGTCAGGTTTTTGAGTACTAAACCAGGATCTAGTCATTTTGAGTTATCAGCACAAAGCTCCGTTCTACTGAGATGAAGCAAAGTAAAATTTTAATTCATTGGGGTTTCAGTAAACTGAATTTCAGCCACAAAGCTTTCTCTGTTCTTCTCTTCCCTCACTTAGAAAAATGAGCATCTACGCCACCATTCAGAGACATTTTTTTTTTCTCCTTCTCTTGCAGATGATGCCATCTTGAAAACTTCAGGCTCAGAACCAAAAAAAACCACTTAGCCAGTTCATACAAAACTCCTAATTATTTTAGTCAAATAAAAAGATTAGTGACATATAGAAGTATGTATATTTATTTATGCTTGTGTTTAATATATATTAATAGTAAAGTGAAACACACTGCTCAAAAAGGGCATGTTTCGAAATAAGATATTTTTATTGGAATCTTACAAACTTCCCCTGGAAAATCAAATCCATTGCTGAATAATGAATTTGGGATGTATATAACTGCATGCAATCTTCTGTGTTTCCTTAACACCTTACATGCTACAGAATGTCAAAGTGCTTTATAAACAAGGATCCTAGTTCACTAGTTTGAGGCATTGCTGCCTATTGTCCTTCTGTAGGCAGTGGTGCTCCCTGAACACACAGTGGTTTGTCCCTGCCTGCAGTTTCACACATGTGAAGTTAATTCAGCATCAAACAGGGTGCATCTACACGTGCACATTTACTGTGCAGTAACTTAAATTCCTGCACATGTCTACATGTGAACGCCTGTACTGTGCAGTAACTATGGCAACTTATGCTGACTTGGGCGTAAATTTGATATCTACATCATGCATTTCAAATTTACCTGATTAGTTACTGCACAGTAGCAGACGTTTAGGCACTTTACTGTGCAGTAACACTGTGTGTGTGAACTGACTTGGAACTAACATTAGTTCCAAGTCAGACTACACATAGCAGTAATGCTCTTTAATACTTATGCGTGTAGACACTGGCCTATTTCCACTTACTGCACAGTAAATTTAATGCGATGTAAATGCACATGTAGACGCACCCTCACAGTGGGAGAAAACACTCTCCACAGTGTACACTTGGGAATGGTAGACCATCTGAAGCCTGAAATACAATGCATTTAAATCATTGGAAAGACTTCTATTGACTTCAGTAGGTTTCTGATTAGGACATTGGTGAATCTCCTACTATTAGAGGGGAAACCTTCAAACCATTTAGGTCTTCTCTGAACAGCTCATACTAAAGTCAATTGAGCTACAAAATCTAGCCAAGAAATTTAATGTTATTGCAGGATACCATTCTGTTCAACATATTACCTGAAGTACCTATGCAATGTATCATTTTGCTTGGAATTCAATGCAGAGACCTCAGGAGAATGAAAAGATCCAAGCTGCAACATACAAAATTCCTTAGGTACAGAATTTTAGAGGCCTCAGGACTGGCAGGCATTTTAGCTCGTTTTAAGTTCCAGTAACTGAGTATAATTCAACAGAGAGGTAAATGAGCAATTTGTAGAAAACACATTGAATAAATTAGTTTTTCAAATATTGTCTATAAATTTTTCTTACCAAACATTAGAAAGTATGACTTGTCACACAATTTGCATTGCAATCAGCAGCTTTATTGAGTTTGACTTGAATATTTGCTCTTCTTGCTTTGTCACATGGGTTTTATTTCTCCTCTGATGGATGACAAGCTTTTACTGAGTGGGCAGAAAACCAGAGAAGCCACTTGTGGCATGAACATTTGATGACCATTTGCTCAAAAGGATTCATGCATTCATTCAAAAATTTCTTTCTGATGGACGTTCTTCTAAACATTGGTGCATATATGACTGTATGAAAAGCATATAAAAAACTACCTCTGGAATAAGTTTGAAGCTTTTAATTGATAACTGTTGATTAGTACTTTATTTCTTTATTCCTCCAGACTTCTGTGCTCTCAGGAAACTTCTACAAAAAGCCTAATCATCAGGGTGTTGAGAAATATCAGTCTTATTTAGATATTACCAGTATTTCTTGGCCAGCAAAATAATGGGAAAATTATGCCCTCATTGGATGCATCCCCATGAGCATGCATGTGTGTGTCTTTTCCCCAGAGACAAGTAGCAGTGGCCTATACTTGGGCCACTGCTACTTGTCCCTGGGGAATGCCCATGCATGAACACGCTGGCATGCAGCAAATTGCCCCAAGTTGGGTAGAAGAGGCTGGGACCAGCACCTGGGCATATTATTTTAGTTCTTCATTTTTTAAACACATCTATAAGTACCCTTCAGTGTACTGGACACCTGTCCCATAAATTAAAAATCATATTAAAGCCAAAAAAACCCCACTGTTTAGAAATGGAAATCTGGGAAAAGGACCGTTACTGTTCTTTTAAGTGCATTTGTGATATTTTTAAATCCTATTTATATGTATTAGTTACTAAAAACAGAAAATGGGTTAATTATTGTTTCTTAATATGATTATGTTTAATATTATATGGATATGAACCAAATAATTTAAGGAGAACTTTTTGCTTTTTAAAATGTAGCAGAGCATAAACAAGAGTTTGAAGAGACTCTGTTTAAAAAAGAAGTACCATTCTCTTGAACTTAAATTTTCAATTGAAAAAGAAATAATTTGAAGGGCCAGCTTTTAATTTTAGTATCTCAAACTCTCCTTCACCGCTAAAATTTATGAAAATGGATCCAAACACTCGCTGCTCACAGTTTAGAAAATTCAAATAATCTGGATCTGATCTTCCTGCCTGGCATCTCTAGAATGCTACAAATCAAAAGCCAGCATCTTAATATACTTGGATTTTCAGGAAGTTCATGTCTGAATACAAATTTTGAAATGCAGGCTGGGATCAGTCTTTAGTTTTTAGTCCTTTTGCCTGTACACAGAACTATTTCTTTTGTGCTCCTATTGGTCTTCTGCAGCAAACTTTGAGCAAATGCAAGGCACGCAATTGTTGCTGTGGAAAAGCAAAGGCATAATATTTTTTGAGAGCTGGTCAGGAATTTTTCAGAGACATAGTTGGCTGTGTTAGCCTGAAGACAGAAGGTAGGGTAGATATGCACCTTGGGGCTAGGGACAGACATTCAAAAAGCCTGAGCCTGAATTGACTCAGTCTTTGCAGGTTAGTCTAACCTGCAGAGAGTGAACTTGTTTGCAAGTGGATAGACGTTCGGCACATGCCTGCAGGGGATCAAGCCAGAAGGTCAGGGGTTCTAGAGTAGCCCTCCCTTCCCTTCCACAGGGAAGGTGAGCTGAGGTGGTGGGGCCATGGCCAAACCCCAGCAGGCCTGCCCCAGTGGCTCCCTGACAACCAGGATTCCCAGCACACACGGCTGCCCAGCGCCAAAGGGGAACACTTCCCCCTCCTCCCTCTCCCCCACCATCACAGGGCTGGGAGGGGGGCCCTGTTTGGTGCTGGGGGGGCTCTTTTCCCTCCTCCTCCCTGACCCTGTGGTGTGGTGGGGTGGGGATGGGGGTTCTGTGATTGGCCCCAAAAGGGGACTCTTCCCCCTATTTCTCCCCCATCACTGCAGGGTGGGGAAGTGGGGCTCTATGGAATGCTGCCCAGCCCCAGAAGGGGACTCTTCCCTGCACTCCTCCCCCTCCCCCCACCGGGCAGGGGGAGGTTCTGTTCCATACTGGGGAGAACTCTTCCTCCTCCTCCTCCCCCCAGAGGGAGTGTAGAGCTCAGCTGGGCAGGGTGTGAGGGAGGGTGAGGGGTGTAAGGACCCCCACACACTCCCTCAATGGTGCAAGTGTGGACTGGAGGGAGCCCTGCCCCCTGTTTCCCCACAGAGTCAAACACAGGGCTTCCCCTCTGTAAGTGTTGAGCTGCAGGTGCACAGCGTGGAGCCCCTGGGGATAGAAGCAGCTGGAAGGCTGCACAGTGCTGTGCTCCTCTCCCCCAATGCAGCACTGGGTGCCTCTATTGAGGCTTCACGCTGTGCACTGGCAGTTTCACACTTGCAGAAGGGAAGCCTCACATTGGACTATTAGGGGAAGCAGGGGGTGGGGCTCCCTCCATTCTCGGTAGAGTGCGGGGAACTGCACAGCAGGGGTGGGGGAAGCAGAGCCATGGGGATAAGGGAGCGTCTGCTCCTTCCCCCTGTGCAGCGTTGGCCACAGCCACGCCTGTCCTGGGCACAAGAGCCCTGACCTCCTTGCCTGCTGCTGCTGCCAGGCAGTGGGGGCTGCACACCATGGGAGGAGTGTGTGGGGGTCCCTACATCCCCCACCCTCCCTCACACCTCACACATTCACACCCTGCCCAGCTGAGCTCCACACTCCTGCTGCTCCTCTGGAGGGAGGAGGAAGAATTCTCCCAGCATAGAACAGAGCCTTCCACTGCACCCCCCCCCCGCCTCTGGAAAATATCACATGAAGTTTCCCCCCCAGCCCTACAGTGGCAGGGGGGAAGGGGAAAAGGAGGAAGAGTCCCCATCCAGTGCCTCACAGAGTCCCTCTCCCCACCCTGGGAGGAGGAGGAGGGGGAAGAGTCCCTCCACGCATGGAACAGAGCCCCCCTCCCCACCCTGCCAGACAACCAACCCAGTATGGCCCTGTCAAGGTGAAGGGGGCAGGAAGAAGGGTTAATTCCCTCTGTTCCTTCCCTGCAGTCAGGGTCTGCCAGTCCCAGGGACCACCGCTGCAGCCCCCTCCCCTCTGCTTTCCAGCAGACAGGCTGACCCCAGCTGTGATGGGGGAAGAGGGGAAGGAGGGAAGAATTAACTACCTCCTTGCCCACTTTACCTTAACAGAGCCATGCTGGCAGGTGTCTCCACTAGGGCCAGTCCCTGCTCCAGCTAGAAAGCAGAGGGGCGGGGTCAGCCCTGCCGTGGAGCAGAGAGCCCTGCCCAGCCAGAGAGCATGCTGGATGCTGGGGGGAATCTGGTTTATCTTAAACCAGCAAGGAGTCTGGGGCAGACATTGCATAAACTGGTTTGACACAAATTATTTAAGTCTACATTCAACCAGGTTTATCTGAAACCAGTTTTGGCCATTTTGAAACTGGTTTATGTACACTGCATGTCTTGTTTTGTTAACAGGTTTAAATCAGTTTTGGATCACTTAAACCAGTTTATGTGTAATGTCTGTCCCTAGCCATATAGACTAAGAAATATATAGAGAGAGCAGAATTTTTTTAACCAACTGTTGTTTCTTCCTTGTTGTTGAAAAGCATTGATTTGTTGAAACTGAAACTATGTGGGAATGTCCCCATTTTGATAAAAATTTCATCAGATCATTTCCACAGGTTCAGGACAGAATTTTGGACCAACATCAGGGAGAGAAACAGAGCTTTCTCTTTTCACCCCTCTCTCACTGCCTACGTCTAAATGGTGAGGGCAATCACCTATGATGTGGAAGATGCAGATACAAGTTGCTATTCTACCACACTCTGACCTTCTAGATGACTGCTCTATTCACTAGGCTATTGATTATTCTCGTGAGAGCTGTTCTCACTCTTTTTTGTTCAAGCTGTTCCACTCGTATAACTATTCATTGAAATAGGGCTTCAAACAGGGATCTCCCAAATTCTGACTGTAATGAGTCAGGATCTTTCTCTAATTCTTTCTCTCTCTGCCTCAGTAAAGATTTATTTATTGGAAGTGGACAAATTGACTTTATAGCTCCTTAGTGAGGGCACTTATCTGGGATGTGACAGAGACAGACCCAAATCTCCTACACCTAAAGTATCCAGCCTGACCAATAGATTAATGGCTACTATAAGGTAATATAAAGGTTCTTCCTCCCCCCCCATTAAAATTAATACTGGCTTAGCTTAAACCTGATTGGAAATGGAAAATTATTTCCTACCCAGGTTCCCTCTTGGCTTTAAATAAATTGCTCATTCTATAATGACAAAAATTGTAAACTGTTGTATAATGCCAATTCCAGTGAAGAAAAAAGGGGATGTGTTAAAAATCTAATCTTCAATTCAAAACCCAGACTGATCTATTGGAGGCCAAAGAATGGGCATATTCCCTACATTCAACACTGCTTGACAGTCAGGTCACTTGCTGCTTTTTAAATCTCCATATGTACACAATTGCTCTTAGTACTATTACTGGTGTCAGCTTAACAAATTGATATCTCTTCCTATTATAGAATATCTGCAAAGAAATGCTGCTTCATTTAAATGTGTCAGCTCTTGAATCATAATAAATCAAGCTGTTTTTGTCTGTATTGTACAGTAGTAGAGAAGCCTCTAACCCTGTTTACATGAAAGTTCACTGTTCCCCTTTGCAGAACAATGCTGTTTCTTTTCCCACTCCACAAGTTTTTTCCTGATGATTAGCCTCTCTTCCCACCTATCTTTATTTGGCTGCTTTCCCAAGGGCAGCTAAAAAGTGAAACTCAATGCTATTTTCTGAATGTCTATATAAGAATTAGTTTTATAGGACAGCCAAATCCTCTTCCCGCATTAGAGACAGAGGGTTGATGCACTCTACTGGTTTAGAATTTGAAAATCTATCTAGCACCAAGCTACCTACTGAATAATTAACTCTTCATAGACCTGAACAAATATCTGTTCTTTGCTTTGATATTTACAATAGAGTCAGTTAATTTTTTTGGCTTAAGGTTTCAAGGTAGGAAATTCTCAAAATCATTAAACAGCTTTTAGGGTCTGGAAAGGTTTTTAAAAAGGAGGAATGGCTTGTAATTGGCAACTTTGCAAAATTCAATGACACATATCATGTCAAGTGAACCTACAAGAGATTCCTTAACCTAAGTTGCCTGAAGGTAGGCACTGTAAATCAAAACAGAGCTTCAGCTAACAGTTGCAGTATGTTAGCTCCTGGATGGTCTCCTTTAGAAAGAATTATAAAGTGACACAGCAGTCTGGTTAGAAATGCCCCCCTCCCCCCCCCCCCCCCAATGCTTTGATGTTTTTAACCACAGACTTCAAGAGGACCAACAGAAACCTTCCTGTTTTTATTACAACCTCTATATTCCTTCCCTTCCCCCCATCCCCTTAGATGCAGGACTATTATCTTTTAGGCACTTTGAGGTTGACTTGTTTACCGACTGAATGTCTCTGTTTATGGGTCTAATCAGAAAACAAACAGGGTAAGTGTGACTTCCTAGTATCTGAAATGTGATTCCTTTCCCATCTAGGGAAGAAGAGAAGGAGGAATCATGTTAATTTCCTCCTTTTTTCCTTGGTTGTTCCTCTAGTGCTCCAAGTTATGTGGATATCGTAATGTAAAAGTGTGACAGTCCCTGAAGTGGCAATTCAGGCAGAACTCCAATAAAAGTCAGTAGGAATTGGCCTGGGTAAGAACTAAGTATATTTTAGAGCTTGCTCCATTAATGGGGGGAAAATCTAGTCTAAATTAAGAGATACACAAAGTTCTTGGGTCTGGTTTAAATTAAGTCTTCCTCTTTTGCAGAAAAAGACAATTTTCTTGCCATTTTCCAGTTGGTCTAATAAAAGGTATCATTTTGGAACCACAAGTTCTAGTTTTTTGTATATCTTCTTTTACAAGACACACATTAAAGCTGCTAGTCTGTTATGTCATAGATGTGCTTAAGATAGACTTCGGGAAACGGTATGAATCTTGTGGCATTCCAATTGTGACATTACAGGGGCACTAAAAATGTAATCATATGGGTTTACATACCAGAATAATAGAGAGAGACCACACTGATGGCCAAATTCTGATATCCTTACATTAAATAATATTTTACTCAGTTGTACTGATGTGCAAGAAGGCAGACTCTAACTCAAAGATAGGTATGTATAATGTTAAAAAAAACAAACCCAAAAACTTGGCCTGTATTACTAACAACACAAATTATCAGAAGTGAGAGACTTTAAAAAATTCAATTAGACCTGTCACTCTTTATGGACTTTGTTTACAATTTCCTGGTCTCTTGGCTTGAACAATGGAAATCAATTAAATCTATTTCTCTTTCAGGTTCTGAGCGCTGGAATGTTAGGGTTACAAACTCCATAAGGGAATGTTTATTTCTCTGAAAACATATCTTTTCACTGCAATTGAAACTTTTATTGTGGGAACATTCTTATAGGTCTCTGGTTTCAAAAACCCTGTTTTCTATAAAATTAAAATTTTGGGATGCAGTGAAGTTCATGGTGTCCCTTCCAGTGCATAAATTATTGTCAACTCCACAGGCATCAATGGCTACTTGTCTTAAAAGTAAATAGAATTCTATGTGGACGCTCCTACAAATGATCGTCTTTGTTGTTACTGCGCTCCTACAAATGATCGTCTTTGTTGTTACTGACACCCATAGAGCAGCTTCTGTACCCCCTTCTTCCAGAAAGCCTGATTCTCCACTATTTTGGACTTAAGTTAGGGCTACCATACATCCAGGTTTTCCCCGACATGCCCTCTTTTTCGTCTCCCTATCCAGGTGGGTTTTCAAAATGTGAGCAAATGTCCAGGTTTTTTTCTTTGCCTCTGCTTTCCTGGGCACTAGCAGCTTGGCTGCTTGGGGCTGGGAGCAGCGGGCAAGGTGTTCAACTGTTGGGGGTCACGTGCTCTGCATGTGGGCCCCAGCAAGCTGCTCCCAGCCAGGTAAGAGACAGAGAGAGACAGAGAGAGAGAGAGAGAGAGTGTGTGTGTGTGTGTGTGCATGTGTGTGTGTGTGTGTCTCCAGGAGCTGTGTGAGTAGCAGGGCTGGGTGGGCAGGGTGCTGTGGGTCAGGAGTGAGGGGTACCAGCAGGGCTGGGAGGGGAAGGGGGCTGCAGGTTTGGAGTGAGGGGCACCAGCAATGCTGGGGGGCAGGGACTGTGGGTCAGGAGAGAGGGTCACTGGCAGGGCTGGGGGGACAGACGCTTGGAAGTGAGAGGCAGAGGCAGGGCATGGGCATATCACTGCCCTACCCACAATTATATATCCCTTCCCCCTCTTCTTTTACCTGCCCCCAACTACTCCCCACAGGTATCCTTTTTGATACTGGAAATATGGTAACCATACTTAAGTACTTATTTACATTAGTACAAAGTAGGATAAAGAATAAACCAAGGCTAGCGCCAACCTGGAAGATTCAAGTTCAGTTCCCTACCATGCCACTGATATCCTGTGTGATCTTGATCAAGTCATTTAGTTGTCTTACGTGGGATCCCTGGAGAAAGCGTGCCTGCAGCACATTTCATCAGATTACTTGCAATTCATGTAACAGCATGAATCTAGTCCAACTCCCTGCTCAAAGCAGGACTATCTCCAACTATATTATTCTAGCCAGGGCTCTGTTGAGCCAGGCCTTAAAAACCACCAAGGATGGAAGGTTTTTTCACCTTGTGTAAACTGACTACACAATGTAGAGGACATGGGAGAATGAAGATCAAGGTGCCTCACCTGAAGTGCCCAAGTCTTTTTGGCAAGGAGATCATTTGGCCTATGTTAATGATGAAAAGGATTTTCGGTTCAATTGGATTAAACCCTTTAACTGGTTGCCTATCAGAAGACAAAAAAATCCTGAAAAATGCCCTTCCTTCACACTTCTGATATCTGTCTGGTTTTCTTGTAATTTTTGGTAGCAAGTAGCCTCTTTATAGAATATTTGACACTGCTTGAGGTAGAGGAGCCTACAGAAACGTTACCTTCCTCATTTACCCTTGCTAATATTGGAAATAAGCTCCCAGGAATGGGAGCGCGTCCTCCCTACAGGACTCCATGCTCTTTTACCACCTCCAGTTTTGTGGAAGTCATTGGCTTATGTCCTCTGAGCAGTGGAATCTGCTATTGTCTATTTGGCATTTCACACCTATGGGGATTATTTAGCAGAGATAGCTTAGACTGAACAGTTTACTATGCAAAGTGCTGGCTATGTCAGCTGCAGTTTGATTACCCTCTGATTACTCAGAAAGCCACAGAAAAAACAAGTTCAGTACATACCATTCCTACTAACAAGGCATGCCATAAGCAACAAAACTGCCACAACTTCCAAAATCCCCAAGGTGTTTGATTTCATTTGGTTCAATGGCTGTGAATAGATTTGAAACTCACAACCATTCTCTAAAACTGACAAAAAGAGATAAAGAGAATGACTCAAGAGCACGATTCATCATGACTCAACAGGAATCTTCCTAAATTTTCAGCCCTTTCTCCTCTGAAATACGCAGGTGAGAGGGTGAGGAGTGAAATGCTAATAGTGAAGTGCAACATATAGCTTCTGTGCCATTCTGCCTCCTTGGGGAAGGCTAAGGTAGTGTGTACAGTAGTGTACCATAAAGGAACAACCTGTGCTCTCCTAGGACCTGCTTTGGGGGAAACAGAAATGTTCACAGCGAGCCATGTGGTCTAGCCATACTGCTAGGGAGCTCACCCTAAAGGCATTTGGGTGCATTATGTAAACTTTATACCCATCAAGGGAGAACTGGCACTATATCTGTATGTTATTAATATTTCTAAGGCACCCAGCAAGAAATTTTCTTAGGCACCCAACATTCTGTTTCTGGGCATGCCCAGAACTGACTAAGATCTTGATTGTGCTGTGCAGGTTGGCTCCCAGCGTGGGTGGATAAAGGATTCTCAAAAGTGTGATGCATCATCCATAATACAACACATATTTGCTCTGATTTTTTTTTTTAAAAGCAGATGCTTTATTAACATTATAGGGGTTTGGGGCTACATTATTCAGTGTTAACAACAGTGTCCCTTGGAAAGCAAAGGAAGTGATTTTTCTGCTCTGTTCAACAGTGGTGAGGCCTCAGCAGTGTCCAGTTTTTGGGTCCCACACTTGAATAAAGATGTGGAGACTGAAAAGAGTCCAGCAGAGAGCAACAAAATGATTAGAGGCCTGAAGAACATGACTTACAAGGAAAGACTGCAATAACTAGGATCATTTAGTATGGAGAAGGGCAATTAGAGAAGATGGAGATAAACTTTTTTTCTGTGGCTGTAAGGGAGAGCTCAAACTGCAGCAGAGAAAATGTAGGTTGGAGATTAGTAAGAACTTTCTGACTATGAAGGTGGTCAAGCATTGGAATAGGCTAGAAGTTGTAGACTCTCCATCCCTGAAAATTGTGAAGATCTAGTTAGACGGACACTTCACTGGGATGATTTAGTTAGGAATGACCCTGCCTTGAGCAGGGAGCTAGACTAGATGACCTCATGAGGTCCCTTCCAGTCCTATTTTCCTTTGATTCTAGGTTCCAAAACAAAAACTAATATAAGTGAGTTTGCAGGAGGGAGGGCTGACTGCCAGCTCCATGGTGGGTCAGGCACCTGGTGCCAGGGTTGGGCACAGATCTAGGTTGGGCACAGACAGAACAGCCTCCCTGCACCCAAGCACTTGGATCTCCTAGGCTCAGTACAGACATTACACTTTGACTGGTCTAAGGGATCAGAAACCATTCTATACCCATAACAGAACAGAAGTTTGGCACAGACAAGCTGGTTTAAAAATGCCAGGACCTGGTCTAAGATTTACCTTCCCCTCCTCCCCCACCAAAGGACGAATGTGTGTGTCTGTTTGCTACCAATCTAAACTACTCTGCTTACAGAAAACCACATGACTTGGATCAATTCTGCCTTAGGCTTTTTGAACGTTTGTACCTAACCTTAGACACGTCACCATGGTCCCAAAGTATACCTCACTGTCCTTTATGTATTGCCTCTGGTGCCTCAAATGCCCCCTGGCTGCACTCTGTCCCCCATTACCCCACACGTCCCCTATACCCAGCCCCACTCCATTGTGCCACAAGCTCCATCAGACCCCACCTTTCCCTTGGCCCTTACTGAGTTCTATCCTGTCCCCTCCTGCCTCCATGAACCTGCTGCACCCTGCTCAGGCTTGGTCCTGTTATACCCCAGGCATCTTGTCACCTTACCATGTGCCATTGAGACTTCCCCTTACTCTTCTGAGCACCCAAACCTCGCTCACAATCTGTCTGCCCCTCACTCACAATCTGTCTTCCTCCCAAACCCCTCACATCCCATTCACCCTCATGAACCCCATTCACCCCCTTAACCAAAAGCCCATCTGCCTCTCCCACCTCCCCACCCCCATAACAGCCCAGCCCCTTCCTCATAGACACCTCTCTGCCATGTAGGCTCTCACCCAAAAGTCCCTTGGCACTCTGACAGCCATTTAGTCCCTGGGAGCTCTTCCCTCTCAGAAACCCTCCCAAACAATTCTTCCTGCTCCTCACAGCCTTTGACCATGGGACTGATGGGGACAGGACTGTAACTGCCCCCCTATCTCCCACTGTCCTGGCCTCCTCATGGCATGCTCATAGCTGGCCTCCATTGTATTCTACCCTCAACACACAGAAAGAAACAGTTGAGGTCAGAGGAGGACTCACTTCAGCCACTTGAACCCTCCAGCCAGGGAAGCCAACCCTTCTGGATCCACACATGGATCCACACACATCCTTCTGGATGGCTTTATGCCATCCTGGTTGGACCGCTGGCTCAGCCTCTCACAGCCTCCATCCCCTGCTGCAATGAATAACCCCGGAAGGGGTCACTGCAGTGACTTACATTGACTCATCTTTGCAACTCCCTCCTGCCTCTGACTGCTGCGTTACCACAGAGCTCAGCCTGCCATGCTTCTCTCCTCCCTATCTGTCATTTGTTGTAGGTTCAAATCCCCTAGGAACAAAACCACCCAGTATAGGTTCCTAGGTAGGGACACACCTGTAGTGGACGCACTGGGAGGTGAACAAAGAAAATTACCAGGAGTAGATAACAGGCAGGATAATGGTACAAGAAAGGATAGCTTGATTAGTGGAAGAGTGAGAGTTGCTGACACCCAAAGAGAGAAGCAGAAATGAAGTATATGATCATGAGCCATGAGATCAATTCAGTTCCTCCACTCTGCTTAAATAGAAATGGGGCCGGCCCTAGTGGGCAATTTGTTTTAAGCGTTGAGTGGAATTAGAACCAAAGAGGGATATGACTGCACCGCCAAAATCCCCCCTGCTCCCCCCACCCCTGATTTGCCCCTGGCTCCTAGCACACACAAATGCCCCATTAGTATCTGCATTCTGAGTGGCTGTTCTAATCCCTGAGCCTCTACATAAAGGAGTGCGGGGATAAGTGAGAAAGGGTTGTCTCATTCCAAGATAGAGTGCAGAGGTCTGAAGTCCAACTGGACATAGACTGGAGCTTTAAGATCTTTCTACCCAGCATTTCCTATTGGCTAGCAGTGTCCTTGTCTAGAATATTGTCTTTAGTGGATCCCATGCTGAGACACCTCTGAGGTGCCTTAGTTAGGGCACCTAACCTGGGGCTGCCCAAAAGTTAGAAGTTGTAGTAGAACTTTTGTAGATCTAGCTCTAAGGGGTTTGTCCAAGATCACACAGCAAGACTATAATAAACCAGGGAACCAATCCCTGGTCTTCCAGGTCCCAAAGTAATGATAAGAAACCCAACAGACTTTAAAAAATAAACACATTCTTGATCTGTCTGAAACCCATCAGGACTGAAAAATCTCACAGGGGATTTCAATTTTTGCAAAAGCGCTTGCCCAATTTTCAGATACTACATGCATTTAGATAAAAATCAAAACTGAATAACAGAGGAGTACAGGATCAAATTTTTTACAAAGTCATGAACATTTATATAACGGTGGTCTGAACACATGACTTTTGCTCATTATATTAATTATAGTTATCCACATGAGAGGAAGTAGGTTGCCCAATGAGTTCATACACTAACCCTGGTTGGGTCACTTACATTTACTATTTCTCACCCTACCTCTACTGGGTACCACATTTTCTCACATACCAGACACCTCCAAGAAAGACTCACATCTTGTTTTGGGAAAGCAGACTGAAGAGAAAAAGGGTGTTTTTTTTTTCCCCCAGAGTCTTGTCTGAATGAGGTTTCAGAGACCAGGGACATGGTCAGCTCTTCATTATCACTCTCTCCTTTCAAGCTCTGCAGCTCAAGTTTAACTCCTTCATAGACGCTGCCAAACTGGCAACAGCTTTTTGCTGAGCAGCCAATTCGGCAGCAAATGTGACAGGGTTAAAGCTTGAGCTGCATGATTTGAAGGAGTGAGTGTGTGAGAAAGCAGCAGACTCCACCTTTCCTGCACAGAGCCAGTAGTCTTTACAGCAATGAGCCCTCGGCAGCCATTACTGCCTCCCCACACCTCCATTCCAGCATGGAAATCAACTTCCTTGCTTAAAAAAACACACCTAATACTTGGATGGATTGGGGGGCTGGGGGCGGGACGGTGCATGCAGTATGTAAGTAAATATGATATAAAAGTTGACCCCTCACAAACCCCCAGTAACTTGGAATCTTTATCAACTTACTCTCAAGATGTAGAAAGGATCCATACTTCATTATGCAGGGTAAGTATACGAGCTAGGACTTCAAATGAACTGTATTGGTCAACTTGCTCAGGAAAAGCTGCGTGCAGCCAGCTGGCACACTTTTTCTGTTAAAGCTTACTTATGCTTCTTAAGGGACAAGTACCACAAAGCAAAGGCCATCTATAAACATATTTTGCATGATAGTATGTTTTTAGAAATGCAAGGTATAATTTTCTTTATTGTATGATTTCGTGAGTTATTCGGTACCATGAACGTCACTACACAGATCGCAAGAACCCACAGTTTTAGGGTTGTTCCTGGAGCTCAGATGCCAGCAGTGGCTTTTGTGTTCTCATCTGCATACCCAGGGTGACATTCCAGCTCACCACTGTATTTTCAGCTGTGCTGGGGCTGGAGCACAGAGCCTGTTCAGGAGAAATGGCTTTCTGTGGCACACAGGGCACCGATAAGAATCACAAGTTCAAATTCCGCCTTCATAGTCTACCCGCTCTGGGATCTTTGAACTCTCTGTTTCCTTCCCTCTTCCCATCTTTTTCCTAGAGTGTAAGCACTTTTGGATCACTTTCTCTATGTGTTTGCACAGTGCTGAGCATGATGAAGCCCCGATCCATTACTGAGATTATTTAGTGCTGTCACAATGCAGATAATATACAGCAGCAAATAAAAAGCTGTGTCATGTGTGTATAGGATTATTTTCATATTTTAAAGTGATAGTTCACAAAATAATACAATAACATTTATAATTAGCAAACTTATATTTCCAATTTTGGGGGTGTTTGGCTGTGGAATTTTTACCTTACATCACTATAGGAAAATAGGAAGCCATCATTCCTATGCTTGTCTATTGTGATGGACAGTGCTTTACTAAATGATTAATTCTCATTAAAAGTAGCTTAACCTTATTCCTACAGTGGTGCTTTGACATCCTCTGTCACGTTTGCAACTTTCACACACTGTAAACTAAAGAGTATTTGCAAATGCAATTAGTGTTAAATAAATGGCTGAAGAACTTCTTGAGGATTTAGCAATTAGTGGGCAGCATGGTGTGGCTTTTGTATTTACCACTTATGAAGAAAATTGCCTACCCGTTTTGCACAAATTACACACCAGCGTAACCATTGTACTGTGAGGAAGGGCTTGGCTGTGTTGCAAAATGCAGCTTTTATTCCTGAAAAAACCCTCTTCCCAGCTTCCCTCCCTCCCTCTTTTATTAAAAGAGAAAGTAACAGGGATTAGGTAGTGGGGGTAGATCTGTGAATAGGATAGCATTTCACATTGATTATTAAACCACTGCCTTTGTGAAGCAAATCCAAGACTTAAAGAGAACTTTGATATTTAAAGCTCCCTAGCTAAATTCAAAATTTTTGCCTGGAAAAAAATAAATAAATGCCATTTGGCCATTGACAGAAGTAGTCTTAACCCTTTCATCTCCTATAGTCTAATTTACGGTGTGTGAAAGTTGCAGTGAATACATGTGATAAATGATGCAAACATGACTCTTTAGAGAAGTGCTTTTGTTTAACAACTTCTTAATACACCAAAACTCCTGGCAAATGGAAGGATAATTTGATTTGTTAGAAAAAGAAAATATGCACAACTGACATAACAAATAAAGAAGATAAAAATTTCCTCTTGGATTAATGTGCTTACAATTTACTAGTATTATTGGAGTTATATGCACATACTTTAAGGAGGAAGACAGACCATAGGCCTCTTTATGCTTAACATAAAAATTCAGGATTGAAATAGACTTACATTATCTTCTGCAATAAATGTTGTCCACATGCTGCCTATAAAAAGGGGTTCACAACATTACAAAGGTTGGTTTACCACATAAAATTCAGACATTAAGGAGGAATCTGCAAGTACAGCAAAGGCATTTTAGAATTAAGCTATGTTCAGATTTGTATACTTTGCTTCTGTCCACTGAAAGACCAATAAACAATGTTGAAGCCTCTTATTCTTCACTACATTGCTCCCTCAACTCTGCTGAAGAGAACCTCTGCTCAGGCAGGTCACCAGAATAGCACCCTATATACAAAGGGGCTCATTGTCATCGAAAACCGGGGAAAGCCTTTTTAGTAGTGGCATACAATGAAGGTGGGGTAAGAAGTGATCCAGTTGAAGCAGCATTTCTCCCATGAAAAACACAAAGGAAGACTCTACTTTCAAGGGAGCAAGACTTCAGTGTGTCAGTTGCTGAACCTCCCCCCCCCCCCCCAAAAAAAACCAAACAAACAAAAAAACCAACAAAAAAACATAAAACAGCTGCAGGGAAGTTGTTATTCACTTGAAGTAGCCTGTAGAGATTGTTTTAAAGGCTCCCATGTGGATCTGAAATCATAGCCTGTGAGAAATCCCAATCTCAGAGTGATGGTGCCACCTTCTTGTCAAGGAGGATAGCAGCAATTTCTGAAATGTTGAGATTTAGGAATGAATCCTATTGTCTGCTTATGTGAAGGCTGTCGTGGATATCTGGCTAGCAGCAGAGAAGGCATTTTAATTTGGACTTTGAAGCTCAGGTAGATGAGCCTCACAGCCTAAATGGCCCTGTTGGCCAGTCCTGCACCATAGTACAAAGATGAATCTATTAGCTAACTTCCATCTCTATGGAAGGCTGTGTGTCCAACTCCTGTCCTCCTTTCCAACACACACACACACACACACACACACACACACACACACACACACACACTTTTATAACTTATGGAAATTAGTCTAGATTCATTTAAATGGAGCAGAAAATTCTATGAGAGAATAGTATTCTTCTTGCTCTTTTCAGATGCCCTCTTTTCCATTCCAAACAATGAATTTACTTTCTGGTTTGTTTTATGTAGGAAAATTAATTCTCCTGGAAATTTTATTCACCCAGAAAGAAATATTTCTCTCATAAAGATAATGTCATAGCTACATAACCCTAAAATATGAATTTCTTCTTAAAGACATTATTTATCAGATGGTGTTTTCATTAAAAATGTATCTAATAGTGTGTCTTCAGATTTGGTGTTTGAAGGGTTATATTTTATAATGATATTTCTAAATGGTAAACAGTTCAACATACTGTCAAACCAACGTGGGGGCAGTTCTAGGGGCCAGCCTCTCAATGAAAGCGAACTCTTGAACCTACTAAGGAATGCAGTGGATAAAAGAATTCAATGGGAGTCCAATCTATTCTTCCTGTGCTGAAAGAATTATGGCTAGGATAGCTCTGCCTGAAATGAGTCAACCAAACATACCAATCCTATATTTTAAGAACCTATTTTTGTGTGACAAGTTTGTAGTAATGAAGAGTGTCATACAGATGTCCTTGGGGCTAAAGTTGGTTCTGGCTGGCTACAGAAAAGGTATAGCATAAGCCATAACAGAGAAAACTCTCTCATATTGTCTCACCAATATGCCTTTAATGAGACCTGGGGAAATAAAAGCAACACATCTTTGGTGAGACTTCCAACTAATTAGTGGTTCAGAAAGTACCAACTGTAGTGCAACTTGTTTGACAAGAATCCTTGTCAGTTTGGGAACTGAGCTGCTATGGATATTCACACAGCCTCCTATATAAATGTGTTTTATGGCACTGAGATATTGGCCACTAGATAACTTAGAAGTATCAACAACCCATATTTATCTATGCACCTTTCCATGTCTGTATTGTATATAAAAATATTTAAATATGAAAACAGTTCTTGACATACTTCTAATGAAAAATAGTAGTACTGCAAATCTCATTAAAAAAAACCGCTTTTGGGGGAGACTTCCAGTACCATTTTGCAGACATTCTAACATCAGATGATTCAGATAAACATTTCTGGATGGTCCTCAAAAACTAACCTCTGGATGTTTTGAGGTTTTCCCATCCCTGCAATCTTGAGGCTAGAAAAGGAATGGCAATAATTCCAGCAGGATGTGACTCCTTAACTGGATCCATTAATTGAAAAGTTGAGTCTCCTGACTGTGTGCATTTAGGGGATAGGGAAAATGAAAAGGATAGAAGGCCAAGAAATGGAAGAATTTACACATTGCAATTAGAAATTAGATGTGGATAACATGCATGCATGCACTCACATGCATGCATGTGCACATATACACACAAATGTTTTTCAGTCTGTAACTCTGCAATTAGCCACAAATCCACAACTCATGCTATTTATCTACATGCATGACTTGTAGAAACAACTCCAAATATAGTAATGAATTTTGGGATAAACAGCTTTGTCCAGTAGGAACTTAAATCTTATACTTAGGAGGACCCTATTGCAGTAGTAATGAAATTCCACAGGACAGTCATGACAAGCACTTGTTACCAAAACTGTTGAGGAATGCAGCTGCATGAGAAATATATGACACAAAACAGGCATATATTTTGGGAAAAATATATTGGGGGTGGGAGGCAGCATGAAGAAAGGAGCACAAAAGGGGAAAAAGATCCCTTTAGGGGGAAAAAAAGAAAAAAGTGAGGAGTAATTTAAATGTTACGTTAGATACACCACTAAATATTTTAAACTTCTAAGCAGTGAGAATCCAGATGTATGATTATATTGCAGATACTCTACATATCAAGGATGGGGACTCTATTCAAGCCCACAGTTCAATAAATTGCTTAAGCATATGCTTAAATTTAAGTATTTAAGCAGTCACATTTGACTGTACTCACCTGGGGCTACTTATATTGATTTTGATAGAAATGAGGATAAGATAGCCCACTTGGGCTAGGCACAGACATTACACATAAACCAAGTTAAGTGATCAGAAACTGGTTTAAACCTGTAACAGAACAGATGTTCAGTGCACATAGACCAGTTTAAAAATGGCTGAAACTGGGTTGAGATAAACCTGGTTGCGTGTAGTATCAGACTTAACTGATTTGGGTCAAACCAGTTTATACAAGGTCTGTCCCAGATCCTTTTGCAGATTTAAGCTAAACCAGACATCCCCAGCATCCCAGCATGCTCTCTGAGCTGGGTGGTGCTTTCTGCTCCACATCAGGGCTAGCCCCTCCCCTCTGCTCCCTGGCTCCAGCTCTGGCAGAGACTTGCAGGCACAGCAGGGTCTGCTGGTTTTTCTGTGCCCCCGTCCCCTCCCCTCCTCACCACTCTCTGCTTAAGCAGAGATCCCACAATGTGGTATGCTAGCTAATGCTGTGTAAGGCAGATAGGACAGTGTCCATTTAGGGCTTGTTGCAGGTAATCAACAGCTCAGATGGTAATGTCCCTGCATGTCTTCTGTTGGAAAAATCTGTTTAAGAAGAGCTTGCAATGAGCAAAGGTTTGTTTTCTGATGGGGTGTTAAATGCTGATAATAGAGCTGATAAATACTCTGTTAACAAGGGGTCAGAACCCCTCCCTAATCACAGTACTGCCAGGCCTGGCCATGCCCGCCTCAGCTAAGCCTGGGGAAGGGAGGGCTGTTCTAGCGCCCCCCAGCTTCTAGCCTGAGCCACTGCAGGCATGTGCCTGCATTTCTGGGATGTCTGTCTGGTTACAAAACTGAATTAGCCTAGCCAAGTTAAACTAACCTGCAAAGACTGAATCAATTCAGGCTCAGGCTTTTTGAATGTCTGTCCCTAGGTTTGAAGACTAGTAGACTACCCACAGTACTAGTTGTTAAGACAACCCATGTAATTCATGGCAAGCTTGAATTTCATGTGATGACCATAGTGAGAAACAGCCTTGGCGGAGCATACTGAACCACAAATATGCTTGACTAGTCTCTTAAGTCCTATCTGTTATCTTTCTTGCTCATTCAGATCTGTCATTTGTACAAACAGTTGTGCATTTTCATTTCTGTGGGTGACTTTTTGATAGAACTTCATTATTGGGAAATTCTACCTCAGTCTTTGGAAGATCACTTCGACTGCTGAACTTGAAGCTTGCCTCACCCTCCCTGTTTCCTGTATTTAAAAAAAAAATATATTGATTGCAGGGAAGACAGGACAGTCTTTCAAAATTCACTGTCAGCATATTGTACAAACAGGAAGCAGAATTGCAGCAACAAGTCATTAAAGAAGTCTGCAAACCAACCAAGAGTTGGGACAATCATCTGAAAATCAGGATTTTCCCATCAAAACCAGAATATTTTACATCCCACATAGCTTTATGGCCTCACAAATGTGAAATGTGTATCTCATGAAATCATCCCACTGAACAACATTAGAAATAAACAGTTATTTTTTTACTACATTTTCCTACAGTGCCTTCCAGACCACTCATTTGCACTCCCTCTCTCTCTCTCCCTCTTCCTTTCTCTCTCTCTCTCTCTCTCTCTCACACACACACACACACACACACTCTTGACTTTCAGGAAGAGAGAGAGAAATTAAACTGAACAAAGTCCATTCAGAAAATAGTTTCAAGCATTCTTTATTTGTAAAAAACATTTCAAATGAGGTAGGCACCTTGTAATTAATCATCTGTTTTCCTTCACCTTCAGGCTTTGCATTTTTTCCAGCCTAAAACCTTGAGATGACATTATGAGGAAAGTCACAATTGATTCATATCTCCACAAGCTAATGTGGAATCCTAAGGATAGGCTGCCAGCTAGAGGTAGCCCAAGGGTAAGAGCTCTGAACAACAACCAATGGCTAAATGACAAAGGTACTACTAAAAAATGCAAAATCCAAGTTCCCAGTACTACTGCAGCTGCAAATACTTGTGTTTTAAAGGAAGATTAACTTTCATTAGTGCCTCCTGTCATGGAAAACAGTTGGAAATGATAGATTCTAACTTACCACAGTCATCTAAATTGCAACTTTCTTTCACTTTTACAGTTCTGTTTTTAAAATAATAATAATAAAAAAATCACCGTCTTGTAATCTTAGCCCTTTCAGTGCAGCATAACTATGCACAACTGGCTGTTTTTAACATCTGCTTTTCATTTTCTTAACAGGAAACCAATACAATTTCCATGACAAAGGAGGATTCTGGTGTTATACTCTCATTTATCTGTCATGTGTACACTTGGCAGTATTTGATCTTTATTCTCCAGACTCTTAAGGAATAATCTATGAATTATTGCTTCTTGACAATGCAAACAAATAAGTCTATCTATAAATAAACCAGGAAAAGGATAGAGTGAAGGTCTGTTCAAAGCTCATGTGGGGACTGCCTAGGGGCTAGCACTGGTTTATTTTTTGGCCATAGCCCCAGATCAGAAGGTCACTTTCCTGTTTGAGTGATGTAAGAGTCCTTTTGTGTAAGACTAAATGAGGGGAATACAGTCCCTTACACAAAGCACCTCTGAAGAAATTTGCAGACTTTTTTCTTAGAGCATATTGTCCAACCCCACAAAGAAGAATGACCACTGATTTTAAAAGTATGGTGGCAGGGCCAGCGTACATGAATTGCACTCTTGTCACTCTTACTGAATATGCATTGAGACTAAACACCATTTTTGTGACTATATGATGAAGAATTTTGAAAGTTGAGAAATAATAGCACAGCATGTTCTGTACAAATGGCATCTCAGAATACTTTTCCACAGATGGTTAGAATTCTCTTTCAAACCAATTTTCCTCTGAGGGAAGAGGTAGCTTGCTGTAAGATCAGTGAAACTAATCTTACTACAACTTCCATTTTGAGAACCCATATAATAGACTTTTAAGAACATAATTACTGAAAGTGAAGATACAAACAAATCAAGACTGAAGCCTGATTTTATTTTAGATCACACCAGATTCTTTTGAGGGGATTTACACCAGTAGCCTTATTCAGGATTTTAAATTTTCTGGTTTTGAGGGGTTTCACTTTTATGTAGCTATTCCAGAGCAACTGAATCCCATATCCATTAAAGCACAACTCTCACTGACTTCAGTGGAGGCTGGATTAGGACAGGCAATTAAACCTATCTAAAGGACTCCAGAATTACTGTCAGCACCTCAGCCTGTTGCTTAGACATGTTACACGTGTCTAGAAAAATCATTTTTTCTGTTTTTTGTTCTCCCCTTTTGGTGTCTTGGCAAATTAATCTTACGCACTGATGAGATTTCCTGGTCAAATGCATTCAAATGGAATTTAAAGTTTTCTCTACAAATGTCTCTCTTTATAGATGACAGTTTTCAATAATGCTGGTTTGAATTTCTTTGCTGTATCATATTTAAAAAATTAGCAAAGCTAAATATTAGTCTGATCCTGCAAACATTGAATGTGGCTCACATTTTTAGAGCCATCTCAAGGAGTTAGGAGCAAAAGTGTTAGCAGCAAAAGTCCAGTTGAGACTTGGTGGGATTTGTACTCTTTAATCACTCGGTACTAAATCCATTAAAGGACTCAGGTGCTGAAAAATTAGGTGCTACACCATCTAAGTTTTAAGCAACAGGTCCCTGAAGTGGAATCCAGAATCCAAAGTTAAATCCTTTGTTCCCTATGCAGTGTGTGGGGAGAGTCAAATGCCTCAGAAGCGCTAGGGACAGATATTACACATAAACCATTTTAATTGATCAGAAAGTGGTTTAAACTTGTAACAGAACAGATTTCAGTGAGCATAAACCATTTTCAAAATGGCTGAAACTGGTTTGACTTAAACCTGGTTGAATGTAGTATCAGACTTAACTGATTTGGGACAAACCGGTTTATGCAATGTCTGTCCCAGACCCCTTGCTGGTTTAAGATAAACCAGACTTGGACAAGGGAGTGAAGTGTACTCTGTCCAAGTTTGCAGATGACACAAAGCTATGGGGAGAAGTGGACACGCCAGAGGGCAGGGAACAGCTGCAGGCAGACCTGGATAGGTTGGACAAGTGGGCAGAAAACAACAGGATGCAGTTCAACAAGGAGAAATGCAAAGTGCTGCACCTAGGGAGGAAAAATGTCCAGCACACCTACAGCCTAGGGAATGACCTGCTTGGTGGCCCGGAGGTGGAAAGGGATCTTGGAGTCCTAGTGGACTCCAAGATGAACATGAGCTGGCAGTGTGACGAAGCCATCAGAAAAGCCAATGGCACTTTATCGTGCATCAGCAGATGCATGACGAATAGGTCCAGGGAGGTGATACTTCCCCTCTATAGGGTGTTGGTCAGACCGCAGTTGGAGTACTGCGTGCAATTCTGGGCGCCACACTTCAAGAAGGATGAGGATAACCTGGAGAGGGTACAGAGAAGGGCAACTCGTACGGTCAAGGGCCTGCAGACCAAGCCCTACGAGGAGAGACTAGAGAAACTGGACCTTTTCAGCCTCCGCAAGAGAAGGTGGAGAGGCGACCTTGTGGCTGCCTATAAGTTCATCACGGGGGCACAGAAGGGCATTGGTGAGGATTTATTCACCAAGGCGCCCCCGGGGGTTACAAGAAACAATGGCCACAAGCTAGCAGAGAGCAGATTTAGACTGGACATTAGGAAGAACTTCTTCACAGTTAGAGTGGCCAAGGTCTGGAAGGGGCTCCCAAGGGAGGTGGTGCTCTCCCCTACCCTGGGGGTCTTCAAGAGGAGGTTAGACGAGTATCTAGCTGGGGTCATCTAGACCCAGCACTCTTTCCTGCTTATGCAGGGGGTCGGACTCGATGATCTATTGAAGTCCCTTCCGACCCTAACATCTATGAATCTATGAATCTAAGACTCACCCAGCATCCTGGCATGCTCTCTGAGCTGGATGGGGCTCTCTGCTCCACAGCAGGTCTGGTCCCTCCCCTCTGCTCCCTGGCTACAACTCCGGCAGAGACTTGAAGGCACAGTATCGTCTGCCTGGCTTCTTTCTGCTCTCCCCCTCCCCTCACCATTCCCTGCTAAGCAGGGATCCCCCATGCCCTCTGCCTTACACAGATACCTCTCAGCATTAGCTAGAAGACCACATGCTGGCTGTGGCAGACAGCAGTGTTGGCTTAGAGCTTTTGGAGCTCATCAACAGCTCAGCTGCTAATGTCCCTCTGTTCCTTCTTTGTTTAAGAAGAGCTTGAAGTAATGAGAGAGGGTGTTTTTTTCTGATGGGGTGATAAATGCTCTGTTGTCAAGGGTGGGGGGAGAACCCCTCCCTAATCCTGCTGGGGCCTGGACACACTCTCATCAGCTCAGCACTATGGAATGGAAGGGAGGGCTGCTCTAGCATCCCCCGGCTTCTAGCCTAAGCCATGGCATGTATGTGCCTGCATCACTAGGATTGTCTGTTCAGTTACAAACAGATTCAGCCTAGCCAAGTTAGACTAACCTGCAAAGATTGAATCAATTCAGGCTCAGGCTTTTTGAATGTCTTTCTAGCCAAGAGGGTCCAAAACAGCTTCAATTCAGACAAAAGTTACTGAGTATGCAGCCACCTAGTGCTAGCCAAGAAAGAGAATAGTATACGTGAAATCCCTCTGTGGTACCAGACTACACCCCTATCCATTTGGCATTTTTGTCCTCAGAGGTCACTCTTTATTCTTAAAAGTTGCTTCAAAGAAGAAGAGCAACCACCTACTTTTTATATAAGTCCAGTGGTTAGAGCAGAAGCTTAGGAATAGTGGGAGGCCTGGTTTTAATATCCCATTCAACCTGAGAAGGATGAAACCTACATCTCCTATGTGCTAGGAGTGTGCCTTAACTACCAGCAGTAGTGGCCTTAGGGGAGGCCAAACTGGGTGACCGCCAGGGACCCCACACTTTAGGGGTCCCAAAATTTTGGTTGGGGGGGGTGAAGTTTTTGTAAGGAAATTATTTGCATTTTAACACTTAACTATCTATTCCCCCCCAAGAATATTTAAAAGATCCACAATATGACTGTGGTGGGTTAATATTTACCTGAGTACATACCTCTAAGGGTCTCCAGCAGCTATAGGGACACCACTGCCACCAGGTAAGAGGCTATTCTGGTTTATGCTAACTCCCAAAGCTGTGCTACATCAGAGCATAGTCAGGAGCCTATGGTACCAGTCCCAGCACCTAGGACTGTATCTATATTTTGCATTAAACACTCCCTGGAGTCAGTACATAAACACTTATGGCATTAGCTACCAGACCTCAGGTCTTCCACTTCCTAGTTTACTAGGATACAAATTCATGCTTCTTCTTGTGCTCTATCTCCACCAAAAAAACCTTAAATTCTTTTCTGTGTTATGACCTGAAAAAGGATGGATAGAGAATACATCCAGTTCAGCCTATTACCTGATAGCTAAGAAATTCTCCAGGGAAGTAGGAGAGGTGTGCTTGAGCCCAGCAGGCTAAGAGTACAGAACTTGACTTCTTTTTTCTGAATCAATGCTTGAACCACTGAGTATTATATAAAGGGACCATGCCCAAGGCCCCCAACTTTTCGTTTCAAAAGAAAGTTGTAGCTGCGTATTAATGCAGAGACTAATTCTTCTGGTGTGTGTTAAGTATGCCCCACACCAAAGTGCATGTTCAGGCACATGTGCTGGGGCACAAATTTCCAGCACAAATTTGTGCTGCTGCTGTTTAAGCTGTTGCAAACCATGTGCCTTCATGTATGGACATGCCTATTGTGTCCTGGATTGGATGCTCAAAGACAGCAAACAAATGAACAAACAGATCTTGGATCAAAATTCACCCTGTCTTTATGTACAAACCTATTTATATTCATTTTGCATTCACTTCTTTACTTAAAAAAATATTTTTGTCCAAATAGATCTGCTCAAACTTTGCCAAGCCATAACAATTGAACTTTTTAAAGTTATGACTCAATGCTGGATGTGGTATTTAAAAAAAAACAAAAACAAACTAACAAACAAAACAAAACAAATTCGAATCATAAAAAGACCCTCATTTCGTAACAACTCTAAAGATAGAAAAATAAAAGTTTAATCAGCTGGAACCATTTTTAATAGACGAAATGTGTGTCCTGGCTCCAGGAATGAACTGTTACATCCAAGGGTGGAACCATAGGTTGTAATTCAAGTTCAAAACTTTCATTTATATTTTGGTAAATAATGAAGCAGCATGGAGTAGGAAGGAAGAATTCTAGTTTTGTTTTCTTGGAGACAGAGTGCATCTGCTTTCTGTCATTGCTGAGTAGTCGGTCACTTAATTTGTCCCACTGCAGTTCTGTAGTTACTTGAGTGAGGAAGTGCTCACCACTGAGTATGGGGATCACAGTGAGAGAGATAAGTGAAGATTCAGGTATATAATAAAATAAATGCCCTAATCATTCCATAATATTTCTTGTCTCTTTTAAAATTCATCAACCATAGTAAATATCAGCTACACTGGGCGATGGTTTCTGCAAGTAGGAGATGAAAGAGGCTACACAAAAGTTGTTTAGATAGGATCAATCAAGGGTGAATATTTTTCTTTAATTTCTTTCAATAATTGAAATGTTGATTGATAGATTGAAAGAGGCAAGGTAAGAAGAAAGCTACATTTTCTGGGAGCCAAAAGAAGGACAAAAGGAAGAATTCTTATTATACCTAGAGCAAATTAGAGACTTTCCCTGGAAGTACATACCTTTTTTCCAAGAAAAAAAAATGTACTATATTTCTCAAATATAAGACAAGGCTTTAAAAGCTCCTCATCTTACATTCACATACAAGGAAACCTCATTAAGTACATCATCTATCATTAAACTGCTGCCAAAAGCATTATGTGCCCAGTAACAGAAACCAATTATGAAGTTGATTAAATGAAGCCAACATTCAGCATGACTAGAAAATGGTAGGTTAGTGCTGAGCTGAACAAAATATATGGTAGCACCCATTGTGTTCAGCCCCCCTCAGTGCCGATTCTTTTTCAGTCATGGTGAGACACTACCTTGAAAATATTTTGAATTTCTCTTCACTCCCACAGTTGAGCTATGCCTTACTTTCCCATTCCCAATGACTCCTGTTTCTTCATCAGCCTTAAATGCCTGAGAAAACATTACCAAACAGGGTCCCAAATAAAATCCCTCTGTCATCCCCTCTCCTAGCCTGTTACAGTGTGGCTTCACCATCCAGGAAGTGGAGCCGGAGCAGGTTGTCCTGAGCCTCGTCTGCTTTTAATTTTTTTGAGGATCCCAGGACTCATGACAAGAACACATGGTTGCGGTCATGAATTGGGGCTAATTAGAAAGTGGATCTTTTGTCAGGGGGCTGGGGGGTGGTATCTGGAGTACACACACATACTTAGCAGTGCCAAGCTATGGCTTGAAATGCTGTTGTCTCTGCTGCGGCCCAGGCCAGTGAACATTATGGTAAATCCTGAGCCTTTTGGTTTTGAACTAATATTATATATAGTGTGTACTATATAGATGTAGATACAAAAGTGCTGTTTAAAAGTGTGTTAATGGAGTACCTGTGCTAAAACTTGTAGCAGTTTCAAAAAAGACAAAATGCCTCAATTCTGTGTGAACAAAGTCTATGGGTACCCATAGGACAAAGCCAGAATTTTAAAATTTGCTCTTCATCTCTATGTGTTCAGGGAGAGCATGGTCTGACAGTAAGGAGAAGGGAAAGAGGCTGCAGGGGGAAGAAGTTGTGGTGGCAGAGGGCAATGGGGCCACTTAACCCCCCCCCCCCCGATATATTTCTCCTGCTTTAGCAGTGTGAGGGGGACAAATTCAAGGCAAACCTTCAATAATTAGATTCTATACCTGGAAAATTACAACAAATTTATAAATGTTATGTATATAAAATCTAATTACAGGGGGGGGAGGGGTCATCTCATATCCAGGGTCATCTTATATTTGAGTAAATATGGTACTTGTTGCACAATTTCTGAATATATTTTCTCAGGAAAATATTGAATTTTCTCTTCTTAAAGGGAAAATCTAAATGAGATACTTTTTGGGTTAGGCTGAATTATGTCAAAACATTTCAGTTCATTTCAAAGCTGCTGCAGCAAGTCAATGGTAGTGGTAGTTCAGATACTTTGTGGTCTGTTCTCATATTTTTCTTGACAAGATGTTTGAATGAATGAGGTGTATCCCAAGAGTCCTTTGAATAGAGTACATCATAGAAAATATAGTCTGAGTGGGGAGACTGCACCACAGAAACTGACCTTGAGTACCACCTACACTTCAAACTCATCGTCCTGCTCCCATGTTCAGTCATCTCAGCATCATCAGTTTTCTGTTGTCTCAGTGCAGTCTATGAATCAGGTTGTTACATAATCTGAGCTGGGCAATAAGGTAATGTTTGTGCTCTCGTCATGACTGTGTTTGCACACATGCATACATGGGCTTGCATACATGAAAGCATGTAGTCACACACATATAATATGTGCACACACATACTTGACAGCTCCCAAATAAGGACCATATACTTTTGGTTCGCAGACTGGCTCTTCTGCCATCTAACTCTGGCAACAAAGGAATCATTACTTTATTAGAAATTTCTGCTTTCAAAATGGTGGAAAACGCACTGTTATTTTTGGCTTTTGTGAAAGAAAGGTGTCCCAGGGACGTAAGATTGGGTGAATGGGAAGCCACACCTGCAGGCAAACCCCAGACAAATGGGAAAGAAAAAAACTCACCTGTTGCAGGACTTCGAAGGAGCGGAGAAGCACGCTGTGGAGAGTCGCCCATGCAGTTCATCAGGCGCGCTCATCTGCAGCTGAGTCCAGGTGACATAAACAGGAGATGCTACCTATTGAAGATAAAAGCTAGACCTGAGAGTGCAGGAACGGGCACACTGGGAACAAAAAGAGTGGCACGGAGCCGCTGTGGTGGAAGCTCCTGGTACTCGCAGGGAGCCGAAGACCTAGCGTGGGGAGGATCAGCTGTAGCAGCAGAGACTGCAAGCCCTCCCTGCACTGGAGAGAAACAGCATCGGCTGGGAACATAAGAGCCAGTGTGGAGACGGGCAGCCGTGGTGGCAGGAGCTGCAGCAATCACCGCCAGGAGCGAACAGCTCAGAAGTGAGCTGGAGGGCCTAGCACAACAGTGATGGACAGCGTGGAGATGCTGAGTTAAAGAGGGCTCCAGGAGGAGCTGAAGGAAACCCCAACTGGGGCAGGAGTGTGGGTCCCAGCTCAGGGGATGAGCCTGCTTAAGGCACTGGGAAAGGGGAGTTGGTGAGCCTACAACTCTAGGGCTCCCCTCCCTTCCTCTTTTCCTTCTTTCCCCTATTGTTTTTCCCTCTCATTGTTTTTCCCCTCTTGGTCTTCTTTTCTCCTGGCTTAGGGGTCCTCACCACAGTGCTTGTTTTGTGTTGTCAGTACAGTCTCTTTGATTTTCTTTCCTTCTTGTTCTGTTTTCTTTCCCTGCCTAGCGCGGGTTTACCCGGCACTCTCTGTTGGGTTCCGGGAGACCAGGGACCCTGACAGAGGATCACAAGTGTGTTGTGAACGTGGCGGCAATCAGCGGCATCCTCCTGGAACGTCCGGAGCAATGAGAGAATGTCTTGGAAGACGGGACGTCTGGAACCTCATAGACCCAGGTGGAACTTCAGACGTTCTTCCGTAATGAAGGGGATATAGATGCCAAGGAGATCATTGTCCAAGAGTCGGCCACAAGGAGATCCTGAGGTCTGTCTCGAAGGGTGGTGCATGGCCAGGGTATAGGGGAGGTTGGAGCCCCGTGGACATCTGCCAAGGGACACGACAGCTCTGGAGGCGCCCTCAAAGGAGACCCCCTTCACTGAAGATCCATCTGAAGTCGTGGCAGGAGAGTTTGGGGGCCACTCTGAAGGTGATCGAGGGACCCTCTGGGGCCTACATGAGACTACTTGGCACACAAGCCCAGCTGCCCATGAGAAGGTGTCACAAGAATGGATCGAGCAGAGGCGGGCACAAAAGTCTTGGTCATAAAGGAGTTCGTGCACTAAAACCTAGATTCATTTGCACATGCCTTCTGAGAGACCATTATAGAAAGTTTTCTTCATTTTTATAGACTTAAATAGTATATTTTATATGTACATTTATTTTTCTTTATTACACTATGACTGAAATAATTAATGTTATATATATATAATTTATGTTATATAATATAATATATGCTATATATAATAGTTTACTGATTGTTTTTGCATTTGATTAACTAAAATACCTGGAACCAAAATTTACGCTGTGGTTGTTCACCTAAGTGAGCAAACAATATCTGTCCTTCACATACAAAATGGAGGAGGCAGGGTAGATATGCACCTTATTGAATAAATCAGAGATGCATAAGCTTTTCTGTTTCACAATTTGCTTCGTTAGATACTAAGAAGGAACTGTTCTTGATATCTGATGAAGTAAGCTTTGGCTTACCAAAACTTCATAGACTTGTGGGAGAGTAGGACAAGAAAGGTTCTGTAGAGGTCATCTAGTCCAACTCCCTTGCCTGAGGCAGGATCATCTCTACCCAAACCATCCAGGGGCAGATCCAGTGGGGATGAATGGTGCAGCTGTACCCTGCTTTCGATTCCTATTCCACCTAAACTTTAAAACCAACTGCCTGGGAGGTGTAGCAGTATTTTATTCAAACAGTGCTGAGAGAGTCAATTGACTACATGGCTCATTGTCATCTCCCTGGTTCCTGCCAATCTCTCTCCACTCCACAGGTATGAATGACTTTCTATCCTTTTTAATGGTCTTGATGTTCCAGTATTCAAACTATCCATCCTTCTGCAATATTCCTGTCTGTTAGCTATTCCTGGTAATGTCTCTTTTCTGTTTCACAGCCCTGCAGTATGTTTTTAGCTCTAGCTAAAAACTAATGCCGCTGTGGTAATACTAACTCAGGTGTAAAAATGACTGACAATGAAGTATTGGAGGCATTGTCAAGACACTCAAGAAGGCTAGATTTTGTTTTATAAATCTGAATGAGAGATACATATTTAACTATAATGACTACAGGACTAATAACATTGTCTTTTGACTACTTTGACTTTTTTTGTCTAATTTGTTTTGTTTTTTTTAAATCTTGATATATAATCTTGCAAATTAGTGCATGTTCCATTTTGGTTTTGATCTTAAACTGAATAATATAGCTCTAGCCCCTAGAATCACAGCTTTCTCAAAATAAAGCTTCTAGTTTCTCTTTAACTGGAGAAAAATATGAGTTGTGTTATATGTGATGATGTGCCACATCATCTGCTCCACCTCACCCTTCAAAATCCTAGATCTGCCCATGAAACCAAACCATACAAATCCTTGTCTAACACATTACTAAAACTACACAATCAATGCTGATACACAGTTACAAAGCATAGCACCCTAACCTGCCATAGATAAAGCAGGTGCTCAGTGTCATGATGTTACAAAGGTTTTTAAAGAGATCCAAGGAAGAGGGCCACCTGCTCTGCAACTGAGAAAGAAAAAAACTCCAGTCCACACCAATCTAACCAGAAGATAAGATGCCTTCTTGATCCCAAATGTGGTGAGTGGTTTGACTTGGAGAGGAGGGGCAGAACTCTCTAGCTAGGAACCTCTGGGTTTTAGTCCCCATAGGTACACTGGCACACTTCAGTCAATATAACCAGGCTTGGGGATATTACTGTTCGACAACACCCAGTGCTTTTGAGGAAGGTGGAAAAAAAGAAATACTGGCACATGGAAAACAGAAGGGGAAAAATATTCCATCCTGGCCCCAACCAGCAAAGTCCAGAAGCATAGGAACTACTCATAGCATAGCATAGCTACACTGTGCCATGGGCTTCCATGGGCTTCATCACTCAACTAACAATTTCTCTCAGATGTGAACAAAGAAAATCCTGTAGAGTTTTCATTCCATTCCAAGTGAAGGCCACAGATTTATGGGTGGATTCCTACTATTTCAAGGCCGCAAGCAGATCTACCAAAGCAGGTGTCAGTCCCTTAACATATTGGGGCTGTCATAAAACAGCCCTCCACTTTAACTCTTCATATACATATGCCTGGATCACAAAGGACTAGAGCAGATTCTGTACAATAAAAGGATTTTTATGTGGAAAAAGAACTGGATCCACGATTCTCTGCTTTATTAAGGATAATTTACAATAAATCACAGTTCTCTCATCTTAAATTACAACTATCCTGACTCTTTGCTCCAACCAACATTTATTCCAGGAACCTCAATAGAGCTGCTACCAAAGGATAAAATACATGGAAACTAATGAAATAACTAGACCACAAACTGAGAAGTATTCTCTTTTATATCAAGCCAACACAATAATGCTCATTTTGAAATAAACGCAGACGAAACTTTAGCCACAGAATTATTTTTTATTGATGTGTTCTTAGACATTTATTCTTATGAAACATGTGCAAGCATGCTGCCAAATGATTTTAAAATATGCTATTAATCGATGAGTACACTAGCTGAATTTTAGCTGATTTTGGATTTTAAACTTCATTGAAGAAAAACAAGGAAGTTTTTTGCCTCCCTGCCTGCCATCTGACACCTCCAGGGAAGGAATTCTACCTGATCAACACATCAAAGACCTACTCAACACAGCTCACAAAGACACTCTCATGGACCCAGAGGGACAGACTTCCATCTTCAGCTCCCTCTGTGCAAAAATGAAGTTAATTTCCTCCTACCTATGGGGACTTCTTACCATCTTGTACCATCTACACTTTTCCCAGAGCCTGACAAAGGGACTTTGATCCCAAAAGCTTGCAGAAAAGGACAATTTTCTTGCCATTTTCCAGTTGGTCTAATCAAAGGTATCATTCTGGAACCAAGAGTTCTGTTTTTTGTACGTCTAGCAGGACTATGAAATTCATCAGAGTAGGGTGTTTCTGACATGCCTCTCATTGTGATTCATATAAAAGGGGGTCAGGACCAAAATACTAGATTCAAACAACCTCAAATGTTGAGAAAATACAAATATGAACATTATCATTCAGACCTTTCTCCCATTAAATGTACACAGAGGAATCAGTTTGATAACTCCATCCCAGAAGGGGTTGGTTTTGTAACAAATCATCTTTCCACTCTCTTTCATGCAGCGTGCTTAGTGGTTATATAGCTCTGTAGAGAGTTGGGTTTAAGCTAATGACACCTTTCTTTCTAGCATTAGCTAGGCTATCCCCTTTGTGAGATCTTCTGTGCTGAATGTAGCCTAGAATCTTTTCTTGAATTCATCGAAGAAAAATATTTGGGCTATCTTGAAATGCTTTTGCCTGTACTCATTTGAATGACATACTTAGCAGTTAGAAACAAATTCAAGAATTTACATATCTTGCAAAGTCCATAAACAGGACATATATACAAATATGTATAGTAAGAGGGGAAAAGCAGAAGATAACTGTAACTGTAAATGGCAATCACATCAATAAAGTCCTTAAATCCCCAAACTAACCAGGATCCTGAGATCTGATTCCTTTTTTCAGAGGGAAGAGGAAAACTGGATTCCGGATCTGGAAGTTTACTGCCTCATTAAAGTCAAATTCTTTTGCTGAAAAAGTAACAAGATTTTCCCCCCTCAGTTGCTACTTTATGGCCAAACTGCATTCTTTCACTTCCATATATTCACTCAGCACTAGTTTTCAAACATTAAGGGAAAAAAGACAAAGTAATCAGTTAAGTCTTCTGCAAATACCAATGCCATCTTCTCTTCCTGTCACACTGGCTTTCCAAAGCTTACAACCACTAAAGTTGGAGACCAGTACAACAGAAAAACAGACACAGTGCAGAAAGCCCGCTTTATTACCATTATTGCATTGTTCCACTATGGCTTCCATGGAAAACCTCCCATAGACTTCAGTGGTATTTGGAGTAGAAACCCAAGTAAACATAAAATATCATAGCATCCCTGTAAGCTTCCTCTCTTCCCTTTGACCCCAGGAATGGTGAATGCCCTGTATAGGCATGAAACAAAGAAAATAATCCTTTAAACAAAAAGCAAAAAGAACAGTGCAGTTCCCAACTGTTCTTCTTAAAAGTACAGTGGATTTACCTGGAACAGCCTAGATAAGGGCCTGTATTTTCTACAGTCTTGCAACATATGTAGTCTTTTACACCTGGCAAAGTGAGTGTAAACTATTACTGTTTGATAAAGTAACATTTTACACCTACTTTGCATTCACTTTGAACATGTGTAAGCAACTATGCAAGGTAAAAAGGCATGAGAGGAGGATCAAGGTGTTTGCATCTGACAAGGCTAAATTAATAGCTGGCTCAAATTCAGTTCATCCCTGAGGCACACTTCTATGGTAGTGCAAGAATGATGTAGCTGTGATAGTTCAGAAATTATGAGAGAGTAGTATCTTTTATTGAGCCAACAAATATACAGTTGAACACATCTATAAAATTCAGTCTCAACATTTATACTTAGGCTACGAATAGTCTTCTAGGTACAACAGATTTTAAAGTACCACATGTAAAAAACTAAAAATGATCAATAATATATAGAAAGAGATACTCCCAAGTTTTTATTATTGTTAATTACTTGTAGTGATATGCTAAGGACTCCTCGTGAAGACCAGGGGCCACATCCAAGAAAGGATTTAAGTGCCACAATTCCCAGATTTTTGGCAGTTGGACCCTAGAGTAGAAACCTATGTTAGACACCTGATCTCCCTGTACAGTGCATGGGGAGTGTTAGACATGTCAGAATGGGTGAATTCAAAACAAGCAGAACTGCTGAGCAGGGAGCCATCAAGAGTTAGTCATCAGAAAACAATGAGCACAGGGGTGCATCTGTAATCCTGCCCCTCTTCAGTGTCTGACTCAGCACAGGAGTGAAGCATCTCTGTCCACTTGGGTTAGGTCCTGAATCAGAGAGAGCAGCACTCTATGAGAAAACAAAACAGAACCAACCAAACAAGAAAAAACCTAGGGAACCCTATTTTCTTCTAAAATGATGGTAGCACTGCTTCCCTTTACATATTTGACTTGGGGCTAGAACAATTATCCAGGTCAGAGCTTTCCTCAGCTTAAAGATGCCCAAACCCACATCTCCCACCTGAAGGAGAGCACCCCACCCACCAGGTTAGGGGGTAGGATAGGTTGGCACAGTCACCACTTATCTTGCTGAAGGAAAGAAAACAAGATTCAAGGAGCTAGAAAAATAGCAAGTCTGTAGACCCATGATTAGGGCCCTCAGCTGCTGATGGGCAGGGAGTGGGATAGAAGATAGTGTCATTCCTGGTCCTAGGACTGTTTATGCATTTAAGGTTAAACAGTAATTGGATATAAAACAGAAATAGTTCTAGTATCAGGGACTGGAGCCTAGAGCTCTCACCCAAATTCCTCAAAGACTAGGCTCCAGTCATATTCCATGTAGGTCTATGGGGCACTCCCTCACCCAATGCATCCTTTATTTTTGGTGTTTTGAACATTATCCTGGGAGGTGGAAGATGAAAGATCTGAACCCCCTTCATGCTGAGGAGGGCATTGAATCTGCAGGCTTTTATGTGATAAGGTCTAGTGCTGGTACTACCATTCCAACGATTTTAGAGAAGGTAGCCACGTTGTTGATGCTTATTTGCATGTCTTGGGCATGCTCTGAATTGCATCCTTTAAAGCTGCGTACTGGCATTTGGAAGGTTAGGGGAAGGTTAGATTGAGCTAAAAATACCAACCTGATCTAAGGTAAATCAGGATAGGGGAAGTAATGGGGGGGATTGGGGAAACTAACAGTGGGGGGGAATTGGGGAGGCAAGCAGGCTCAGGGGGAGATTATGGGGTCCATGGAGGAATCGGGGGCAGGAAGCTAGCAGAGAGCAGATTTAGATTGGACATTAGGAAGAACTTCTTCACAGTTAGAGTGGCCAGGGTCTGGAACAGGCTTCCAAGGGAGGTGGTGCTCTCCCCTACCCTGGGGGGTCTTCAAGAGGAGGTTAGATGAGCATCTAGCTGGGGTCATCTAGACCCAGCACTCTTTCCTGCTTATGTAGGGGGTCGGACTCGATGATCTATTGAGGTCCCTTCTGACCCTAACATCTATGAATCTATGAATCTATGAAGAATCTGCGGTGGGAATCAGGGAATTAGGGGGGAAGATAGTGTCAGGGGGGTGGTTAGTAGGTTTTGAGAGAGTTTGGTGGGATCAGGAGGACTCTCAGGGTCCATGGGGGTGGGATTTGGGGGATGTGGGGCTTTCTTCCTGACCTTCAGGGACCCTATTTTTAGGGTCCAATCTTAAAAAGGCTTTCACCCAACAAGGACACTCCTCCAGAGAGATAGAGCACATGTTTGAAAGAGCCACCTGGATACCACGTGAAGAATTGCTGCAGTACAGATGAAACCCCCCCAGGAATCACACACCTCTTGTTATGACATATCACCCCTCCCTCAAACCCATACAGAAAATCTGCAAACAACTGCAAACCATACTAGACAGAGACTCTATTCTTAAAGAGATCTTCCCATAGCCACCCATCCTAGGCTTCAAACAAGCTTATCACAAGAAGCAAAATTCCTCAGGCCCACACCGAATGGATCCAGACCATACCATGACAAGAAATGCAAAACTTGCCAACACATCACCACCACCCTCCCAATCACCAGGGCTGGGCGGAGCTTCGGGTGGTGATTCGATTCAGAGGAGATTCTGCCTGATTCGGTGGCTGAATCTCTGAATCTGAATCAAATCAGGGGATCAATTTAAAGGTCCAAATCGATTCAAAGCTCTCCGAATCTTTTTCAAAGATTCGGAGAGCTTTGATGATTCATGCAGTCCCTGGTGGCTGCAGCACGGAGCACCAGCTGAACTCTGAGCTGGTAAGTACTAGTGGCAGGGGAGGGGGGACTGGGGGAAGAGGGAGGGGAACATGGGGGGACCCCTGCCAGGCCTCCCAGCCCCACCCACTCCCCCAGCCCCCACATCGCTGCCCCACCTGCCCCAGCTTGGTACTTTAAAAAAAAGCCCCAGTGCTCACTGGATGCTGCTGGGCAAGGTGGGTGATCCCTGCTGCCCCCCCCCCCCACTGCCCCATGCTGCATGGGGGGGGCTCTTGAAGTAAAAAAAAAGAAAGCCCCAGGACTCACTGATCCTGCAATGACGTTGAGGCTTTGGGAGGATCATGCAGAGCCCCCCACATGGCACGGAGAAGCATGGGGCAGCAGGGATCACCCCCGCTGGCAGAAGCAGTGAGTCTGGGGCTTGTCTTAGGTTGTTTTTTTTCCTTAAAGGGCTGGAGCTGGCCCAGGAGGGGTACCCATGGGAGGGCTGAGGGAGTGAGTGGGAGTGGGGGGCTCATGCAGTGTGGGGCAGTGAGGGGCAGCAGGGATCAGCCCCACGCCCGGCAGCACCCGGTGAGTGGGGTCTTTTTATTTTAACAAGTGCCGGGAGCTGAGGCAGGTGGGACAGCCATTCCCGGGGCTGGGAGAGGGGCAGGGGATAGACCTGGGTGATTTGGAGATTCGGCCGAATTGAATTGGGACGGTGGTTCGAATCATCAAATTGAATCACTATCCCCCGAATTGGCCGAATCTGAAGCAAATACTAGATGCTTCATACAGGCCTAACAATTACTATACCCCACATCAGAGCCATCAGCATTCCCGGATCTTACAGCCACACCTCCAGAAATGTAATATATCTCATCCAATGCACCAAATGACGTGATAGCAAATACGTAGGAGAGACCAAACAACAACTACGCACCAGAATGAACACACACTGGAAATCTATCAAAGACAGGAATACCCAATTACCTGTGGGGGCACACTTCTCACAAGAAAACCACTCCCTCTCCAATCTTTCGGTATTAATCCTCTAAGGAAACTTAGAAAACATTTCTCAGAGACGAGCCTATGAACTTCACTTCATCAACCTCCTAGATACTAAAAATCATGGACTAAATATAGTCATTGGATTTATGACACATTATAACCTGCCTGACATCTGACTCCCCAGGTACCTCTCCACTATTCATCCCCCTTCTCCCCCCCACCCAGCCTGTTTCTTACCCACTGACTCCTCAATTTACATCTTCATTGAATGCCTACCTTGTGTGCACACCAGCCCAGCCTCTGGCTCCTTTACTTTTCATTCCATCCAGGAGCAGCACACACCAACTGCAGAAACTTCCTCAGCCTGACAAAGGGTTTTTAAACCCAAAAGCTTGCTTAAATTTTTTCCCCCCAACTATTTAAGTTGGTCTAATAAAAGATATCAGATTCACCCAAAGAACCATGTCTGCCTATGTCCTTAAACCAACACGGCTACAACCTATATCCCTATACCTGACTTAGGTATGCAAATCTAGCCTTGCAGTGTTGAGAATAGGGTGATACACATGTACATCGCACTGCATGAACTTCACCCCAACCTATGTATATTACTAGTGGATATACATATCTGAGTTAGACAACACAAAAATGTTACCAATAGCACCTGGCTGCATGAATGCTTCTATGACCTTCAAAAAGGAGGTTTTTCAACTGCTTAATTTAAACTGTTTAATTTCCATCGGTTCATTTGAATGCTTATATGGTACATACAAGCATTCAAAGGACCCAATAGAAGATAACCAGATATTTGCTGGTCTCAATTCACATCCCTTTGGCACAGGTATCAGTAAGTATACAAATATCAGGGTAATGGGCAATCTGGCTTGTTATGCATTGAACTTTAAGAGATCAGAGTTCTGCAAGCTCTTCTAGCCAAAGACCAAGTCTTCCCATGTGCTTTTATGGAATTCAGCAGGATGAGACCCTACTTCTGACCACGACCTCTGGGTGCTACCATAATACAAATAATAATATTGCAGACATAGCTACTGACTAACTGAATATCCTCTGGGATTTCTCCAGGGGATAATATAAAATCCTCCATAGTATTACAACAGGCTCGCAAAGCTCCTTGGGGTCAGCAGTTACACCAATGAGGCTATTTTTGGTTGGATGGAAGCCATATATTTTAAACCGTGTTTAGGTTTTTATCACTTGGTCATAAAAATTCACTCAGGCTGAAACCCAGCACACAAACTTATGGCATAGGAGCATTCAGAGTTGTTTTAAAATCCTAAAATAGTCACAATGGATTTTTTAAAGTCAAACATGTGCAAAGAAAAACAAATAGGCTTCCCAGTTTGAAATGCCTTTTTTTTTTTTTTTAAATTCTTCCCCTTGTGCTTGTGTAACTCAGATATTGATTTAAACCAGAATATTTTCCAGGCCTTTAAGTCATTTGTTTGAATTAGAAACTTTTGGCATTTTGGTTTTAAAATTAAAATGGCCAAGTTACAAATATTTGGGTAACACACAAACAAGAGCCATGCTTGGACAATAACTTTTGTTTATGACCTGTTTTACTGCAGGTATCAATATTAAATAAGTATAAAAGAGTGCATCATGGAGACTGAAATAATACTAAGGTAAGACCACATTTCTATTATAGTAGCAGCAATTGGAGAAGGCTATATTTTATGCCAAGGTTTGTTTCACTTTAGTTTTTAAAGAACATGAATTTTTTTTAGATCCCAATTCATCAAGGTATAGATTCATAGATGATAGGGTCAGAAGGGACCTCAATAGATCATCGAGTCCGACCCCCTGCATAGGCAGGAAAGAGTGCTGGGTTTAGATGACCCCAGCTAGATGCATATCCAACCTCCTCTTGAAGACCCCCAGGGTAGGGGAGAGCACCACCTCCCTTGGGAGCCCCTTCCAGACCTTGGCCACTCAAACTGTGAAGAAGTTCTTCCTAATGTCTAGTCTAAATCTGCTCTCTGCTAGCTTGTGGCCATTATTTCTTGTAACCCCCGGGGGCGCCTTGGTGAAAAAAACCTCACCAATTCCCTTCTGTGTCCCCGTGATGAACTTATAGGCAGCCACAAGGTCGCCTCGCAACCTTCTCTTGCGGAGGCTGAAGAGGTCCAGGTGCCCCAGTCTCTCCTCATAGGGCTTGGTCTGCAAGCCCTTAACCATACGAGTGGCCCTTCTCTGGACCCTCTCCAGGTTATCCGCATCCCTCTTGAAGTGCGGCGCCCAGAATTGCACGCAGTACTCCGACCGCGGTCTGACCAGCGCCCGATAGAGGGGAAGTATCACCTCTTTGGGTCCATCCGTCATGCATTTGCTGATGCACGATAAAGTGCCATTGGCTTTTCAGATGGCTTCGTCACACTGCCGACTCATGTTCATCTTGGAGTCCACTAGGACTCCAAGATCCCTTTCCACTTCCGTGCCACCCAGCAGGTCATTCCCTAGGCTGTAGGTGTGCTGGACATTTTTCCTCCCTAGGTTCAGCACTTTGCATTTCTCCTTGTTGAACTGCATTCTGTTGTTTTCTGCCCACTTGTCCAACCTGTCCAGGTCTGCTTGCAGCTGTTCCCTGCGCTCCGCATGTCCACTTCTCCCCATAGCTTTGTGTCATCTGCAAACTTGGACAGAGTACATTTCATTCCCTCATCCAAGTTGCTGATGAAGACATTAAAGAGTATCGGTCCAAGGACCGAGCCCTGCAGGACCCCACTGCCCACACCCTTCCAGGTCGAAACCTGGATGTAAGAGTATAGCTCAGTTTAGGCACATGAGTAATCCTGTTAGCTTCAGTAACAATGTTTACTTGCTTATAGGTCAGACAAATTCTCAAATACATTGCTAATTTTGGCTCCAATTCAGCTTTAATCTAAATCCCTTCTTTAAGTGACAATTTGATCTACTTTATCAGGAAAATACTGGGTGTTTGAATGTTACCCAACTAGTAGACATTGAAGGAAGTTATTAAAAATCTTTACAAAATATTAGAAGGCAGCAGCCGTACAGAAGAGACGAAAATTTAATCCCTTGAGTTACTGTTCTTTTTAAATTCACACATTGAGCCTTTTCTTCAAAATATCATGAGTTAATGATAGATTGCCAGCCATAGCTTTGAGAATTTTTCATCTTTTGTTGGTGTGCTTCACAAATTTAGCATAATTTAATCATAACTTTTGGATTTTTTTCTTTTAATTTATTTAACATGTATTCCCTTTGGTTTCATTAAGAAGCAACATTTGAACCATTATAAATCCTGGGAGTTTTACTACCTGATTAAAAACATGTTCCTGTTCCATACACTGATGGGAAACTCATGTCTCAAAGGGTTAATTAACAGTCTTTACACATTCTGTATTTAGCTCAGTGTACAAAGCCAAGAACATAAATAACGTCTCAGACGGAAACAGGAGGTGCAGATGGTTTTTAACTTTGGTTCTTAGTGCTTTTTAAACTGGCCAGAAATAAGTACTGTATAAAACCGAAACAATGACTCAGTAACCATGTTTAATGTACAGTTATATTTAAACTGTTTTTCCCCTATTGCAACTTTATAGCTTTTATAAATATATATAAGTCATAAAACTTGCAGTAGTAAATGTCCAAGAAAATACCTTGGGGTTCAGAGCAACTCAGCCAATGGTACCTCCCTCCTAACTCTGACAGAGACAAATGGCAAGATATGAAACCACATTGGTATGCATGGAACAGATAGTCATCTGACAGAAAGAAAATTAAACACTGGGGACAAGAGAAGTTAGCATATTGATTTATCAGCTCTCCATTTACAAAGCAAACACCCTGTAAATTAACACTAATTTAGAATTAGCTCCAACTAAAGCAAAACTATTGGGGGAGATTATCAGGGGGGGTTTAAAACAAAAAAAGATTTTAGCCATTTGAAGAAGCTAATCTTATTTGACACAAGCAGTCCTTGCTCACACAAATATTCTATTGAGTCCAATACAAAAGAAGCAAGTAAAGGCAAACTCAAGACAATGGTAACTGAGACAGCTGAATGAGATCATTCACTACAGCACTACTAATTGGGTTAAACATTTGCAGGTTTTAACTCACACAGTCTACTATGAAGTTATGGAAAAGAAAGAAGTATGATATAAATATGGGAGGAAGCCATAAACTTGCTCATTTGCTATTGGTCTTATAGTTCTGTCAAATGAGTGCACTGGCCTGGGGCAAGTCATGTAACTGAATCTAGCTCACATGTGCATGTAGGGCCCATATTCGAGTTCGATTTGACCCAAATTGAGGACAGTGATTTGATTCATTGATTCAGATCGCTGTCTCCAATTCAATTCGGCCAAATCTGAATCTGAAGATTTGATGCTGATTCAGAGAATCAGTGTTTCTGCCATAGACACCACTTTAAATGTTTTTTCTACATACCTCAAGGTACCAGGCACAGCTTGTGAATGCTGCAATGGTGGGGTGGATGGAGCATCCCCCACAGAATTGCCCTGCCACGTGCTTGGTAGCAGACCAGGAAGTGGACCAGAAGTAATTCTGAAGTACTTCTGGTCCACTTCCAGGTCCACCAGGGAGCATGCGGGGCCCCCCCTGCCCTCCCAGGTCGGTGGTCAGCCATGAGGGGACCCTAGGTGCCCCCCCAGACCCAGGAGGCACCAGTTGCTGAGCCGGGGGGACAAGGTCCGCAGCACACTCCATGGTGGACCTGGAAGTGGACCAGAAGTGCTTCTGGTCCACTTCTGGGTCTGCTGCTGAGTGCACTGGAGAGGCCCCCATACTTCTGTGGGATGCTCCCTCTGCCCCAGCATCACAGCTTTTACGAGCCACCTGGTACCTTGAGGTATGTAGAAAAAATATTTAAAGCTGTGTCTGTCTGAATCATTGAATCTTTCCGAATCTCTCCAAATTGATTCGGAGGGTTCTGATTCAATTCAGAGAGATTAAGGGGTCTCCTGATTTGATTTGGATTTGAAGATTTAATTGCCAAATCAGGTCAAATCTCCGCCGAATCGAATCAGCGAACAAAGCTTCGCACAGCCCTAATTTGGGGTCAGAAGGGAAGTTTTCCCTCAGAAAGAATGAGGAAAAACATTGCTTTGTTTGTTTGTTTTTCTCCTCCCTGCTTTTTATTTATTTATTTGGCTTTAGCATGCAGCCTGGGTCCCTTTAGGAACTTTTGAACATATGTTGACCAAATTTCCTTCCCTTGCAGTGATTTTTCAGTAGAGTGTTTTGTGGCTATAGGATATAAGAAGAAACTGGAATAGTTGGTGCTATGGATCCTTTTGGACAAACACTTGTCAATGAACTCAGAGGACTAGATTTTGTGACTTAGGAGACATCTTTCAGTTTTACATTCTTGTGTCTCAGGCCATATGTGCTTGGTATATTTATTGTGTCTAGCAATGGCTCCCTCAGACTTGCTCCTCTGCTCCAGGCTGGCTACCTCTTAACCCAGAAACAGCATAGTTTAGTTCACACAGCACCAGAAATGGGTTAAGTAGCATGGGGCCATTATTCATAAGTGCTAATTAATCCACCCAGAGCTTCATGTGAATGTGGCTATACTGGTTCTGGTTTAGAAAGCCATTCATTCAGAACAGCTTGGAATGCTGTGGATGACACTGCTGGTGATAGCAAATTTAGTGTGTAGTTATGGCCTCAGTTTCCCTGTCTATGAAATGGGCTTAATTATTACTTAATCTAGAGATATTCTGTGATGATTAATTAGTTATTTTTTCTTTGCAAAGGATATATTTTATATATTTTTGCAGATTCACAAAAGGCTAATTTTGGTATTTTTGAAGTAAACAAATATGATTTAAGGTTAGAAGATTGTTGCACCACACTTGGATCCAAAGGACCATTATTCGAAACAGAGTTGGTTTTCTCTAGCATCTTTCAGACTGTTGGTCTTTCAAAGTTCTTCAGGAAAGAAACTGAAATGTGGTTCTCAGAGTGGTAAAAGAAACTGAGGGGCCATTTCAGTTTTGAACTGTGTAAGACTCTTTTAATATACAAGATGTTTTTCACTGAAACACTCTACATTTATATCAGGATTATTGAAACCTAAGTATAGTTCTGTTACAGAATAAAGCCTTCTTTGGTGTGTGGAGAGAGCTTTAGTCATTTGTACCAGATTTAAAATGGGTTGAATTGTAATTTTGAGAAGTGGTGTTTATTTTTCAAATATAATTCCCAGCATTTGGTAACAGGAAGAGGACAATAGATTTTAAGGCCTCACCTTGAATATCACACCTTTAGCTGTTGCAACTCTCAGAAAAACATTCAGGGGGAGAACTGAACCATCATCTCAGCCCAGAAGTGAACATAATGGAAACAGAATTATAAATGGAACTGTTAAAATAGCTTTTTCTCCAAAATGAATTAGTTTGGCTCAAAAACATCTGGAGTAATTTGCAAACAGCTGTAAGTTCAATAGATAAGCTGTAAGGTGGTGGCCCCTGCTGAGGCCACAAAGCCTGCCAAGTTTCAAGGTGATAGGTGCAGGGGTTTGGAGGGAACTGGACCCCAAATTCTTGAATGCAAAACTCATATCACGTGTATGTGTTACACCATAGGGGGGTGAAAAAGTGCAGAGGTGGTGGCCCCTGGTGAGGCCACGAAGCCTGCCAAATTTCAAGAAGATTGGTGCAGGGGTTTGGGAGGAACTGCACCTCAAGCTGCAGACAAGCAAAACTCATGACATAGATGACCCTGTGTGTGTTAAGGTGCAGCGGGCTGAAAAGTGCAGGGGTGGTGGCCCTTGCTCAGGCCACAAAGCCTGCCAGGTTTCAAGGAGATAAATGCAGGGGTTTGGGGGGAATTGCACCTCAAGCTGCGGACAAGCAAAACTCATGACATAGATGACCCTGTGTGTGTTAAGGCACAGTGGGCTGAAAAGTGCAGGGGTGGTGGCTCCCGCTGAGGCCACAAATCTTGCCAAGTTTCAAGGAGATAAATGCAGGGATTTGGGGGGAACTGCACCTCAAGCTGTGGACAAGTAAAAATTGTGACATGAGTGACACTGTCTGTGCGTGTTAAGGTGCAGCAGGGTGAAAACTGCAGGCCTGCTAGCCCCTGCTGCGGTGACAAAGCCTGCCAGCTGTTGAGGAGACTGGTGCTAGCTGCTGACAGGCAAAACTCATGACATGGGTGCTTGTGCAACTGACTGTCTCTGTCTTGGGCCAGTTGATTGTCTGTATTGATTCATTTCTTTCCTTAGTGTGGGGTTGTGTAGGTGTTAATTGTTGCTAATTAACTGGTTACATTAGCTAGCAACTGTGTATTGATCTGGTCCCTGAGTGAATCATGATGAATTGGTAACTGGTAACACAGTAGCTTAGCAGCCAGGCCTGCAGTAGTTCCCCCCAAGACAGAGACAGTCCGTTGCACAAGCACCCATGTCACTAGTTTTGCCTGTCAGCAGCCAGAGATGCAGGGCCCCAGAACCCAGAAGTCCTGCACCTATTTTCTCGACAGCTGGCAGGCTTTGTGGCTGCAGCAGGGGCTACCATCCCTGCAGCTTTCACCCTGCTGCGCCTTAACACGCACAGTGTCACTCATGTCACAATGTTTACTTGTCCACAGCTTGAGGTGCAGTTCCCCCCAAATCCCTGCATTTATTTCCTTGAAACTTGGCAGGATTTGTGGCCTCAGCAGGGGCCACCACCCCCTGCACTTTTCAGCCCACTGTGCCTTAACACACACAGGGTCATCTATGTCACGAGTTTTGCCTGTCAGCAGCTGAGGTGCAGTTCCCCCCAAACCCCTGCACTGATCTTCTTGAAACTTGGCAGGCTTTGTGGCCTCCCCAGGAGCCACCACCCTGCAGTTTTTACCCACCCCGTGGTGTAACCTATAGATGTGACATGAGTTTTGCTTTTAAGAATTTGGGGTATAGTTCCCTCAAACCCCTGCACCGATCTTCTTGAACCATGGCAGGCTTCATGCTCTCCGCAGAGGCTACCACCCCTGCAAATTTCATTCAAATCAGACAAAAAAACCCAAAGTCATAGATATTTCATTGATTCCCCATTATACCCTATGGCCAGATCTCCAAAGCAGCTCTAAAACTTTCCCGAAGTGCTTTGGAAGCTCCAAACCCTTTTGGAAAGCCTAACAAAGCCAGCGCTTTGATTCAGACATGCTGCTTCAGATGCCAAAGTGTCCGAAGCTTCTCCAGATCCAAAGCAGGGTTTGAAGCCTTGCACAGCCCTAGTATAAACCAGTTTCGATCACTTATACCAGTAAAAGTATAATGTCTGTACCTGGCCTAAGTCTAACAGTGTAACCTTGAAACCCCTCCCCCTTAAGATGCTGTCTAACATTGAAGGGATGTAAACTGCAAACTGACTTTGGAGCCCATGTCAATGTATTTCCATGGGGCTTATGCTCCTAAAACGACTTGGGTAGTTTTGAACATTCAACCCATCAGGAATGCAGGTCTCATCACTTGTGAGAACAAATATTGAAATGACTCCTGCTTAAGGTATAGAACACTTAACTTTCTCCACCTCTTTTGCATACATCATATTTTTGTTCCAGGGCTCATTGTGAAATATTATTTTGTTAGCTAAGATCAGAGATTAGCATCTCCAAATATTTTGCCTCTTATAAAATGTTAGGACAAAACTATAATTGACTTCAAGGGAACTTTGCCAAGTGTATCAGCTGAGGCCCAAATGTCCTAGATTAATATAATGGACATACAGTGCACCCTGACACTGGGAATGAAAAAGCCCCAATGGTCTAGCTGGCTGTACAGTAGATGATTTCATAACCAGAACAACAAAACACAGACAGGTCAGAGGCAAGAAACAAAGGAGGAAAGAGACATCACCAAAGGGAGGATCCTTCCTTTGATTCTCAACTTCTGAAGGACATGAGAGCAAAAGAGAAGAGAAAGGAGGTGGAGGGTGAAGGGTGGATGAATAAGAGTCCTGTGGTGCATTTAAAAAAATACAGAGGACATATTTGTGAACACTGGAGAAAAGCTGAACTGCTTCTTAGTAAGAAGAGTATACTTTTTAAGTCATTCATTGTTGAACAGAACATAGATAGCTTAGAAGCACCATTAAAGACAAGCAGAAATATAAGCTCCCATATATACGTGGATATTAATTCTACATGGTATTATCTCCACATATGCAACACAACTATGCAGGAGAACTTCACAGAAACTTCTTTACCTAACCTACTCCAAAAGAGTTCAACTGAAACAGGAAATACTCGCTTATGCTACTCTACTAAGAGACATTAACCTGCAAACATACCTGATCCAAATTAAGTACCAAAAGTATATCATACAACCATTCAGCATAAGAAAAAATGTGGAATCAGCTATCACAACAAGAGCCACCTCACAAGCAAAGCCCCAGCAGTACAGGAGGGAGTCAAAACAGCTGCACTCAAAACATGAACATCATCAACCTATCACAACACACACTATCTCAATATGAAATTTTCTTTTGCTAATTGTGTCTCTGCTAGACCTGACATTTTTTCTCAAAGTCCCCCTATGTGATACTTCATTTGATATGTCTAGCTTCCTATAATCAGAGACTTGATGAAGAATATCTTACATTCAAACGCTTGTCTAACTTTATCTCAGCAAAACATATCACCCCAAGAAAACCTTGCCTCACATAATTTCTGGACTATCACAGCTACATCACTAATAACACTACGGTATTATTTCTTATTAGTGTTGGTAGTCAAATCAAATAACACCCTAATATAGATAATGCTACTATTGCAGTGATTGATGCAAAGGGATGTCCAAAATGATGAACACTGGGACCAGGTAGAAACGTTACACTTTTACCAGCTTAAGTGATCAGAAACTGGTCTATACCCATAACAGAACAGCAGGCCAGCACACATATACTAGTTTAAAAATGGCAAAACATGGTTTAAGATTTGTGCCCCCCACCCCCTTCCCACAACTCAAAAATGTGCTCTGTTCACTTCCAATCTAAACTATGTTGCTTACGGAAAAATGCATAACTTAGATCAATTCCTCCTTGGGCTTTTTGAATGTCTGTACCTAGCATAAAAGTTCTTATTACAGTAGATGAAGCAATCCATCCATATTTAACAAAATAGTTAGTCACATGCTTGACTTCACTGGAACTTATGGACAGATGGATTTAAGATCTATGAGGGACTTAAGGATGTGTCTAAGTGCTTTACTGAATATAAATGCATGTAAGTGCACACTTAAATGCTTTGCTGTACTGGGCTAAGTACAGACAGTCAAAAAGTTGGAGACTGAATCAATTCAATCCTTTCACATTAGCCTAAACTGCATAGATTGAACTGATAAGCAAGCAAATAGACATTTATTTCTGACTCTGGAAATGCAGTCACATGTCTGCATTGGCTCAGGCCAGAAGTCGGGGGGCACTAGAGCATGACTCCCTGCTTGACTGGAACAGACAGCTTGGGCCAAGGCTAGCCTGCACACCCTGTGGGGGAGAGGGTTGGAGGGAGATGCAAAGCATCCTGGGATGCTGGGGAACTGTAAATCTAGAGGGGATCTGGGACAGAAGTTCAATAAACCAATTTAACCTAAATCAGTTAAATCTGATACCACATCTATCTAGGTTTATCTTAAACCATTTTTGGCCATTTTGAAAGTGATTAATGTGCACTGAACTTCTGTTGTGTTATAGATTTGAACCAGCTTCTGATCACTTATACCAGATTATTTGTAATTTTAGCCCCTAGGCCTGGAGTCTTAAGCATGATCCTATTTCCCTCAGAGGCCAGCAGAGCAATAATACTGTCAGCAGCACAAAAGGACTTATAGAAATAGAGCATTTATTGTTAATGGTGAGTTTTGGTAAAAGAGTACTTAGATAACTGTGGAGAGAAAAAAGAAAAGGAGGGAGGGAAATCAGATAAAAGGGGAAGTAGTTGAAATAATGAATGGACAGAAAATGAATACAAGATAAAGAGATAGGAGGGGGAACTGGTGAGTGTCGAAGAAGAATAGGAGTCCCACATCTATATCCTCTAAATCCCCCTCTTCCCCTCAACTAGTCATCCAAGCCTCTTTCTCAATTTTCCCTTTAATTGGTCATTCTGGAATGAACCAAAAAAATGCTCCCCCACTCCTTAACTGTATTGTTCATGAGCTGTCAGTAGATTTGAGCTTCTCTCAGATTATGTTGACCTGATGAGCCCTTCCAACATAAATACATGGATATTTATTTAGGATAATAATATGGACATTTCAGCAAGAAGCATCCATAATTCTAGGGCTGGCTATTGCTACTGCCTAATCTTATTCATAAACTATGCAAATTGCAGCTACTTTTCAAACACTGGGGAGGGGTCTGTGCTGAGATGACAAAATACTGGCAGAGTTCAGTTTTAGGTTCTAAGGCTCAAAATGGCTTACTTTTCTACACAGTGCACAAGTTAAAGGGCCATGGTACAATTATCCTTAGGTGTCCAGTTGTTATGCATTAACCTTAACAATTAATTTTTGCAGGTGATTTAAACCTTTTTTTGCTGCTACTTCCCCTCCAGCCTTCCCCTTTCCCCACCCTCCCTTTTAATCTCCCTGTTTTACCAGTTTGCCTAATTGGATTGTTTCCTACAGCTAAGGAAAACCTGTTTAGCAGCCTGACCACAGACGGATTGAAATCTGCACCTGTTTTGTCAGTGGAAAAAGTATTCTGGCTTCCTGTAACCTGCTAACATTTTTTCCTCAGCCCACAGCATAAATTTGAGAGATACAAAGATTTTTCCTGATTGCACACTCACGCTCTTGATTAGCACACAAGATACCTATGCCTGACAAATATGGAAGAGAACATGGATTATACCATTATGACATTTAAGAAAATACTCCTGGAAATTATATATACAGTTGAGTCAACATAGGATTCCTAAGATAACTAGAGGATACTAATCTTTTAGATGGAAGGAGGTTGAAAAAAAAGGGCAGAATTATGGATGATGAACTTTAACTTCAAATAGCCTGAGTTTCTAGGACTTCTAAATTATAATGTTCAGTCTATGCTGTTATAAAGAGGAATATCAGTCACAACACCCCCAAAGGGAATGATCTTTTCCTGAAAGATAAGATCTAAGTCCTGCACACATTACTCACACAAAATCCCTAATGGGTGTCTTTCCTGAGTAAGAAAAGAAAGATTCTGTTCCAGCTGGGCAAGTCACGAATCCACCAAATATCAAACTCCATCACTTTTCCATTTCAGTAAGTAAATACTTAAAAGGGTCTGGAAAATAGGTTTTGAGCTGATAGAATACCCTAAATGCTCCATTATACCAGCTGCAAGTTCAGTGCCTGACATAAGGGCAGAAGAGTAATCTGTTTAAAACGTGAATACTCTGACATTTTTGTGTCATTTTTGTGTCATGTGAGATTTTTGTGCAGGTGGGCTGTCACGAGAAACTGATCTCAGACTAGAACTCAGACCTTCTGAATCAGCACCTCTACATCATGTGCTGGAATTGCATCTGGGACTTCCCTGTCTCAGCAGAACAGGAATTTAAGGCTGGATAATCTGGGCCTGCTCAAATACTCAATAAACTAAAAGAAAAGACACTCTTTTATTTGAAAGAGTTTTGAATTTGGCCCTCTGTGAGGCTTTGACATGGAGAAAGTATGGCATTATTCCTCTGCAGCTCCTTGGCTGGCTGCCTTACCCATACAGGTGGTGTGCAGTGTAGAAGTGCTGCATGGGAACTCATGCTGGAGTTCCTCCTGGGGTGAGTTTCACTGCTATTTTTACATCAGGATAAAAAATGTAGCTTGACCCTGCCATAAGGAAATCATTTCTTGTTGTGTTCAAATGTTTCGATCTTTTAAGATTTTTGAACTCGGGTGAAAAATGAATAAGTACCATCTGTAAAGTGATGGAAATATCACTTAAGTAGGCTTTTGGGCCCAAGTCTTGGGACAGGGCCCAAAAGAAAATAAGACTTTGTATCTCAATCTTTAGGAAAAAAAGAATAAATGGAAAAATGAAGTTCAGAATGGATTGTGCTTTATTTCTTGGCTTGCCAATGGAATAACAAACAAAAAACAGCTACTCCATTCAAGCACATGCTATGTACTCATCCTAACTTATGCCAAGAACATTTTCTACTATACAATTCGCTTACTATGTATAACTGTATAGTTTATTTTGCCTAGGAATAACCTCATGGTATCACAGCAGAAAAACAATGGCCAGAAAAATTAACTGCCCACAAATCAACATTGATGTATCGGCTTATGAGCCAGCAATCTTCATGATTAGGAAATACAAATCTATTTTTAATGTCATATTTGTCTACCAACCATTGCTTCATCAGCATGACAAACAGTATAATTTGTGGTTCAAAAGAAAAAAAAAGCGACTGACAAAACCGTGTTTGTGCAATCTTATAAAAATTCAGAGATGAACATGTGTAGCCATGAAATTAAACAACGTAGTAATAAACAAACAAATGAGATGTCTTTAGCAGTTTCATTTATGCTGCACCGTGATATTTTCTGGTGTTCAGTACAACAGGAGAGCACTAGAATAAAAACTGTTTGATTAGCTGACAAACTTGTATTCCTTGCCATAAACATGTTTTATTTTCTGCCCATCTTATTTATTTTTTAAATGGCAAAATACGAGGTTTACGAAGATGCAACCTGTGATACGTATCGTTATCTGTACTATTTATATTCAGGGCCAGATCTAAAATAAGTAGCTAAACCAGGATTTAGGAGGACTTAAGGTGCCTAACTCCCAAACCGTGATCAATTCCCACTCACTGGCCCCCTAATCCCGAAGCACATCTGCTCCACATTGACAGGACCGGCCTCCTTCCTTACACCTCCAAAATGCACCCCTCTCCTATACCTGCTGTCTTTGTAAAATAGGGAAGAGGAGGAGGTCAAAGTGCTGATGGTGCAAGTTCCCACCTTCTACAAAACAGCCTCCAGGTTGGGAAATTTATCCAGAAAATGAGTCACTTTTATTTAATCCCTCCTTGGCCTGAAGGGATCTAAATCCTCATCTCCCATTTCCTAGGAGAGTATCTAGAATCTAAGCTAGGCTGAAACTGGAACGCAGGACTTCCAGAATAGCACCCTAACCACTAGGTTATGGTCAGCCGTTTCTTGTTCTCCTCCTAGCTCCATGAGTCTTGCATTTTTTGTTCCACCATGGCCCAGCTTCAACATAAGTTGTGGAGGGCGCCACTCCAAAAATAACCCAATCTGTAGGCACCTAAATCCGTTACTGGATCTGGCCCTTATGCCTGAATTGTAGTGGTCAGAAAAAACATGCACGACTGAAAAGCCTTGTGCATTTTTGCCCAAGATCTATCCCTGTGCCCCAATATTAGGGGTTAATTTAACTGATAAATATAGTGCTTAATTAATTATTGTTAATTCTTTGTATTAATGTTAATATACATTTCTTAATTAAATTGTGCTATATATCAATGATATGATGTGAAACAGATTCTTCATTCCCAGCTGCCTGACCCTTTTCCTACTATCCATAAATCTTTGCACGGGGTCCTATGCAAACATAGTTAACATTTCTTGTGCTCTGTTTTCCTTTAGGCAAATTGGGTAGTGCCATGTTCAGTCAATGTCCTGGCACTTCTAAATTATAACAGAAATTCATACAATAGGAGAGCATTGTTCCAAGGGAACAGTTTGTTATAAATCCCACTTCACACAACAAGGAAGAATAGATAGCAAGGAATTAATCTAGCTCTGTGGAAACAAGTGTTCTGATCCTGCAAAGTGCTTCAAAAGGCATCCTTTGGTATGGAATAATTTACAGATTATGGTTAGAATCTCAGCCCCCAGCTTCCTCCTATTTTAACATGAGTCTAAATTCGACTGTACTACAATCATCACTCATCTCCAGTGAATGCTTGCTTATATATAATACAGGCTAAAGCCCTATAAACTGGAATACAGGGATGAATTTACAGGGAACAGGAGGGAGTTTGGATGACAAGGATGAATCCTGTTGAGACTTTCATCCTACCAGAATGTTTTAAATGGCTGTAATTGAGCCCGGTTTGTTCAGTACTGTCTGTATATAGGAGCATGTATTCTCTTAGTTCTATTAAGATTTTTTTTCCCCTTTGTGGGGTCTGTATCTGCTTTCTGTGCTTTTATTCCTCTTCTATATGCTGATGTCATATGACAATAGTCAAGGATCACAAAAAGAATCACTTTCAATACTGATAAAAGGGACATTACTACTGTATAAAGAAAGGAAACAATATTTCATATGAAGTTAGTATGCATTTCTAATACTCTGTTTTGTGATAGAATTTCTGTCTAGAACTTCCCCCTTCCCATTCCCCTCCTAACTGACTTCTTACTGTTGTTTTAAAATTTCAAAGAATACACATATCTTACAAAAAAGTCAGCTGGGACTGTTTATTTCTAAATCCATCTCATATTTACTGCTGCTAGCACTGCCCCTTCTGTGAGACTATTTAATGTAATTTTTTTTGCTGAAGGAAAATAAATTCAAGTTCTTCTGTCAGAATTAAGATGCCTTCAAAAATGCTGAGCTTCTGTGACATCACAAAATAGCACAAAAATATCTGACTACAAACTCTGATAGGAGAATGCTCTGTCAACATACATTATACAAAAGACTCTATGTTAAAAGAACATTATGGTCAAAGTTAAATAGTCAAAAGTGGCAAGAAGAAGGTATACCTATGCCATTGAACTTTAATCTGCTTCTTTTGTATGACAACTCTGAACAGTGCTCCCTCAATAAGCAGTTATTCATTTTTTGTTTTGCCCTTCTCATTTATGGCACACTATTCGTACCTTGCAATGAAGATAGTGTTATTAATTTCCTTATACCCTTTTTAATACATTCATCATTGAATCTAAGTGCTTCACAAATACTGTTGTCTTTAAAACAGCCTTCTGAGATGAGAGGTGAATGGTGAGGAGCTTAGGTGAGAACGAAGTCTAAAGATCCCACTAATTATAGATGTCATTCTGGGAAAACTAGCAACTGATTTTTGAGAGTATGAAACTTATGTATCTTGTTATTTGGTAAAAGACAAACTCCCTCTGATTTTAGCTGCAGCTTCTGCAAATTAGACCTGAGACATAATCCAAAATAATTAAGAGCTCTTTATGAGGAATGATCTCTGAAAGTCTCATTTAAGTTACTTCCTTGTATCACACAGGACATCTGTGGCAGAGGTGAGAGAAGAATTGAATTCTCCAAGCCAGAATCTAATTGCCTTTGTCATGTGACCATCCTTTCTCTTCTCCTTTCCCCTAACTCAGTGATCCCCAAACATTTTGGACTGCAGGCCAGATTTGTGGTGTAGAATCAGTCTGTGGGCCAGATTTGGTACATAGGATTGGTCCATGGGCCTGATTCAATACAGGGCTGGCACAAGGGCATGGCTGGGTATGTGGCCCCAGCTCCAAATCCAGATTGGGTTTGCCACTCTGACTCCATGTGCACTGGATCAGGCCCATCACCCTGACTCCACATGCTTTAATTCTGGCCTCTGCCCCTGCTTTTGTCCCACATGCTCCAGATTGGGTCCCTACCTGCCCCTGCCCCTATCTCATGTGCACCAGACCAGGCCTGCCTCTCTCACCTTGTATGTGACAGATCTGGTTCCTATATGGCCCCATGCTTGCTGGATTGGGCCCACAGAAGGCCATATAATCTGGTCAGGGGCCTTGAAATTTTGGTTAGGGGAACAGTGGAAGTGTTAATTTCTACTGCTCCCCAACCACCAAATTTCTGGACCTGTGGGACAGGAAATTGAGCTCTACTGCCCTAACGCCTGTAACAAAGGAAGCAGAATTCCTACAAACAACAGCTTCCTTTACTGCGTCATCAGAGGGTGTCATACTGCACCTTCAAAGGGTCCTAGTGAAAAAATATTTAATAGATCGTATATATGTGATCAATAATGAACATGCACTAGGATGCTGAATTGAGATTGAACTAGCAGCCTTTATTCTGGCATTTCTAAATTTTCATTTACTTAACAACATTTGCTTTCCTTGGATTTGTATGTAGAAAATACCTGGGTATGCTGTATTCTGTGAACACCATTCTAAGTAATTAGGCTAGACTGACTTCCCATGAAAGGAGTCATCCTGAAAAAAAAGGCATCCCATTAAATGGAGAATATAGTCCTACTTGTATCTTATAGCTAAATACAGGACAATACTTTACAATACAAATAATTTTGCTCTTTATCCAACTACTTCATGAATGTTAAGCTTAAAAAAACCTTGCATGGCAAGTGTTGGCATATTCATTTTACAGTTGGACAAAGTGAAAGATAGATAGAGGCAGACTGGATAGTAAGTAATGTATAAAATCTTCAATTTAGATAGAAATTGTGGGCAATTCTTGCTTACAAGTTTGATTCCAAAATTGTTTTGTTCAAAGTCCACTTTGGGGGCTCAATTATGCTGTACAGACAGCATTCAAGCTCCGAGGAAGCGCCAGTTCCAGGAAGATTTCTGTCTCAAGAACCTCCAAGATATTTCTTGAGTGTCATGAAATGGGAATATACATATTGCTACACATTTTGGGGAGCAGAGGGACGGTAGCCATGCTCAGATGCTGCAGAGTGCTGACGGAGGTTCAGTGCGGTTCTCAGTGAAAATGATGAATGTGATTGAGGAGGATTCTTATTAGAAGCAATGGAGGGAGTGGACTCAGACCAAGGCCTCAGGTCCAAACACCTCTGAACTTTAAAGAGGTTTAAAATCTATATCCGCATTTAGACCTGAATGCCAGAAATCACTCCTGCTGTTATAGTATGCTGGGCAAGCCCCTCCCTACCCCTTAATGCAAACACTTCCCAACTTCAGTTTCTTTTAAACTCTAGGAGCAGCAATGTAATTTATTGCTTGGGCCTCTGGCTAATTCCACAAAGCTGACAGTTCTTATATGCTTGGTGTGTTTCATTTTCTAGTTAGTTTTTCTGCAGTGATAGTGGAAACCAATACCTTAATGTAATTCCCACCAACAAAAGGCAAAAATCTTGATTGATCTTTTTTACTATACTGACAAGTTAAAATCTTTCTGATACACATCTTAAATGCCTTTTAACAGAAAACAAGTGCAATGTTTACTTTGGGGTCACAGCAACCAGTCTCACAAATAACCTGCAAATTAGTGTCTGGTATCTACTGTAGTTACTTTTAATATGCTGTAAGGATGAAGTGGACTGTCCAGTTGCTGCAGTTTGGTCCAACATTCTTATAGGCATCTTCAAGGAGCATCAAGTGTCTTGCCTGCAGCAGGAAAAGGCAAAAGACATGATTCCCTTTCATAAAATACTTAGGTGACCTTGTGAATAAATTGATAGGAAGAGTATTTTGCTTCTATTGAGTGAATTAGCTCATGCCTTTGTCACGTGAGACTATAAGCAGCATTTTCCCATTGAAAACACAGGGGATTTAGGACTACTTATTCTGCTGTTCTGAAATTCAAGTCTCCGACTTGACACTGCCATATTGCAGCTGTCAGAGTATTGTGATCATTCTTTACAAAGTGCAGCATTAACCAGCATGGAGCCATCAGAATCTGTTTCTGCATCAAGACACTTAATGTCATGAAGGGTATATAAACAGGCAGCTGGGAAAAAAGAAGACAGGCTGATTTGTTGTGAGGGTAAATTTTTAAGTATTGCATGTGATTTTAGTTGCGTAAATACTGTCAAATTTAATGGGAGTTACAGATAGGGATGGGCAGTCTAGTTTAGGTTAGATATGAACTCTAGGCAACCTCCTAAATCTATGCTCATTTTTAGAACCAGACTGGAACCAAATGTTCTTGAGGTCTTGGAATTTTTGAAGAAGTGTGTTTTTGGTTTCACTGTCCAGCTAGGATGGGAAACAGAAGTGCTGAAAGCAATAGGAAAAATGCCACTCCAATTTTACAGTCTCAGAAAGTCTGGAGAGATCTTATAAGTTTTGGATTAATATCTGCAGCCCTGTTGCTTTTCTGAATTAGATTTCTGAGCTTTTGAGGTCTGGCCAGTTTTCAAACAATTCCACTGCCTTTTCTCTGAGACGGATTGAGGAAACCTAATACACATCTCTATGTGGTTGCCAGTGCCCCACATGTACAAAGGTGCGGTGCTTCCTGTTCTAGTTTGGGGAAGCAGTGTGGTTCTTAGTCCGAGGTTCAGGGATTCCACATACTTAAGGGAGCAGCAAGATTATGTCTTGGGCTCAGTGCCCAAAGCACTTCCCCCCAACTTTCTCCAGAACACAGTTAGCACAGTCCAGTCCTAAAGGTAGCTTAGATCCTCTGGGTACATGCTAAGCCAGTAAAAACTTCCCTATAGAGACTTTTCCTTTTTAGTTCCCCTCCCACAGATGATGGGCATCTCAGGGCTTGTTTTCTCTAAGCAACAGCAGTGTGGCTTCACTAAAATGTCACCCCCTACCCCAGGTACTATATTCTAACAGCTCTCAGTCTAGGAAAGGAGATATCCCTCTTTAATTTAATTTTCATCATTTAATGATTCTAACATTCAAAATGCTATCTTGAGGCCTTATTGCTTGAATGACTGGTGCCTCCCATGACTGGGGGGGGCACAATTTGTGTGAGGCAGCAACAGTGGCAGAGTGGCGAGCACCGACTGCCTACAGAAGCCAGGGGGGGCACATGCAAGTTGCCTATGCCTTATTTCATGTGATGCTGAATCCATCAACTCCCATTGACTTAAGCAGAAATGATGGAAGATCAGCACTTTTTAGAACTGGATCCACTTACTCTTGCTGATTGTGAGAAAAGAAAATAAGTGGGCTGAGTTCTAGCCTGCAGCTCTGGTGAAGAACATTTTGGGGGGCTCAGTGTCAGCATGTGTTGATGTATATAGTTTCTGTAAACAGTTTTTAGAATAAGACATCAAGATGCTCTTATCACTCCAGGAAGAGTTGGCAGTCTGGACCTGTTAGCAAGCCATTACATTATGTTTAGTTTGATTGGGTCATTCGTATAGATGTTATACACCAACACTTGCTTGGGGAGGCCATTAATCTATGACCTCTATCTGCTTTGTTTCCCATCCAGTTTGACAAAAAAGGTCTATTTTTGAGCAGGGTTGAAACCAGGATCAGTTTCCAGCTGATCTGGAAACAAAACGTTTCATCTGTGCAGATGACCTATGTATAACAGCCCAAAACACTGGCTTTGACCATGTTGAAAAATCCCTAAGTGAGGCACGAACTGGCCTAACTTCATACTATATTGAAAACCAATTATACACCGATGCAGCAAAAACAGAAGAATGTGCTTTCCACCTGAAAAACTGTCAGCTCAATACTACATGGTCTGGAACCCCACTATTCCACTGTCCAAACCCAGTTTGCCTTGGAGTGACCTGTGATAGAGCCCTCTTCTACAAAGAACTCATCATGAAGACAAAAGCAAAGGTGAGCACACATAACAATATTTAAAATAAGCTCACCAACTTGCAATGGAGAGCTTGCCCCTCAACCATCCAAACCACTGATCTGGTTCTCACTTTTCTTCTGCCGAGTATTCATGCACTGTATAGGAGAGATCCATACATGCTAAGCGTGTTGACCCTACTTTAAATGATAGCTGCTGATGCATCACAGGATGTCTGAAACCTACTGGCCTAAACAGCATGTACCTGCTGGCTGGCATTGCTTTGCCTGACATCAGAAGAGTAGTGGCCAGCAAGATAAAACTACTGAGACAAACTGGAGATGTAAGATGCCTGCTGTACAACCATCTGATAGCACACAAATAACTGAAGTCACACAGGAGCTTCTTCACCAGCATGCAACCTCTCAACGCCACATACAAGGAGACACCACTACAAATGTGGAATGAAAGGCTGAAAGAAAGACCTGACAGCAAAAAATAGACATTCATATGACCAAGTCTTTATCACCAGGGGCTGACAACCCATGGAAAAGGTGGCAATGTCTCAACAGACTATGCACTGGAGTTGATCTTTCAAAGTACAATAAACAAGCACAAGTATGCGTAACAAAATGGTTAGAAGTGGTATAGAGACATAAGAAGAAGTTTGATTGGGTGAGTGTTGCCCCTGGGTTAATAATTTTGTAACTCTTTTGTTGGGAGGGTCACTGATTAGACTTGAAGAGAAAGAATGAGGCTCTGAGATAGATGGAAGGAAGAAGAGCAGTCTCAGGGAGGACAGAGTAGAGTCCAAAGAAAGACAGACAGAACTGGAGCGGCACAGTAAAGACTGTTTGTTTGGAGCAGAGCTGTCTGCTGTGCTGCCTGGGACACTGAGGGCACCTATACACGTGTAGCAAGGCTGCTCTGACACACTGTAATTACAGTGTGTCAGAGCAGATTCAATTAACTGAGCAGACTCCAGCCTCATGTGTATCAGCATTCCCACACTGAAAAATGGCAGCATGGGGCATTTTAACTAAAGCTTAGTCAACGAGCTTTAGTTAAAGCATTCCTGCCACCGTTTTCAGTGTGGGGACGCTGATACACATGATGCTCTGGGTGCTTTAATTAGAGTGGCTTTTGTGGCCACTTTAATTAAAACACTCCCCTCCCACACACACATACATGCACTCCCTGAGCACATGTATAAACACTGTGGTTCTCTAATCCCACTTTAAAGAAGAACCATCCCATCCCCTCCCTGCTTTCTGGAACCTGACCAAAAAGGAGTTATCTGAGAGAGGGGCACCTGGGAAGCCAGGGTTCAGAAAAGAGCTAGGGTGTCAAAGCCAGAGGCTCGCCCCTTATGAAGCCGTGTCAAGGCTGGATTTAGGGGGTCCTTCAGAAGAGGGAGACCAAATAAGGCTTCTTCTTGCAGAGCTCTGGAGGCAGAGCGTCTGCTTAAAAGTGAGTTGATAAGTGACACTGATGATTTAATATAATGTGATAGCCTATGACATGTACAAACCCAGCAGGACAAATTATGCTGAGGGGAAACCAGCACGGGTTCGTAGCAGGCAGATCGTGCTTGACTAATCTAGTCTCCTTTTATGACCAGGTTATGAAATGCCTGGACACAGGAGGAGGGGTGGATGTAGTATACTTAGACTTCAGGAAGGCCTTCAATACGGTATCCCACCCCATACTGGTGAACAAGTTAAGAGGCTGTGACTTGGATGACTACACAGTCCGGTGGGTGGCGAATTGGCTAGAGGGTCGCACCCAGAGTGTTGTGGTGGATGGGTCGGTTTCGACCTGGAAGGGTGTGGGCAGTGGAGTCCCACAGGGCTCGGTCCTTGGACCAATACTCTTTAATGTCTTCATCAGCAACTTGGACGAGGGAGTGAAGTGTACTCTGTCCAAGTTTCCAGATGACACAAAGCTATGGGGAGAAGTGGACACGCCGGAGGGCAGGGCACAGCTGCAAGCAGACCTGGATAGGTTGGACAAGTGGGCAGAAAACAACAGAATGCAATTCAACAAGGAGAAATGCAAAGTGCTGCACCTAGGGAGGAAAAATGTCCAGCACACCTACAGCCTAGGGAATGACCTGCTGGGTGGCATGGAACTGGAAAGGGATCTTGGAGTCCTAGTGGACTCCAAGATGAACATGAGTCGGAAGTGTGACGAAGCCATCACAAAAGCCAATGGCACTTTATCGTGCATCAGCAGATGCATGACGAACAGATCCAAGGAGGTGATACTTCCCCTCTATCGGGCACTGGTCAGACTGTAGTTGGAGTACTGCGTGCAATTCTGGGCGCCTCACTTCAAGAGGGATGCGGATAACCTGGAGAGGGTCCAGAGAAGGGCCACTCGTATGGTTAAGGGCTTGCAGACCAAGCCCTACGAGGAGAGACTAGAGAACCTGGACCTTTTCAGCCTCCGCAAGAGAAGGTTGAGAGGCAACCTTGTGGCTGCCTTTAAGTTCATCACGGGGGCACAGAAGGGAATTGGTGAGGTTTTATTCACCAAGGCGCCCCCAGGAGTTACAAGAAATAATGGCCACAAGCTAGCAGAGAGCAGATTTATACTGGACATTAGAAAGAACTTCTTCACAGTTCAAGTGGCCAAGGTCTGGAAGGGGCTCCCAAGGGAGGTGGTGCTCTCCCCTACCCTGGGGGTCTTCAAGAGGAGGTTGGATAAGCATCTAGCTGGGGTCATCTAGACCCAGCACTCTTTCCTGCCTATGCAGGGGGTCGGACTCGATGATCTGTTGAGGTCCCTTCCGACCCTAACATCTATGAATCAATGTGGATTGCAATTTAAATCATTGGCATTCAACCCCTGGCCTGCATGCCAGATCTAATCCACTTTGCTGTAATTCAGCCCATGGGGCACCCCACAGGTCTGGAAATTTGGCTGCAGGGGAGCAGTAGCAGCATTAATTGCCTCTCCCTGCTGCTAAATGTATGGACCTCTGGGGAGTCCTGTGGGCTAGATAATATGGCCCTACACATTAGATCAGACTAGTGTGCAGGGCTGGTTCATGGCTGGATCCCGGTGTGTGGAGTCAAGCTGACTGTCACCTGATTTGGCTTGCAGGGTCGGGCTGGTACATGGCCTAATCCAACATGCAGAGTCAGGCCAACATATGGCCAAATCTGGCATATGTGGTTCATAGATTCATAGATGTTAGGGTCGGAAGGGACCTCAACAGATCATCGAGTCCGACCCCCTGCATAGGTAGGAAAGAGTGCTGGGTTTAGATGACCCCAGCTAGATGCCTATCTAACCTCCTCTTGAAGACCCCCAGGGTAGGGGAGAGCACCACCTCCCTTGGGAGCCCCTTCCAGACCTTGGCCACTTGAACTGTGAAGAAGTTCTTCCTAATGTCCAGTCTAAATCTGCTCTCTGCTAGCTTGTGGCCATTATTTCTTGTAACCCCCAGGGGCGCCTTGGTGAATAAAACCTCACCAATTCCCTTCTGTGCCCCCGTGATGAACTTATAGGCAGCCACAAGGCCGCCTCGCAACCTTCTCTTGCGGAGGCTGAAGAGGTCCAGGTGACCCAGTCTCTCCTCGTAGGGCTTGGCCCGCAAGCCCTTAACCATACGAATGGCCCTTCTCTGGACCCTCTCCAGGTTATCCACATCCCTCTTGAAGTGCGGCGCCCAAAACTGCACACAGTACTCCAACTGCGGTCTGACCAGCGCCTGATAGAGGGGAAGTATCACCTCCTTGGATCTGTTTGTCATGCATCTGCTGATGCACGATAAAGTGCCATTAACTTTTCTGATGGCTTCGCCACACTGCCAACTTATGTTCATCTTGGAGTCCACTAGGACTCCAAGACCCCTTTCCGCTTCAGTGCCACCCAGCAGGTCATTTCCTAGACAGTAGGTGTGCTAGACATTTTTCCTCCCTAGGTGCAGCACTTTGCATTTCTCCTTGTTGAACAGCATCCTGTTGTTTTCTGCCCATTTGTCCAACCTGTCCAGGTCTGCTTGTAGCTGTTCCCTGCCCTCCGGTGTGTCCACTTCTCCCCACAGTTTTGTGTCATCTGGAAACTTGGACAGAGTACACTTCACTCCCTTGTCCAAGTCGCTGATGAAGACTTTGAAGAGTATCGGTCCAAGGACCGAGCCCTGCAGGACCCCACTGCCCACACCCTTCCAGGTCGAAACTGACCCATCCACCACGACTCTCTGGGTGCGTCCCTCTAGCCTATTCGCCACCCACTGGACTGTGTAGTTATCCAAGTCACAGCCTCTTAACTTGTTCACCAGTATGGGGTGGGATACCGTATCGAAGGCCTTCCTGAAGTCTATGTATACGACATCCACCCCTATTCCTGCGTCCAGGCGTTTCGTAACCTGGTCATAAAAAGAGACTAGATTGGTCAGGCACGATCTGCCTGCTATGAACCCGTGCTGGTTTCCCCTCAGCATAATTTGTCCTGCTGGGTTCTCACAAATGTGAGCCTTGATAATTTTTTCGAAGACTTTGCCAAGGATGGAGGTGAGACTGACTAGCCTGTAGTTGCCTGGGTCCTCCTTCCTCCCCTTCTTGAAAATGGGGACCACATTGGCCCTTTTCCAGTCCTCTGGGACTTGGCCCCTGTGCCACAAGTCTTCAAATATTCCTGCCAGTGGCTGTGCAATGACGTCGGCCAGTGCCTTCAGTACCCTCAGATGGAGCTCATCTGGGCCTGCCGACTTAAAGGCATCCAGTTCTTCCAAGTGACTCTGCACCATCTCAGGGTCTACGCATGGCAGTCTGGCACCTTGCTGCTGCCTCTCTACAATCCCAGTGAGAGACTTGTCTTGCCCCTCTCTTAGGAACACTGAGGCAAAGAACTCATTGAGGAGTTTAGCCTTGTCCCCCCTGTCCGTCACCAATTGTTTCTGCCCATTTAATAGGGGTCCTATTCCTCCCTGGGCCTTCCTTTTACTCCCTATATATCTAAAAAACAATTTCTTGTTGTCCTGTACTTGGGATGCCATCCTCAGCTCCATGGTAGCTTTGGCCCGTCTAACTGCCTCCCTACAAGCGTGAGCAGAGGAGGTATATTTGTCTTTGGTGATCTCTCCCTGTTTCCACTTTTTATGTGCCCCCCTTTTGGCCTGTAGGCTGCTCTGCATTTCTCTGGTCAGCCAAGGAAGCCTTCTGGCCCCTTTCCCTCTTTTTCCTCGCATTGGGATCATCTCCCTCTGTGCCCGAAGGATCATTTCCTTAAGGCACAGCCACCCTTCCTGGGCTCCCATCTCTTCAAAACTCCTACTCTGCAGTTCGTCCTTGGCTAATCGCCTGAGTTCATTGAAATCAGCTTTCCTAAAGTCTAGCACTTTTACCCTACTAGTTACCTTACCCACTCGACGTCTTATGAAGAATTCTATTATTAGGTGATCACTGTCCCCCAGATGACCACCGATCTGTAGGTCCCCTACCATATCATCCCCTGTTGCCAATACCAGGTCCAGTAAGGCATTCCCCCTAGTGGGACCGTGTACCTCCTGCATCAGGCGGAGGTCCTGTACACAGGATAGGAACCTGCATGAATGGTGGGACTTTGCTGTCTGTGTCTCCCAGCAGATGTCTGGGTAGTTTAGGTCCCCCATGACTACCGCCTCCTTAGTTTTTATGGTCTCCGAGAGCTGCCTCAGGAGCCCCGAATCTAGTTCTTCCCCTTGGTGTGGGGGTCTGTAACAGACCCCTACTACCAAATCCCTTCCTCCTTGCCCCCCATGTAACCTAACCCACAATCCTTCTACTTTCTCATCCTTCGATTCCGTCTTGATGAGGGTCGATGTATATTGCTCACTGACATAGAGCGCAACCCCTCCCCATTTCTTCCCCACTCTGTCCTTTCTGTGCAGCCTATAACCCTCAATATGTACCGCCCAGTCATTGGGCGCCCAGTCGTTGGTTGGGTCAGTGCATGGGGCCAGGCAGGCAACTTGGATTGCACCTGTGAACCAAACCCACAAGCTGACCCCAAACCACTTTTCCAGCATATGGGGTTAGAACATTGGGCAGCACTGATTTAAATTATCTTTGATTTACAAAGAAAGTGTAGTAGAAACATGAGTTATCTTCAGCGTCCAGAACTTGGCAAACATCTATGATGTGTGCAGAATTATTCAGCAACTTTCTAGGACAACTAGTGCAGGAATTAGTGTGCTAAAGCACAGAAGGTTAGTAGGAGGAGTGAAGCAAACATTTATCTTCTGTATCTACAAATTTCCCTGAGGCTCTTGCTTTTGCATTTCAGAAAAATGCTGAGAGAATGAATACTTGTGTGACATTTCTACAGAAAACCCTGAAACCAAATCATTCACATGCCATTGCACAACAATACAAGGGGGTGGAACATTAGTGGGGGAAAACCTGGAAAAAATGTGGTTTTATGTCCTTAAAGAGAGAATCTGCATGTGGGCCCTTCAGCTTATTTTTGTACCCTGTTCTCTGCAATCTAGTTCATAGCATCTGGTAAAATAGGCTGTTGCCTATGAAAACTTATCCCTCTCTGAATGAGTTAACCTTAAGGTGTTACCGTTTCCTGCCTCAGGCTTTCAATAACTGGTGGCTTTTCTTGTCAAACTGACCAAAGAAGTGTTGGGATTTTTTTTTTCTTTTTGCTACTTTGATGATTAAAAGTGAAATCACTATATCCCAGCTTGCCAAAAATGAAATGCCCTAGTACAGGTCACAAAAAAAGATCTTCTGGGCAGCGTCCACACAAGTGAGGATGTTTGGTTCCCTGGGGACAACTAGCAGTTGTGGCACTAGAACCTGTGCCACACACCCTCTGACGCACAGCAAGTTACACCAAGTGGGGAAGGGGAGGCTTGGGCCAGCACTGGGATGGCCCCAGCAGCCTTACCTGAGGTCCTGGGGCTGCACCAGTGGCAATCCTGCCACTCAGAGCCAGGCCAGCAGCCAGAATGTGGCTCTGGGTGGTCAGGCTCTGGTTTGGAGTGGCATACACTGCCACTGTGGACACCACTCTGCTTTTTTTTTGTGTGAGTTTTTTTGACCCCAAGATATCCAGGGGTCAAAAAAAGCCCTTGTGCTGCTCCTTTGCAGCACTGAGAACAACTGAATGTGCAGCATGTGGTGCTGCAGATGTGTCTGTGGCACCATATACTGCACAGCCATGATTGTCTGGACCTGGCCTTGGAGTTTAAACAGGACAGCAATCATGGACTAGTGTCCGTTTTTTATAATTTTTAAAGCACTACTTAAAAAATACATATTGGTCTACAGCATTTGTTAAGAAACTATAGGGACAAGCTGGGGAAGATTTAATTTTACTAATGCATATGCCTATTCAAAAGCATATGCCTATTCAAAAGTTACTTAGTAGCAGTTGATAAAACTGGGCTATGTGGAGGCTGGTTCAGTGCAAAAGTATGCTTCCTACCTCAGACACCAACACAAAACAGTCGTAATGTGCCTGAGAGCTAAAGGCCTGATGGGTAAATAATAGAAGGTGGAACAAAGCTGGGATTACCCTTTTTCAGGCTAGAAAATAGGGGTGTGTGAAATGGGCCCTATTTGATTTGGATTTGGCCTGAATCAGGGACAGTGATTCAATTAATTGATTTGGATCACTTTCCCTGATTCTATTTGGCTGAATCTGAAGATATGATGCTGATTCGGAGAATCAGTGATTCGGCTGTAGACACAGCTTTAAATATTTTTTCTACATACCTCGAGGTACCAGGCACGGCTTGCGATTGCTGCAATGCTGGGGTGGATGGAGCATCCCACAGGAGTGTGGGGGCCCCTCCGCATGCTCAGCGATGAACCTGGAAGTGGACCAGACATAATTCCGGTCTACTTCTGGGTCTGCCAGGAAGTGCACTGCTTCCCCCCTCCAGCCCCGCTTGCCCCGGCTCGGCGATCAGCCAAGGGGGGACCCCGGGTGTCCCCAGGCCCAGGAGGTACCAGTCGCTAAGCCAGAGGGTGTGCAGGCTCTGGCAGACCCAGAAGTGAACTGGAAGTGCTCCTGTGGGATGCTCCACTTGCCCCAACATCACAGTATTCACAAGCTGCCTGGTACCTTGAGGTATGTAGCAAAAACATCTAAAGTTGTGTCAATGTCCAAATTGCCAAATCTTTCCAAATCTCTCTGAATCGATTCAGAGGATTCTGATTCAATTCAGAGAAATTAAAGGGTCTCCTGATTGAGATTCAGCCACTGAATCGGGCCAAATCTCTGCCAAATCAAATCAGCGACCAAGCTTCGCACAGCTCCACTAGAGAACCTGGCTGAGCTGGGGAGGGAAGCAGAGAAGTTTCTGCAAAGATGATGCTACATAGGTGTATATTGCCAGGAGAAATGCTGGCTGAGTCAAAATTGCTTCCAGGCTTCTTGGTTGTACTCTGATTCCACCACATCATTTAGACACAGTTGAATCTACTATGTTGTGTTAATCCTTCATGCTTTGTAGATACTGTCAATTCAGTTCTGCAAGATCACTCTTGCAGTTGAGCACTAAACTCTATTATCAAGGCAGCTATTACTGAGCACATCCAACACACACATTGTTCTCTGGTGCTTTTTTAATAGTCTCCTCAACAATTTTCTGTTTAGGTTATTGAAATATAGAGTGCTATAGTCTATCTGCTTGTACCTCTAGTGTAATGCACTTTATTTTACTTGTCAACCTACATTTGAGAGAAACCTTTCAGCTAGTCTTCTGACAAATCAATTTCCCAATTGCTCATCAAAATGTCCACATCACAAATTGTATAAAAAGCCATTTGAAACAGTGAGTTTCAATAAGTTCTATATGGTGTACTATATTCCCCTTATGATGCCTAACACTTAAAATTAAGCTATGCTTTGAAAATAGAGAAATATTGAGGCAAAGTTTATAAGGTACATGTATAAGAGTAGGGGAAAAGAAAGCCATCTGTGTCTTGATTTATTCTGTTATTAAATGCTACTAAATTTTGAGATGGATTTGTAAAAACACTGTACAGTATTTGCCTTCCTGCAACTGCTATATTCCCAAATGTAGCAGTTTAAAACTCTATGTTCATTTTATAATAGAAAAGAGAATGTTGTTTATATGATCCACCATCTTGAAAACACATGTTCAAAGTCACATTCAGAAATAGGTTACTTAGAATATTTTTGTTTCATGTTTTTAGTAGAAACTATTTGTTCAATTCAATCTGAATTTATGAATACTTTCAGTCAATCTGAAACTGCATTTTTCAGGAAATAAATTATTTGCTAAAAAATATGATCAGGCTTACTGGTTGTGCAGCTGCTGCTGCTGCTGTATCTGTGTTATGGATACAGAGAGAACAACAGTCTTGGAAGACTGAGATATTATGGCAATAAATGTGGTATAAAAATTGACTAGAACAAAATAGCTATCCATCTAGCACCTGAAGTATCAGTTCATTTTACATAAAATTCAAGATACAAAATTCATCATGGAGGACGATTGTTTATCACTTGGGCACTATCTGGTATGTCTAGAAAACAGTATCACCAGTTGTACTTGCCTACTTCGGGTATCAATACATGTGCTCTAGGGTGGGGGAAGGGGCGCTTTAATTATAGAGTGGCTCTCAGGGCCTCTCATTAAAGCACCCTCAGTTTCACGTGTACTCAGCGTTTCACACCTCAAAATGGTGGTAGGGGCACTTTAAAGCTCATTCAACGAGCTTTAGTTAAAGTGCCCCTCCCCCACATTTTGAAACACAGGGACACTGAATACACATGACATGGAGGCTCCTGGAGTACGTTAATTAACATGCTAATTAGCACACATTGGAGCAGAGCTCCATCACATGTATAGTTTCCCTTTGATTCTACTGTCACTTATATTGGTAAAAAATTAGCAAAAGTCCCATAAATTTCAGTAGGAATATTCTTGACTTAGCCACACCACATCTGAACTCCTGCTCTTTCTCAAAGTATCAACATTCCCAGCATTATTCACTGACCTCATAAATGAGGAAGTGAAAATGAACTTCTCTTTACCTCCTTCTCTAGTAGGCATTTCACTTTCGTACAAGTAAACAGGATTCCCTTTCTTCACTCTACAAAGCCCTGCTAACATGTTCCAGCCACAGTCTTTTATGCATTAAATTAAAATAATTTAGATAATTTGGTTTTGGTTTGATACACATATGATCCCCTTGTAATCAGACAAATACAAATCTGCTGTTATAATATAGAGAGGATTTTTCTATCTATCAGAGAATTGCTGTGGTTTGCTTTCATTGCCTATCTTTGCAGAATCCCCTTTCACCTTAAACTGTTTTACATTCTTTTGTGACCATTTCTAAATATTTGCAACTAAATACATCCATTATGGGATTTCAGAGCCCTAATTCAGCACTGTAATGCACTGATGCTCTGGTGTTATGACCTTGAGTCAGATGGGGATTTAGAAGTCTGCCAGATGCTTGGTATCTTAGCTATAGATGTGGGGAGTTCCTCTCTGTACTGAAGAGCAAGGTTGGGAAAAGTGGAATTTCAAGCATTTGGTAAGTGCTTTGTACTGTATGACCCAATATCAGTGAAGATAACCAGTTGCAATTCAACAGTTTCTCTTTAGGGAGGCTTAAAGTATCAGTCAACCTCAGAGGATCCTTTGCAGGACACAATCATTTTAGGCACATGCTTAACTCCTTTGAGTTTGACAGGACTCAAGCAAGTGCTTTTTTGGATAGGGGTGCACATGGTTAAGTATCATCCTGAATCAGGGCCAAAACTTAGATAAATTAATATAGTAAAGCAGTCCAATAATGTCATGCACCCTTATTCTGCTGATTTATATGTTAACATACAGAAACTTTTTTTCATATATACATGCTACACTCTTAAGTGCCTGCCTCAATGCAGATCTAAATGTCCTGTTTAGAAAATCGTTTTGTGCATTTCCAAGGCTATGTTACCATGGAGGATATAAGATGAAGGAAAGTACTTCTATGATGAAAATGAGCCCAACATGCAGTTATTTCACAATATAGTCCAAAGAGCTAGAACAATTAAATAACTACAGATGTATCAAATCATGTAGTAAAACAATGAGACATTTCCATATGTGTAGGTTATAGATGTGATGAGGTCATCTCCCATTATAAGTTCGTCCTCTGGTAAGCAACATTTATTTTGAGGAAAAGGTACTAGTAACTCTGGAAGAATTCAGTGGATTTTAATTCAGAATCATAAACTAGAGGTGCACCAATATATTGGTTGCATATCAGATTGGCACTGATAAAAGGGAAATTTACATTATCGGCTATTGGCTTTTTTTGGCCGTTGTAACCGGCAATGTTTTCCGATAAATATAATTAATTATGCCTTCTGGCTGAGGCCCCTGGAAGCTTGGGTTCACTCCTGCCCATAGGGCCAAGGCCCCCAGATGCCTGGGTTCCCTCAGGAAATGGTGGGTTTCCCCTTACAGGCAGGCAGCATTCTAGCCTGCAAGGGGTCCTGCCTGGGGCTGCCAGGAGTCAAATGCAAGGTGCATGGCACGCATGTGCATGGCATGGGGGGGAAAGGAGGGGAGGGAAGAGACATGGAGGGCAGATTAAGGCTTCCCACAGTGAGGGAGGGAGTGGGTCAGGGGCTGGGGGTGATGTCCAGCCAGGGCTGTGCATGGGACCGAGCGCCAGAGCGGAGAGTGGGATGGAGCCGTTGGCAGCTTGTCCAGGAAGTGCAGGGGGATGCATGAGGGTGGCTCCTTGCCAATGCATGCACCCCCTGGGGGAGGCATGGGGGGGTCATGTGACCAGACCAGATTTTTGCTTAGGGCAGATGTGGACTGCTAACTGTGAATGCGGGGCTCTGCTGCCTTTCCCTCAGGAGCCCCACACCAGCTGTGCACCCCCTGCCCAACTGACAGCAGTGGGGAGGGTGAGTTGTGCCTCCCACTGCCGGGTGGGCAGGGGATGCACAGCAGGCATGGGGCTTCCGAGCCAAAGGCAACAGAGCAGAGAGCTCCAATCCTAAGGCAGACAGCCTGCATCCACCCTCACCCTGCTCTGCCCCACTTAAAAGCATCCTCATGGTTAAAAATGGTGGCATCAGGGTGCTTATACATGTGCTGCTGGAGGCTGCTGGAGTGCACCAAAAAAAAAAAAAAGTTTATTTATGTAATTATTTACATTTTAAAGTACTTACATAAATAAACCTCTTTTTTTTTGGCACAGTCCAGCAGCCTTTGGTGTCACATGTAACTAAATCAGTTATTGGATCAGTATCTGTCAATAAAGCTGGTTAATAACTGGCTATCATATCAGCCAAGAAAAGCTTTATTGGTACATCCCTATCTTAAGCTAGATCTTTTTGTGATGTGGCATTTCTGGGTTGGACATGGGAAATCCACCTACAAATGAGTACAGAATATATCACTTTGTCACATATGAAGGGCCTAATTTTGATGTCATATGAACTGCTGTGAACCTGGAGTTACATGACTATACTTTCTCTTAGCCAGTAATGGTTCAGATGTAACAAAAGGTGTTGTTTGCAACTTCAGGGGCAGGAGAGACAAGAATGAACCTTCTGCACAAAGTTTGATTTCACATGGTGAAGACTTTCAGAATGCCGTGACTTTGTAACTGATGCTATTCTTTAACCTTTATCTTCAACAGGCACTGTCAAAGTTGGCAGAGTGAAATATGCCCTACTTTTGTTTTCTCTGTTTACAGAATGCATTTTTTTATTGAACAAGTCCGTCTGTGAAAAAAACACAAACACAAACCTTATAAAAAACACTGCAAGAACCTAAGCATTCAGGAAAAGCCTTATGATATAGCAATAGTCTAACTGGAGCGTGTAATGAAGATACAGGAGAATAATGAAGAAAAAAACAAGTTCAGTTTGGAAAAGACACCTACTTTACTCTGAAATATTTTTCTCTCCATGGAAACCTGCACAGAACATTTCTAGCATTACATGAAGCCTAAAGAAAAAAACATATCAGTAAAAATAAGGGCTACTATTGACAAAATTCTCACTGTCCTGAATTGGCATGTGAAGTTAATGTCAGTGTGAAAAGTTACTCTTAGGTGAATGTGTTTTCCTTTCCCACCACCTGATGGTCGCAGGCTCAGTAGATAAATGAAGCTGCAAATCTTTGAGAAATACCACGGCTAGAGGTAAAGTTACATGCCTGGCCTTTGTAACTTTTCTGTAGTTAGGACTGGATTTCTTCAAAGAAAATGTCCAATAGTGGTGAAAGTGCAAGTTCTTCACTGCTACAACTGTTTTCCTTTTAATGAGTCCCCAACTTCCCATTTTTGCTCTGTAATTATACCTTCTAAGATTATGATAATTATACCATAATCACGTTAGAAGCATTTCTATAAAACTTCATGGCAAAATAGACAGGTGTATAAACATAATTAACTTGGGAGCTAAGCACCATAAACAAGCCCATATGATGGATTTGTTTTCAAATATATAGCAAAAAAGGTCTTTATTTGAAGTGTGTTATATACAATTGTGGTGCCTGTAAAGCTAATCATCAACAGTTATTCACTACTGCTATATACACTGCACGCTTCCCGCCACCCCGCCTGCCTGCTGCATCTCTCGCCTACTGCCACTTCCCACAATCCTGCTGCTTCCTATGCCAATTGCCGCTTCCAACTGTGCCCCCCACCCACTGCTTCTCACCATCCCCGCCATGTCCCCCTCCCACAGCCACTTCCCGCATCCCCCTCACCCACCACTCCCTATGCCCTGCATCCACTGCTCCCCACACCCACTTCCCGCTGCTCCTCTGCCCCCCACCTGCTGCTGCTCCCTGCTGCCCCCAGTCCACCAGCTGCTCTGGCTCCAGCCTACCTCGGCCAGCACCACATGGTTCCTGGCTGCATGGGCTGATTGCAGCACTTCCTCCCCTCCCTCTGTTAAACCTTATCAGACTTTCCAATCTGATGGAGGGAGGGTGGGGAACAGCCAAAGGGTGACCAGGCCAGAAGCCTCAGAGGCTTCCAGTTGGAGGTTGGGGGGCAGGACAGAACTGAGCAGGCCCTGCTGATCAACCGCTCGGTCCTGCTGCTGGCTTCCCCTTGTTCCTGTTGCCACTGGCACCTTGCCATCTTTGACAGGCAGTCACACACAGATAATAATTAATTTTTAAACATTTTTAGGGGCCCCATGGTCTAGATAGAATGGCCTGGTGGGCTGAATCTGGCCCGTGGGCTATATTTTGCCTGCCCCTGGAATAAGGAAATTCTGTAATTGAAGCATTTCCAGGTATCCAGGAAATTCTGTAATTGAAGCATTTCCAGGTATCTATCTTTAGCCCACTTCCAGTTCATCTAAAGAAGCATCAGGGAAATTTATTTTGCTTATTATTATTTTATCTATGTCTGCCTAGAGCAGGGGGGTTCTCAGTCTTTTTAGACTCAAGGCACCCCTTGGAAAATGCCAGCTCTTAGCTTTTACTCATTTTTCTACTATGGAAAAAATAATAGAGTAGTTTTTCTGTTGCAAAGAACGTAGAAAGACCACAGCAGGTCAGAATATTTTTGACACTATTTGGATTCCTATTTGACATCTCTGAGTTTCTCTTGTGAATCATGAGTAGCTGTTTATCTGTGTAACATGCTAATATTGTATGGCATCCTTAGAAGAGTGGCACCCTAGTTGAAAATCATGGATACAGATATAATTACCTTGTATTTACATACTATACTGCATTTCAATGTACAGTTGACAAAAAATGCTTGGGGTATTTCATAAAGGAATTGAACATTTTTTAAATGTACTCTTTTTATGAAAACTTGCTGCTGTTGTTGTTCAAAAATGTTTTAATTAAAGATTTCAGACAACTGTACAATGAATGGGTGCAGCAGACACTGGGTTGAGGTTATATACCACACAGAAAGTGGGGAAATGTTTTTCAAAGCATAAAACAAAACATATAAACCAGACATTTTGGCATGTAGGGAAAATGTCCAGACTTTACGTTTGAAAAAGGAGGTCCAGTAGACAAGAATAACCTGAGACTATATCTTTGGGCAGTGTATTCCGCTTTCAGACTCTTAAGCTTTCAGCTCGGGGCAATTCAGACAACAAACCTCAATAAAAATAAACATATAAAATAATATACATGTTCATTCATTTTGTCTGTCTTCTCTTCACAAGCCAGCCAGCCAGAAGTTTAGGTGATGCATGTGCTTCCATGGAGTACTAATGAAACATGTATTTTCTTCCCTTTACTATACAAAATATGTTAAATATTTGACCATATGTTGAAGACCAATCTTTTCAATCAAAGAGATGGGCAAACAATGCAAACAGAATGGGAGAGTAGTGGAGCTCTTTGGGAAGTCAGGGTATTTATCTTATAATTTATACAGAGGAAGGGCTGTATGTCTAGCTAAAATAATGTATTTAACATAGTACTGGCCCTTGGAGAAGAAAAGGGATCTGTGCCATTATGGTTTAACATAGTATCTTTCATGCTGCTCCCCATATTACAGCAAGGTCACTTGTTTATTATAGTCAGTCCTGCTATAGCTTTATGCTTCTTTTCTTTCCTTTCTTTCTTTCTTCTTTTTTTGTCTAGGCCCAATAGCCATTTGCCAAGGCAGCTGGTTTTTTGTTGTTGGTTTGTTTGTTTGTTTTTTGTTGTTTTTTTTTACAAGAAGTGAGTGATAAACATTTACTTACATTTTTCTCAATAAATGCAATTAGAAAATATAGAACCAAAGGGTTCATTTTCATAGGATTTAATTGTTGTTAATTGGTTTTTACTGTTGTTAACTGGTTCTTACTAGTAATTCTCATACTAATTTCAACATTTTGTTGTGAGATATAAGGGGTTAAACAACTGTAAGAGTATCAGGTTCTGAAGGTATTGTGAGATGCTCATCTTGAAGGATCACCTTAGGTTAAAGAAGGTCATGAAAGTTGAAATGTTAATGCTTTTGGTTTAAATCTGCTCTCCTAAATACAAGTTGATTAAAGCATTGAGTTTTTGTAAATTAAAGACATATTCCAGGCTCATTCTGCATGAAATGATGGAGAAGGTTATAGAGTGTGAGTTACCACTTTGACCCGTGCGAGTTACCAAGGAATTCAAGGTAAAAGAGAGCACATTGTCTTAACAGCCACTAAGGAGGAAACCTGTGGTTGAGCAGAGTTTATTTTAGAATAAAAGTTAGAAAAAAAGCTCTCCCTTTCCCCCTGGGAGACTAGAAGTGGGATATAGAGTCTTTCATATTAAGGTCACCAGTTCAAATCCAATTTAGGTCACTGCTAATGGAAAGTCAATACCACCTCATGGTTGGTCAATGGTCTGTGTTAAATGAGTTGGTGGTCTCAGTCCAGTTCCTCATGGACAGGAATCCATACCACTAAAACCACTGCCACAAATGGTGTCTTTGTTGAATGCCTCAGGAAAAAGCTAAGAACTGGTTTGGGTTTGGAAGCAAAACAAGCCATTCACCCTAAGAGATGATCCCTCAAAAAAAAATAAATACAAAAATTAAATGGACTTGTGGTAGTTTGTTTCAGCCGGAAGTTGCTGTTCCCATGCCTAACCAGTAATAAAGATACAAAATATCTGGGTTGGATTCCTTCTAACCTTGTCTTAGTGTTGTGATGCCCAAATAAATTCTAGACAAACAAGCTATTCTTGACTCTGTCATTAGGGTAGTGATTTCTCTGCTACTTAGAGAGGAGAAAGCCCACATAATTATCTCCATATGCAGTCCATATCACTCACCTTTAAAATGTTAACCTTAGCACCAGGAAGAGTATTCAACTCACAATAGCATGAAAATTGGATTGGTAATTACACTTAACATTTATGTCAGGTAGTGCTATGTTCTATCTTTTAATGATAAAAACATTTTACCAAACATGAATGAATGCTCACAAAACTCTTTCAGGGTAGGTAAAAGGGATTTTCTGAGACTAAAAGTCTACAAGGGTGGAATTTGCTCTAAATTAACTGCCTGCTACAGAACTTCACCTTTCTTTCAAATTAATTTTCAAAATGTTACATGATGGCTGTGAAGATATAAATAAAAATGTAAAGTGGTGCCTCCTTTGTTTTGCCAAGATCCTGAAACACTTTTTTGAAAGGTATGAGCTGCCCCAGGCATCTCATTCAGGGCCTGCATACAGGGTACACACAGAAGTGCATCTCCCAGCCATAACTCAGAATGATTCCTATGAAGCGTTCTGAGTTACATTACCCCAGACCAAACACAAGATCACTGTTGGTTCCAGGGGAGAGGGGAATCTAGCTGTGGGGAATCTAGCCTGAAGCCAGGTTCCCATACTGAGGTCCAGGGCTCTCTGCTTGCTGTTTTCAGAATGGGAGGGGGGAAGGGCAGTGGAGGGAGCTCGTTCTTGGGGCTCCCCATCTGGTGCTGAAAAGTGGGGTGGATGAATTGGAGCACCCCACCTCAGGGCTCCAATATATCCACCCCACCCTCTGGGGGGGGGGGGGGGCTGAAACCCCCCCAGACTGAACTCCCTCTACTCCCTTTCCCTCCCCATTCTGAAAACAGCAACAGGCTGGGAGCTTTGCAGACAAAAGTTACAAAAAACGCTACCTTCTGAAACGTCTTTATCTGATATATCATACAACGAGGGGTCAGATTTTCACCCAATTGGCCATTTTTGAAGCCGTCTGCAGCTCTGCATTTGTTTTTGCTATAAACTGCTTTCTGTAGCCAAATTGGGCAAAAATTGTCACTTCTGTCTACACTCACACTGTAATTGTTCATCCTTACCATTTTTTTCCCCAGGCTACTATGAAATTAATTTCCTTTACTACAAAATTCATTATATTGTTGTAGTCAGGCACTCAGCATTTTTTTTCTGTCCCCTATCATGCTGGGATCTGTCTGTACTTCACAATGAAGAATTAATGGTATTACTGTTTAAAATGCCAAGCAAATGGAGAAGCAGAGATGCAGAGCTGGAATCCAATTTCCAACAAGGAAAGCAGAGGGTCAAACATGTAGGCTGAGTAGCTGGGCTGCTGAGAAAATGGAACAGTACCATGCTGCATATGAAAACTGTGAAAGCCTGGACAGTGTACAAGACAATGGCTGGGGAAAGACTGGATTGTGGTAACAAAACTGCCACAAGAAAATCAAACTCCACTAATGACTTGCAACCCATTAGGCATTGAGACAGTGGAGTGCTTGGAGTACCCAATACCAGACCCATGCCATAAAATAACAGAAGTGATTAAAAAATTGTTGGCAGAGACCGGACTTGCTCATCACCTGCGTGAACCTAAGAAAGCAAAAAGAGACTAAGCCAGTGAGGGAAAGGTAACTACAAATGCATTTCAATTGACCTAGCAGCTAATGAAATCAAAAGACTTAATATGCATCTCAAGAGCAGCCTGTAAAAGGTGCATAATACAGGAGAGATGTCTTGTACATGACATCCTCATATTTCCCAAAAGAGGATTGGTGACACCTTTAAGGATACTGTTGGACCACTCCGACCCATCACCTGTAAATTGACCTACAATTGCAGAGGGAGCAGAAAACAACACAGTCTTCTTACCTAGACAAATCCAAAACAGGAGCCAGGCAATTAACAGTTGTGTTTTGATGATCAACCTTTTCCTCCCCATTTGTTTGGACTCTAATCAGCCAACCATCAAGGGTACAGCTTCAAAGCATTTTCAATTAAACAGTATAAAACTAAGCAAATTTGCCAGCAAGGGGTGTGCAGACCAGACCGAGCCATTATGCCACTCAGCCAACAAGTGTAAGATCCACGCTTTGAGTCTGTACAAGAACTGCTTTCTGCCTGCATTGGGGAAAGATTTCTGCGCAGCTAAGATAATACTAAGGACAAATAGTTTGTTTTATATTGGGAAAGAGTCTTTTTCTGTTATTTAGTTTTGTAGCTTGTTGGTAGTTATTAAAATAAGCATTTCTGCTATTCATCAATCAAGTGTTGTGTCAATTCATAAAGCACCAGGTTTAAAAACCCGCTTTCTAAATGCCACACACCAAGACTAAGAGAGCTGAAAAAATGAACTGCTTAGGCTTATTATAAGCCTCCCTTTCCTAGACAGGCTGGCATAGCAAAGGAGTCTCTGAACTGGGCCACTTCACGCCAGGCCAGGCCAGGCCAGGCCTGTGCTATGGAGCACAGGTGCCGCCAGGTGCCAGGCAGCTGGGGCCGAGCTACACTGCCCCAAGCCACATGGCAGGGAGGGCTATTCCAGGAGGGCCTCAAGCTCCGATGGCCCCTGCTGCTGCAGGGGGGTGGGGGCTGTGGACCATGCAGGAGGCAGGCAGGGGCCCTACCCCTCCCAAGAAGCCCCCTCCTACTGTCCCCCTTTCCCTAGTCCCCTGCACCCACACAGCCCTGGCCCTGTCCCCTCCACCCCCAGTCCCTGGGGATGAGGCCAGATCCAGGTCCCTGCAGCCTGCACCACTCCTTGCCCCACCTAGGCAAGAAGCAGCCATAGAGAGACTCTGGCCAGCTACCAGAGCATCTCTTTGGAGGACCTGAGCCTCCAGGTGCTTCAGGGGATGGTCCTGGACTGTGCCCTGTCCTGCTTCTTTTATGCAGAGTTTGGGGGGGGGGGGGGAAGTTATACCTGGATATCCAGGTATCAAATTTTAAGCCTGCACTGCAAATATGCAGTGTGGAGAACATTTTTTTGTTCCCAGCGTGCCTTTTGCTGCATCTCAAATGCTTTGAGACACAGCAAGAGGCACATGCAAGCTCATCTGGATGCTCCCCAGGAGTTTAAGTATGGCATTCCTATTAGGAAACCAATATAGCCCACTGTTTTAAAGTAAAGTTGGAAATGAATTTCCATAGCTAAGACTTACATGACGTTCAGTGAAGTCATTTGAACCTCTGGTTGATAAAGCAGGACAGGATGTTTTATAATGGCAAGATGTTGCATGTGCGGCTGGTGAACTCAGACTGGTGAGGCAGTGGAATGTCCCAAGGGAGCAGGGGAAGGGTTGCAGCCAGCTGGGAGCAGGGGGATTTGCAGCCTCCCCACTACTAGATGGAGTGCCCAGCTGGCTGCACCCCACTCCCGGCCAGCTGCAAACTGCTCCCCGCCTCCGTCCTTGGGATGGTCCACCGCCCCACCAGTCTGAGTTCACCAGTCATGTCTGGGATGTTGCATGAGATTTGTGGTAAATTCTGTTTGAGAGACAGGCTGGTCTTGTGGTTAAAGAGCTATCCTTGCTCCCAGGAGATCCAGTTAATTTCCTGGTATCTTCTGTGTGACTATGTGCAAATTACTCAAACATCTTGTACTTCTGCTTCATCTGTAAACTGGGGATAATTAAAACAAACAAACAAACAAACAAACAAACAACATTGTCTGCTTTGTTTATTTCCGTATCAACTGTACCAATATACAACATGTAGGCATTACTATGAGAACAACAATTCCTTTCCTTGTCTGGAAGTTCAATAGACTTATGTATACCTCCATAAAATAAAAAATAGAAGCCTGATAAGACCAAGGTGTGATATCTCAGAACATTTTGAGAACAGTGTGTTTATAATTTGTAGGACTGGATACAGCAGAAGTGAGGTTTCCTGCTCGGCAGCATCAGGGACTGCCATTATCTTTTGCCTATACCTGAACCAAAAATGGAAAATAGGCTTTTTCCTTTTTGGATCTGATCTAGATCTTCCTGTGTGAGGATGATTTCAAATCTAGTCCCCGTTTGAAACTGGAAAAGGTTCAAAGACTAGGTTCCCTCTCCACATATAAATGCACGCTAAAAACCACAGCAGCTATTAAATACACCATCTCATGAAGTCATCTATTCCAGCCCTCTGCTCAAGGCAGAATCATTCTTAACTAAGCCATCCCAATCAAGTGCATTATCTAACCTGCTCTTGAAATTTTCCAGGGATGGAGATACCACAACTTCTCTTGGTTAAACATTGGAACAGGTTATCTTTCTCATAGTCAGAAAATTCTTCCTAATCTCAAACCTACATTTCCTCTGCTGCTATTTGAAGCGATTGCTCTTAGTCCTGTCCCATATAGCCACAGCATTTGTTATCAAATTTTATGTCTTCTCTTCTCCAAACTAAATAATCCTAGTTCTTTCAGCCTTTCCTCATAAGTATGTTTCCCAGACCTCTAATCATTATTGTCACTCTCCTCTAGATTTTTCCTAACAGATCCATACCTTTACTTGAAGTGTGGGGCCCAAAACTGCAGATAAGACATCACCAGTGCCTCACCAGTGCAAAATGGAGCAGGATAATCATTTCCTTTGATTTCCAAGTGATACTCCTGTTGATGTAACTCAATATACTGTTATTTTTTTGCAAAACAAACAAACAAACAAAAAAACCACCCAACAAGAAGAAAAGAAAAAGAAAAAGAACAAGATACACTTTGGCTCATATTCAGTTTATGGTAATCTCCAGGTCCTTTTCTGCAGGACTACAGCCTAACCAACCACTCCACAGTCTGTGCGTGCGTGTTATTCCATCTTAAGTGCAGGAAACAACTGAGGCTCAAGGATTTAGGGGGATCTATCCACCGTCCAGATCTTCCCCTTTGGGGCTGTTGTAATGGCTGTGTCTTAGCTGAGGATTTTTGTTGTTCTGAGTGGATCCCCCATGAAACCTGAAACTGAGTTCCAGACTTGCTAAATTAGTAAGGAGGTTTTAAACTAGGTTACCTGAGGGCTAGAGACAAAAGTCCAGAGGTAAGTAAAGAGCCAGGGGACCTGGATAAAAACTGAATAAGGGGAAACAATAGTGGAAGCCTTAGCAAAGGAAAAAGTTGTTAGGGAGAAGATAGGACAATTCATTAGGGATCTAAAATGCTTATTTATATACCAATGCAACAAGCATGGGGAACAAACAGGAAGAACTGAAAGTCCTAGTACAATCATGAGATTATGATATAATTGTGATTACAGAGACACAATGGGATACAACTAGAGTAGTATCATGTTGGGTAGAATTTGTTCTAGAAGGATAGAAAGAGGAAACAAGAAGAAGTACATATAAAGGTGATGTATATGTATTTGAAGCTGCAGTACAAAGTTGAAGGTTGAAAGCCTCTGTTGAAAGCCTCTGGGTAAAGATCAGAAGGGAGACCAGCACAGGGAATGTCATGGTGGGTGTCTGCTACAAGCCACCAAACCAGGAGGAGAAGGAGGATGAGGTCTTTTTTAAACAAATGACAGAAGATTCCAAATCACAGGACCTGGTTCTTATGGGGGACTTCAGTTATGGGAACATTTGCTCAGATGGAAACACAGCACTGCACAAGCTGTCCAACAAATTCTTAGAGTGTGTTGGAGACAGCCTGTCTACTGGCTGTATCCGAAGGTTAATTAAGAAGGGATACTCTTCTTACCTGCTGCTGGCAAACAGAGTTGAGAATGTGAAGGTGGAAGGTAACTTGGGTGACAGTGGCCCTGAAATGATAGGAGTTCCAGGTGGTAAAGGGAGCGAGGAAAGAGAGCAGCAGAATAAAGTTACTAGCCTTCAGAAAAGCAGTAACTTTTCTGAATAGAAGGCAGGGAACTGGTGGGCAGGATCCCCTGAGAGGCAAGTCTGAGGGGAATAGGAGCCCAGGAGAGCTGGTAGTACTTTAAGAAGGTCCTTTTAAGGGCACAGGAGCAAGCTATCCCAATGCAAGAGAAGAATGGGAAGTGGAACAGGAGACCATCCTAGCTAGACAGAAGTCTCTCCAGTGAGTTGAAACTCAGAAAAGGAAGCCTATAAAAAGTGGAAACTTAGTCATATTACTAGGGAAGAATTTAAGAGTATCACATGGGTGTGTAGTGAGGAAATTAGGACGGTCAAGGCACAATTTGAGATGCAGCTGACAAGAGACTTAAAAGGTAGTAGCAAGGGAACCTACAAGTATGTCACAAATAACAGGAAGAACGAAGAAACCATAAGTTCCCTATATAATGCGGAAGACAATCTAGTACCAGACGATGCAAAAGAGGCTGAAGTAATTAATTCCTTTTTTACTTCAGTCTTCACAAACAGGGGTATATACCAGATAATGAGTACAGTTGGCAGTACAGAAAGGGAAGGAGACAAACAGCTTAGAGTAGCAGAAAAATAGTTAGGGATTACATACTAGATGCTTTCAGTGTGGCAGAGTTTAATGGGATGGGCCCTAATGTACTGAAAAAAAAATGGCTGAGGTAATTTCAGAGCCACTGAATTATCTGTGGAGGTCAGGCGAGATCCTAGATCACTGCAAAAGAGCAAATATAGTTCCCATCTCTGAAAAAGGGAAGAAGAAGAAGAAGAATCTGGGACATTACAGACCAGTTAGCCTGATCTTGACACCTGGAAAAAAAATCACAGAGCAGGTCCTCAAGGAATCTATTGTGAAGCACAGAGGAAAAAAAGGTGATCAGGAACAGCCAGCATGGATTGATTCATCAAAAGCAAGTCTTACCCAAACAACCTAATTTCCTTCTATGATAAGGTGGCAGGCTCTGTGGATGAGGGGAGAGCAGTTATAATATATCTTGATTTTAGCAAGGTTTTGACACTGTCTCCCACAATATTCTCATTAACAAGATAAGGAAATACAGGCTAAATGAAAGAATGGTAAGGTGAAAACATAAGTAGCTGGATCATCATGCTCAATGAGTATTCCTCAGTGGCTCAATATCTAGATGGGAAGAGGTATCAAGTAGAGTTCCCCAAGGGTCTGTCCTGAGTTTGACATTGCTTAATATATTTTCATTAATGATTTGGATAATGGGATTGAGGGCATGCTTGGCAAATTTGTGGACAACACAAAGTTGGGTGCAGATACTGGAGAGCAGGGCTGGGATCCCAAATGACCTGCATAGACTGGAAAAATGGTCTGCAATCAATTAGATGAAATCAGTTAGTACATGCGCAAAATCCTGTACTTGGGATAGAATAACTGGAGGCATAAATGCAAACTGGTAAACAACTGGTTAGGCATTAGTATTGCAGAGAAGGACCTGCGGGTGGACCATAAGCTAAATATAAGCCAACAGCATGCTCTTATGACAAAAAAGCCAACAGCATACTGGGTTGTATTAACAGGGGGGTCAGTTACAAATCAAGAGAAGTTATTATTCTTCTCTATCCGGCACTAGTGAGGCCTCACCTGGAATACTGTGTTCAGTTTGGGACCTCACACTTCAACAAGGATGTGGACGGATTGGAAAAAAGTTCAGTCTGCAATAACAAAAAATGATTAGGGGCCTGGGAAACGAGGCTTATAAAAACAAGATTAAAGAACTAAGGTTATCTAGTCTGGGCAACAGAAGTCTAAGGAAGGGATTTGATATTATTTTTCAAATACCTGAAGGGAGATTATAGAGAGGATGGAGATGGCATTGGCTCTGTGGCCATAGGGGACAGGACTAGGACCAATGGCCTCAAGATACTGCAGAGGAAATATAGGCTGGAAATTGAGATAAACATTCTGACTATGACAATGTCAAGCATTGGAACAGACTACCTAGAGAAGTTGTGGAATCTCCATCATCGGAAACTTTCAAGAGCAAGTCAAACAGGCGTTCGGCTGGGATGATCTCGTCAACGATGATCTTGCCTTGAGCAGGGAGCTGACCCAGATGACCTTTTTAGGTTCCATCTAGTCCTTGATCCAGTTTCTGCCACACATAACAATCAAAAACATTGGATGGACCTAGGTTTGTAGCACAGGTAACAAACAGGTTGTGCAAGTATTGCTCCAAGGTAATATCATCCATTAGTTCTCCATCATTTCTGGCCTCTGGAGCTAATCAGCTAGACTGTATAAATGGGCCACCATGCAAGGTATATACAACAGCACAGGGAAGGAGAGGGGAGAGAAGAGGGAGCAGGAACTCCTTGATTACTCCTTGTAGAAGATGAAGGAGTGACAAGAATCCAACTTTCTGCTTTCCTTTTTAGTAATGTCTCACTGCAGCAACAAGCTTAGAGGGGTAGTGCACTTCTTCAGGACCCAACATGAAGAGAGCTCTCACAGGTATAGAAGAAATAGGGAGGCAGAAGCCACACAGCTAGCCAACCTGCAATCTGTGTAGAACAGAAACAAAGACCTGGCTTGGTACAATCCAGTCCAAGGTTAGAAGGCAGGACATTCCTTGTCTTGAGAGTTATAGCAGTAACTATGTACAGAAAAGACTCAATTTGCAAAGAGATCAGCTTAACAGAAATCTTGTAAATAATGTCACAGCCATAGTGTCACTTAGGACCAGATTTCAAAGCATTTCAGCCTGCCAACATGTTAAAGCTCTGGTCATTTATTGAAGAACCCTCTTCTGATGATCTAATCCAGAGGAGCCTTCTGAATGCTGAGCAATTGAAAATCTGGCCCTAAATATTGCTGGTTCTGCAGGATCCTTAATTGCTGCCAGATCAAAACCCCTAGCTCTTCACAAGGTTAATACATAATGTAACAGTTATCAGCAAGATAAATGACTTATTTCAATTGATTGAGAGCTTTGAAAGTTAATGTGGAGACCTTAAAATTCAACACACACAAGTCTTTATAGCTAAAATAATGTCTCAAAATTTAATTGATAATGGAATTTAATCTTACAGGGAATATTAAGTTTAAGGCATATTTAATAACAATTTTTTGAAACAGCCATACTAATATAATTTACATGGCCTTCTTGAATCTCTTCATTAGGACATTAATTAATGCACTATAGTTACTGTGCATTAAATTTAGTACTTGTATAATCAAGTACTAAAGTAATGTGCAGTAACCAGCGTTACTGTGCAGCAGTGCTGGTGCATGCCTTTTTAGTGATGCTACTGCGCAGTAGCCTAATACTGTGCAGTAGTGGATTAGCACTGTTTGTGCTGTGACGCACTACTGCATAGTATTATTAAGCTACTATGCAGTTAGCATCTCATGTAGATGCACCCTGTGTCTCTTAGATATCAACTGTGTAGAGGGAAATATATTTTTACTCAGAAAGCCTTCCTTTGAGAGAAAAATCATGAGATGTGAGAACTATAAACAATCTGGTCGTGAACATTGTCTTTTTTTTGCCTTGAAAAAAAAAGAATTCCTAGATGCAGACATATGTTCCTGATCAATATATTACGTCAACCTGCATCACTTGAAACTACTACAGTTGGGAGTCAGACTTGATGATCTACTGAGGTCCCTCCTGACCCAAGCATCTATGAATCTATTATCTCACAGGCCATGCCTTGATGTTAGGATTTAGAGAGAGGCTGCCCCCAGGAGGCAGGAGTGGGTTTTGGAGTTTGCCCTTGCCTGGCCTGAGGTACCCTAGCCTTTGCCCACTTGCCTATTTCGAGCAATTGGGCACCTTATGCTTCTCTCCTGGGAGAATGGTCTCAGCTGCTCCCTCCTTTACTGCTAATGAAAAAGTCCTTTGAGGTCTTGAAGAGACAGGAAGGATCCCACAGGAATTACGGGTCCTATGAAGCACTGTTACAGTTCAAAGAGAAAAGGAGACTGCAGTCTCAGCTATGGAGGTCAGCCCATAGAAGAGAAAAGAGAGCATGAGGCATCCAAACTGCAGTGCCTAAAAGATACCACTGGCAATTTCTGCAGACTTACTTTCAGTTTAAGAAAATGAAACAGTTAGGTTTGGGTAAATCCAAATTTAAACAAAATATTTAGTTTAAATTTACCCATCACTTACAAAATTCTCCAAATTCAAAATGTTCCCACAACTTTTCAGAAACTAAATTTTCTGTTGAACACACACACACACACTTTATGGGTATTCTTATGGAAAGTCTCTCACCCATTTATGGCCACCCAGGCGAGGACAAAAACCCAGTGTGGGGATTCTTATTTAATTCCTCCACCAAAAAGTTGAACCAAACCATTTATACCATTAGCCATTTATTCATTTATAAAATGAGAGGAATGTCTCATTTTTCTCTATGACTGATTCACAAGCTCTCCAGAAAACAAATATGACTGCCCTCCTCTCCCCCCAGAATTAAATTGTAAACCTGAAATTCTAAACTTCTAAAGCATTATTGACTTCTATTTTGGATTCTTTTTCTATTGGTCTCCATCAAACTGAAATGGGCCCTAAATCTTTTTCTTATCTTGCTCATCTATTTTTATTTTTTATTTTATTTTTTTATTATCACTTTCCTTGAGGTATGTGCCCTGGAACACGAATTGGTCCTAAACACACATGCACATGCACGCATACTCTGCTAGTGAAAGAGCTGATGGCTTTAGTTATCTCCCATTTTCAATTCCAGGAAATTAGCATCAAACATGGCTCCATGAATTTTATTTGAACTGATAGTGTTCTTCTTTTTCTAACAGTTAAAACAATTGTAATGCTCATGGAAGTTGACAGACTGGCAGGGCTGGAAGCTGTCCAGGCACAGCATTAACAATCACAGTACAAGGCTTGAGTCCTCATCAATAAAGGCTTCCTTCCCAGTGAGCTTCAGCTGTGACCAGGAGAGACTAAGAATAAGAGGTCAGGACATTTCCCATACTTATTCTATCCATGGCACTCTATTCTGAATGGCAACTATAAGGCTCATAGTGAACTTTGATATGGACACTGCTACTCTAGAACTGACCTGAGACCACCACAGCATGTCATAAAAGAAATCACCAAGCCATAAGGTTGAAATGGTATTTGGCTATTATTTCAGATTCAAACTTGATCCAGATAAATAATCACTGCTAAACTATCCAGTTATCTTCATGTGATATAGCTTTATATTTTTTAGTTTTATACTATAGCCAATTTTATCTAAAAGGAATGATTCAGTATTTTCTCTCTCATGTTCCTGTCAGAAAGATGGAACAGGGTGGACTTCCTTGGTGAAAATTCTTGAATAGATGTACATTGAAAATGTATTTTCTTGCATACTGGCCAACATTTGAATTGCCATATACTCAAACTTCTCATTGTTCTATTACTGACAGAGCTCTGATTTCCAAATTTCAAATCATCTTCAGAAAGTGCCAAATGTTAACACGTCATAATCTAGCATTCACCTCCAACATCACTTGACTATGAAAGGAGTTCTTTATTTCCAACTTATTTATCCTGGTCCAGTGTGCCCTTTATATTTGATACGGCTTGTTAAAGTGGCATGATACATTATAAACCAATATCAGATGACATGCCATAGAGTTTCACCATTCCAGTTCAAAATAGTGAAGTCTCTGAGTTTCATTTTCCATGTCACTGATCAGACAGGGGAACCCAAAAATGCTATAGTCGAAATAAAAACAATCAGGACTCATGGTAGAGGTGATATCTATTATTAGACAAAAAAATGTCTTTAGTTGAAAATAATTTCTTTAGTTGAAATAATTATCCTGAAGAAATTAATCAGACTAAACTATTTTAGTGCATGGATTAGTGCGTCTCTGTGTTTAGTGTCTAGCATAGGATGACCCCATAATCCTACAGAAATACAAATGACAACAAAAAAAGTGACTATTTCAAAGAAGGGGCCCTTCTATTACTCCAGCCAGCCCTGAATTGCTTACTGTGGTAAAAAGGAGTTTGCTGAACCTGCAGATTGCATCTAAATCCACACCCATAACCTTAGCAAAGTCTGTTTTTTATCCATCTTGGATGCCAACATCCATTTTTGCTAATCTCTTGTCAAGAATCAAACCAAGGTTTTTTCCCCTGTTTGAGAATGTTCAAAAGAATTCAGATTTGTAAGAAAAAAATTACATTTTTTTGCAGCACAAATAGGAACTTGGGAAGGGAAAAGGCCTTCTGGGTCATCAAGTTCAATCCTTAACATCACAGGGACCCACATTATATAAACACCCTCAGAAGCTGATCAAGCTCCATATTTAAAAGTATTTTGTCCCTACCTCATCCATGGATATCAGTTAAAATAAAAACTGAAACTGCCAATCAAGAAACTACAAAGGCTTGATTCACCACAACCTTATACCTTGGGCTAAGCAACATTTTTATGGTAGGACTGATGAAATTCATCCTTGCACAGAGAGAGAGCTTAAAGTATAGGTACCACTTAAATACCGCATATTTCCCATTTTGAATATGTCAGTAGGCCTTCAATGGTGCATAGACCCCCAAAAATGTCATACACCGGCAGTTTCAGCAATAATATCAATTAGAGGAAATGTGACATTGTAAAGCATATCAAATCAAAATGTTTCCCATAAAAAGTGTCAAAACTAGCTGTTCTGAATGTTTTTTTTGAACGCAAACATTTGTTAAAAATGGACACATATTTGCAAAACAAGCCTTGCTATACTTGCATTTTTTTCAAAAAGAGTTTCATTAAAAAAAATTGACTTATCTGTAGTACTGAAGCACAGGTAGATTAAGTGGCTGACCCATAATGACACAACATCTAGGGAACATTTCATGTATGATCCCAGATCTTTAGCAACTGTCCAATAGCCCAAACTGAAGGCATTCTTATGCATATTCTGGGACATGGCAGCAGACACTTTAATTAGAGAGCTGCGCTAATTAAAATCACAATCAAAGTCAGTGTATCAGTGTCCCCACGTGTCGGTGCACTGAAACAATGGTGGTGGGGCGCTTTGAAGTAAAGCTCATCAAACATGTTTCATTTCAAAGTGCCCTGCCACCATTTTTTCGGTGCAGAGATATACAGAGACTGTGATACATGTGATGTGGAAGGCTGCCAGAGGACATCAGTTTCCATGATCCAGCAAACTTGATTAATTGATTCTGCTCTGACGTGCTCAATTTCCAGCTCATTGGTGCAGGCTCCCTGCACTTGTATAGGAGCCCTACAACTGTCTTTCCTGTTTGTTTTCAGGTATCCTTTTAGAGACGTTTAGGGCCAAATTTGTTGGCAGACATGAGACAAATTAGTCCCACACCCTCTCCGAGTGCAAATCCAATCCCTTTCACTTGCCTGATCTGCTGCTCTTCTTTTTGCCCAATCTGCCACTGGGTGCATCTACATGTGCAACTAGTGTGTAGCAATAAACTCTGGCACATACTGTACTAACCTATGGTGGATTTAATTAGTTTACTCCATCCTAATAGCACTGCATGTCTAGACACTGAGACATTTATTGCAGAACTAATTAGGCACCTCCACAATAAACACCTCGTGTAGATACACCCACTGTGGTGCTCACCCTTCCTTATTCTACCACACAGAGACAGGGCTGCCCATCCCACTTGCAGCATATACATGACAGGTTGACCACCCCTGCTGTAGAGATACCCAAGCTAGTGTTAAACCCTGCTGAGAGGAAAGCTCAGTGGTCTATGCTACTGTGTCTAGGATACTCCTGGTATATGACACATAAAATTTACCTCTGTATTACACCAGTCTCACATAGAAACATAACCTTCCCCAAATTCTAAGTTATACTAACTTTCATTTGGCTACATCCACTGACATTCCTAATGAAGTCTTCACTGAATAAAATAAATATAAAAAAGCCATACCAGACAACTTATTTAGCCTCTTCTGGATGAGACATCTTCACATAACACTACAGACAAATATATTTAGGAATTCTCCTCCCTCCAGGAGCTGATCCAGGAGGGTGTTTGATTCCTGCTCTACTGAATGTTTAAAACAAACTACCCCATAGGGACAGCCACATTTTTCTTCAGGTGGAGATGAGGGAATCAACTGACTTCATGGCTCATTGTTATCTACTTGATTTCTGTTAATTTCTTCACTCCACAGGTATTAACAACACTTGATCTCCCTCTAATCAATTATCTCATTAGTTATCCTGCTTGTTATCTTGTAATGTTTTCCTGCTCACCCCCAAGCACATTCAATAAAGCTGTGTTGCTACACCTACACTGCAAAAGCAAGGTAAAGAGACACCAGTAACTCCATCCTGTGTTACCCATTGCAGCAGGTGACAGAGGCCCTGGGAAGCTGAACCAGTAGCACAACCTAGGCTGCATAAAGCTGGGCATGGTTGGATGAAAAGAGTGGGTCTCTTCAGGTAGGGACACTGCTAAAGGCTGAAATGAGCCCATCCCTACTTTCAACTGTTTGTTACTGTATATTTTGGGTGTAGGGCAGTGGAGGCCAGCTATGGGCATGTTGTGAGCAGCAGGGAAGCAGTGAAGGGGAATTTACTGCCCTACCCCCACCCGCCATAAGGCTGGGAGGGTATGAGGGGCAGATGGGGTTTGGGGCTGTGGGAGAGTTGGGAGCAAGAGGGATTGTAGATGAGAAGGGCCCAGAGGGGTGTGAGGGACTGCAGTAAGGTTTGAATCCTCAGAAGCAGGGGAGGCCTCAGTGGGATGTGAGAGGGGTGGTGGGGTCTGACAGATATGGGGCACATGGAGTGGGGCTGAGCATAGGGATATGTGAGACAGTGGAGCCAGGGGATATTTGAGGTGGAAAGGACAATGCATAAAAGACAGAAAGGGGCACTTTGGGGGCATGGTGGAGTGCCTAGTGGACTTGCATGTAGGGGTGCAGGAAGCAGTTCTGTCCATGACCTGGCTGAGGGGTAAGCTGTACCCCTGAGCACCAGGTACCTGTCCCATCCTGGAGCTGGCAGTCAGCCCTGCAACAGATTCAATTAGATTTGGTTTTGCTTGGATCATAAATTGAATAATATAGCCCTAGGCCTCTACCATATTAGTAAAGCTTCTAGTTTCTTTTTAATTTGAGAAAAACATGTGTTGTGTTATAGAATAGTGCACCATACCACCTGTAACCCCCTTTTTTAAAATATGAGATCCATCTATGCTTCCCCCCCTCTTCCCTCAACCCCTCAATCAACATAAAAACTTGTTAGACTCTTGCCTGCATTCAGCTTAGTTCAAAGCCTTTCCCTTCAACAATGTGGACAGAGTTTTGCATTACAAACATAAGTGCACTTGATAAGCGAATGTGTCATCGTGAATGATGATAGGAAGGAGAAAATAGCTCTTCATCTTACCCAAAGGACCACTGGGGAACCTTCAAACCATTCCTGAATAACGGTTAGAGAAATCTGTGCTGTCAAACCTTAATAAGTCAAGATGATTATTGTCAAAATGAAAAAATAAAAGGAGAATTTCAAACTTTCAGAATATTTCATGTCAGTTACCCCTTTCTCTTTGTTATGAAAGAGAGGTAGATTTTTAACTAACTAAATATTAACATTTGGCATCTTGTAAAATTTATATAAGAAGACAGATCTTTCTTCAGGCATAATTTGGGGAACCTCCAATGAAGATGACAGAGGATTTAAATGAGCTGACTATCAGGCCAAAGATGTATGGATACACTGATGACAATACAGTTGCAATGAAGGTTTACTGGAATTGAACCTCTTCAGGTTTTCCATTTCTTGAAGCTTAACCAGCATGATTGCTATTTTGCTTATTTTCTACCACAAAATTTTGGATGTGGTATCAAAAACAATTGGTATATACACCACATTTATAAAATGGAAGCAACTCAATTAAAATAATTTGTATAATGAAATGCACAAACAGGGCTCATGACCAGACAGTATAATAATATAGAAATTCAGCTCATATATATATATATATATATATATATATATATCTCACATCTCAGTAAAGTTAGATCTACTTATTTACAATAGTACCAATTCTATCACGAGTTACTGTTACTTATAAAAGCCACCCTAACCCATTTCTATGGAACCATTCAAATGAGTGTGGGTGGCAAGATTACCTAATAAGATTTACAATTGCTAGTATAAAAAAATAAATTCTGATACCCCCCTGCCCCAAATCTGTGATTAAAATGAAACACTACTATATATATACAGGTATCAGTTGAACACAATGTTTTATTGTTATATTTACAATTTTAAAGCAATTTGGAAGCCTACTAGTGCCTCAATCAGTATAATAAAATACATTCTAAATACATATACATTTTGGTATTTGATTTTGGATTTTTCATCATGAAAAATCAGAGCTCCCCCTACCACCTTGGCTCGCAAAACACAGATCCAGGCCCCTTGCTCCCACACCACAGCCCCTCAGCCCTGCCAGTACCCCTCACTCCTCACCCACAGCCTCCTGGCTCTGCTGGTGCCACTCACTCCCAACCACATGGCCCCCCAGACCTGCTGGTGTCCCTCATTACCTTATCACAGTCCCCCACCAGCCCTGCTGCTGCTCCTTGCCCCCCTGCCCAAGCCCTGCTGAAGGGAGCCCCCAGCTGCCAGGGCTATGGGGTTAGGTACCTGGATCCATAGCCCTCTGCCCCCCAGCAGCAGCACCCAAGCCCTGGCTGCTACCTGCAGGTGGTTGTGGCTGCTGCAGCAAAGCAAAGCACAGAGCCTGACTCCCCTCCCCACTGCAGACAGCATAGCCGGAGCACAGCCCAGTGAGTATGGGCTGCCTGCTATAGGCTCAGGTGTGGGTGGGTGTGTGTGGTGTGGGGTGGGGTGGGGGGTTACCTGCCACTGTGCACACTCCAGGAGGGAGCAGGGGGGGCACGTGCTCCCCAGATCTGTGCATGGGGCAGGGGTGGGCTTGGGCTCCCTACCCTGCTGCCCTTTCCTGGGGCCTCTGCAGCTGAGAGGGTGGGACCTGGTGCAGCAGGGCAGGGAAGCCTGTTGCCACCACTGCAAGCTCTGCACTACGCTGGTGATGTGCCCCCTATGCACCCAGCACCAGTGAGGGGCACAACCCTGTGCCATCACCTCTACTGCTATGGGGCAGGCAGGGGATGCGTTGCCAGGGCAGCACGGAGCTCATAGCAGCAAAGACCTTCTCCACCCAGCCCTTCTCTGCCCTGCTGTCCTGGGTCCCAACCACTGAGCTGCAGATGTGCCAGGGGAGAGCAGGAGGGTGGGGAGCCCAACCCCACAGCAGGCAGCCTGCCCTCGCCCTGCACACAAATCTGGGGGTCATGGGTCTTGGGTGCCCCACCCTGGGAGTGCATATAGCAGTGGGAAGCCAGCCCTATCCCCTGTTCCCCCTGGATGAGCCGCCCGCAGCCCCGTCCTGCTGCCCACCAGGGCACTGCGGCTGCATGTTCTGGTTCCAGGCCCCAAGCCCCAGACACTGTCTGGGCTGGGTGGCAGCCTCAATTCTAGCCCCGGATTAGCCCTGCCCAATTCACTCCCTCCTTCCTTATGGGGGCCTCAATCCCCGCTCCTCCCTGACTTACCTGCAAGAGCTGCTCTCCAGGCTGCCTGGAGGCTATGTACACATACGTGCACATGGCACCCCCTGCCAGACTGCCCTCCTCCTACTCCCCCCACCCCCTTGCAGGCTGGAACTCTGCCAGCCTGCAGAGAGCTCTTTTCAAATCTGCAAAATCTGCGTGTTTCTCCATTAAAATGAAAAATCCATGTTTTTCTCGGATAAAGGGGGAAATCTGCATTTTTTTCAGTTTTTCCATAGAAAAAAGGAAAACCCAGATCCCTGGGCACTGCTAACCATGTTTCATGTATCCACTATTGGAAACAGCGAACAAGCCACGGAGAAACTAAGGAGGAGAAAGACAGAGCTAGGGAAAAGAGGAGGAGTGATTGAGGGAGCTATGGAGATAAAACAGGGCAGACGGAAAAGGACTAGAGTCTATAGAGAGAGATGTGGCCTAGAGAGAGATAACACTAAGGCACAATGCAAGGAATAATTTCAACTACTTAGACACATTGCTGGATTCTAAATTAAAAGTAACCATTGAGCTCAGAAGACCCAAGGGTCCTTGTGGGCAGCTTATTGGGACATAGAATTCACCAAAGCAAATACCCTACTCTCAACTCAGGGCGTGTTTAAAATGAGAATGGCAAATGTAATGATTTCATGATATGAATTAATGATGAACTTCCCCTCAAATATTCTGTTCAATTTGGGCAACTTCTTTTCAAAAGATATAGGAGAAACAGAAGAAACAGAGTAGACGGAGGCAGGCAGCAGAAGTTACTAGAATACATTATAAGAACTGCCATTTACAGGGTCAGACCATAGGTCCATCTTGCCTGGTAACCTGTGTCAAACTGTGGCAGATAATGGGTGCTGGAAGCGAGAATGAACTGGGTATGATCAGGTTTTTTTTCCACTGGTCCTCTTGCACTTGCAGCCTCTAGCATTTAAGGTCTAGGAAGTTCTGATTCAGAGGCTGTGCCTCTAATGCTGTAGCCCCATGCTCAACAGTTACTGGTGCACCTGTCCTCCAAGAATTTGTCCAATCCTTTTTTTGAAGTTGGATAAGCTGTCAGCTTCCACAACATCTTGTGGCAATGAGTTCCCCACTTTAATGACATGCTGTGTGAAAAATAATTTATTTTTGCTGACTTTACTCCTACTATTCACTAGTTTCATTTTGTAATACCTAGTTCTTGTATTGTGTGAGAGAGTAAATAATAAATCCCTATTTACTTTCTCTTCACCATTTAGTATTTTGTAAACCCTTATCATGTACCCCCTCCAACTTCTATTTTCTAAACGAAATAGGGCTAGCCTCTTTAGTCTCTCCTTCTATGGAAGGCCCCCCATACCACTAATTATTGCCCTTCTCTGAACCTTCTCCAGTTCTTCTATATCCTTTTTGAGGTGTAGGGACCAGAGCTGGGCACAGTTTTCAAGGTGCAGAAGCACCATCAATTTACAAAGGGGCATAATAATACTTTCGTTTTTGTTTACGATTCCCTTTTTAATAACCCCTAACATTTTGTTTGTCCTTGTGACAGCTGCTGAGCACTGAACTGATGTTTTTTATTGAACTGTCCACAATGACTCCCAGATTCTCTTTCCCGGCTTTTATAGGAATAAGCTCTTTAGAAACAGATGAATAAGGGCAAAATGAAATTAATATTTATAGTAGTATAAAATAATGGGTGGTAACATCAGGTATTCTCTGTTTATCTTTACTCATAGTGTGACAACAAGTGGCCATGAATGGAAATTAAAAGAGAACATATCTGGAATTGATTTAAGGGAGTGCTTTTTAAAACAATGCTTAATTATTCTGTGGGTGCTCCTGCCAGAAAATAGTATTGAGGGAAAGAGCTTAGTAAGATTTTCAGGAGAGATATTTAGGTATAAGTAGCTATGCAAGTGGGGAAAAAAAAAGATCATGCTTTCTAAACTAACCACTTATTTCTTGGGAGGAGGAGGAAACTTTCTGTGGAGAGATCTTACTGCATATTTGTCTACTTGTGGAAGATTTACATCTTTCTCAGAAGCAGTAGGAACTGGGCTCACTTTTAGAGACTGTCAGGAGAGTGATTGGACTCAAACACTTCTTCAAATCTTAAATTTCTCTGAATTCATTAATTTTCTTATGTACACCAAGTTTTTCATTTCACTCCAATTTTCCTCCTGCTTGCGTTGGGTACCTCCTCCCCTTGATAAGGAAAATACATTAATCTCCTCTCTCCCACATTTTCTATTAATGTCTTGTGTTTAAGTGCACTGTACAGTAATTATAACTACCACCCAAAGTGGTCCAACGAGCTCTGCTCACCATTCTTTCATTTCCTTGTGATGAACTTCAAGGACGTGGACGTGTATGCATTTGCTGTTTGCATCCTTGTCAATTCTACATTAAGACTGAAACAAGATCCCTAGCTCTTCACAGTCCTCTTCTCCTCCAAAATAAATCCTGCTACTACTGCTGCTTACGGTAGTATCTAGTAACCTCAGTTGATGAGGACCCCCTTATAGTATATGTTGTCCTAAGGTACTTATTATCTAAATACACAGGAAATACAGGAAGTTGTTAATACTTGCTACTTGCACAAGGAGAACAATTTCAAAGGATCAGAATACATGGGAAAAATAACTCTGTGTCCTTTTACTATGAAAATGTTAACACTCCAGTAAAGCCCAGAATATCATCTACTTTGGATGAAGTAGAAAATGTCTTGGAATCTAGAAAATCTCCTTCATTGTCAAATTCCAAAGAGACTTTTTGTAGAATAAATGGAACTTTTTCTGTTGATGTAACTCTAAAAACAATGTGGGTGATTTAAAATACATTTCAGAATTGTATAGGCTGGCATAAACATAATATCAGAATTATTTGGAGCAGTTCTTGCAACAATTGTGAGTGAGATCCACATTTTCCTATTAAGTAAACATCTAAAAGGAGAGGGTAGCATTCATCAGAAGAATACAGTATCATCTCTCCTCAGATTTCTGAGAGGTAAGAACTGTCAATACTAATGGTTTATGACAATATGCTACTGACATTTCTGAAAAACCTAAGTGTATTTGAAGACCCAAGTAAGGCTTTCTTTGATCTTTTGGTTACATGCCCAGAGACTTCAACATGCTGAACCTCAATATACTCAGAGAGACTATTCAGTTCTGATAGTCATCCAAAAGTTAGGGAGTTTAACCAATATCTATCCAAGCCTCTTTGGTCTGGAAATCGGCTGGAAATGTTGCAAAATCAGACTTTCTTATGAAACTTCTAGCATTCATTTCTTTCTGACAGCTTAAAGATATTGTGAGAACAGTCTCTCTCAGTTGTGTACATCAGTACTAAGGCTTCTGTTGTTGGCTAAAAAAAGAGAGAAAAGAAAAAGCAACCAACTCTTTATGAACCTCAGCAGAGGACTGGACTTGGCTCAAAGCCCATCCTTAATAATTATATGGGGCAGATAAACCATAGGCTCTTATGCAATGAGATATGCATAGGATCAGTTCCTTTGCAAGACTGTAAAGCCACTTCCCTTGTTCTCGTGAGACTTAAAACCAATAGAGTTTCATTTTAAAACCAAAGTTGGGCTGAAATTTTGTTCACTCGTTAAGTGTAGTTCAGACTAAATCTTCCACGACATAAATGGTTTATGGAACTGGTATATAATTATTCTTGCTCTTTTGCCCTTATCCTTGCTGTCTGTCAGTATCATATTTTATCTTTTTATGAAAATTTTGCTAAAGACAGAAACTTTTAAAAAAACAAGTAATTATCATGCCATAAGAAAGCAAAGACCATAGGTTCTGACCACTGAGTGGCTCTGGTCGAAAAGGAATTATAAGGAAGTTGGAAAGATGTACATAATAGGCATAAAGACGCTAAACACATGCAGAGCTGTATCAATTCTGAGAATGAGACAATAATTGGCAGAAGAAAAAACAGCTGAAAATGAGGCTGCACTGATTTAAAGAAATGCAGCTCCAAATCCTGGTGTCTGCAACACTGAAGGCTGTTTTATCTGTTTAAAGCAAAAATGAAGTGTTAGGGTTAGGCCTGGCTCCTGTGATGCCTCTTTATTAGACTTGAAGGTTTCAAGCAATTGAAACTTAATGAATAAACTGTGAACTGAAGTGTTGCTCTCAGATGCATGTGACAGTTGGCTACAGTAACTCAAACAGCTGCTAGTGGCTAGATGATGGCCAGTCGTGTTTGTTTGGGTTCTGAAATTGTGAATGTGTGCTGGTAATTCAAAAAGTGTCCATTCTTCCACTGGCTAGAAAGAGGTGGAAACATAAATCACTAAGGCTAAGTTGCTTATACAGAAGGCATAGCTGTCTAGCTATAAAATAGGGAAATGATTGTTGCAAAGTTAATGGATAATTGTGGAGACTTCCTGAGCTGGAGAGACAATATCTTTTTGTTCCCAAATGTCTAATGCTCCATTTGTGCAAAAACTCCATTTACACAAGAAAGTGTAATTAAAAACACTGGAAAAGTGACCTTGCCCTTCCCCTACCAGTGCAGATATGCCCCCTTCCATATATTCCACTGTTTGTTCAGGTTGGTTTTCCATGAATATTCCTTCCTTATGTGATATTTATAGATTCATAGATGTTAGGGTCGGAAGGGACCTCAATAGATCATCGAGTCCAACCCCCTGCATAAGCAGGAAAGAGTGCTGGGTCTAGATGACCCCAGCTAGATGCATATCCAATCCAATCCAATATTAATGCAGTCTGAATGCAAAATGTCATAATTTTTAAGGCATCCTTTTTAAAAGCCCCAGATTGATTTAGGATTCTAAGTCCCACTGATTTTCATTGAGAAATGAGAAATTTCCAAATTGCTACTGCCAACTGATAGTTGCCAAAGTCTTGTTTTGAAAATGTATTAAGACAGTAGGAACTGAAATCCTGTTAACTTCAGTGACTTTGAATACAGGAGTTCAGCTCCAGAATCACCTGGTATTTTTGGAAAGTTTCTTCTTACTTTCTATCATCTAATTATTCCACATAATTGTTCTACATTCAGCTACAATCTTCATTCCCTTGCTCTTAGCCCCTGTTTCTTGATGCTGTGAGATTTTTCTTTTATCTCCTAGAAACAACCAACATTATTACTTATGTTCTGTATAATTTTTACTACCTTTCCCATACCTCCTTTTAACCTACGTTTAAAAGGACACCATTTTGAATACGTTACACATAATGCCTTAAATTTTTTGTTACAACCAAGCTCAATTTATTATCTTCAGATAGATGGATACTATGGCATTTCTCAGGAAAGGATTAATCTTTTGCTCAACTTATTTCATTACTTAAATCAAGGGTTTTCAACCTTTTTTAAATAAGTGTAATCCTGGCAGCCCCCTTTTTAATAAGTGCCTGGGGTGGGGGGGAGGGGGGCAAGCAGCAAGATGCAGAGTGAGGCCATGGCGAGCAGCAGAGCAGTGCTAGCACAGCATCTGTACAACCTTGCTCTCCCCGTGCCCCAGCCCTGCTCCTGTAAGGCAGCACTGCAGGGTGGCTGTGCTCTGTCCCTGCCCACCCCTGCGTACCTCCTGGGACCTTTCAAAGTACCCCAGGGTTATGCATGCCCCCAGTTGACAACCCCTGACTTAAATAATGAAATTTCACACTGAAATAACCACATTTTTAGAGGCTAGTGGAATAGCCTTATAACATAACATTATGAAAAGATGGGATATACATAAAAATATCCATTGGTCCATCTTCTCTTGGGATTTCCCCCCCCTTCGGTTATGTGTGAGGTTAGTATAAAGTGTGGTCTTTTCTCTTCTCCCTGAAGTTCTATTTACAGGATATTGTGACCCATTCATTTCTTTCTGTCTCAGGAACAAAAAAATGTTCAAAGCAGGAGTGCTAGCTATTCAAAACAGTCTAATTATCATGGTCAAACGTGTTAAAATTGAAAAAGGGACTCAAAAGTCCCAGTTCTGTCAGAGGAGATTTCCCCTGGCATGAACACAGTTGCAAGACTGATTTCTGAGAACTTCTTTGCAAATCCCAGTACTTGCAGTGGGCTGAGGCAGGGAACTCAAGGGCAGTTGGGCTTCCATAGGCAGTCAGGACAGGCTCTGGTAAATTAGCCCCCAGGCATGCCTGGGCTACCTTGAGGAGCTTTGGGGCTCTTAGAGCAGCCCAAGCTCAGGAGGACAAAAAGGTGACATTAAGCTACCTTAGTCAAAGGTAGCCTCTGCTTGGGCTGCAAGTTCTATCCCATGCTTCTTAAACGTATTGTACAGAGTCTCAATTAAAGTTTATCAGATCGGATCCTACAAAACATGGAGCCAACAGAAAGACTCTCCTTGACTCCTACTGACATTGAATTCAGACCTTGGCCACTGGATGATGACGTAAGAAATTATTTGCATGGACAGAGGTCTCAAATCATAAGAACTGATTTTTCAGCATCTACTGTGTGGTCTTCCGCAACAGTCTTTTCCATCTCACAGTGTGCTCTAATGATTGTGAGCTGGGTATCATCTCCCGTCTCAAAGCCCTCTGTCCCTAAGTGGGCAGAGCATGGTGCTGCCCCATGCATCAGTTTCAGTGTCCCTAACAGTCTATAACCAAAGAAAAAACAACTTTCCTAGGCATTATAACCGTAAAAGGCATTTCACATTGACAGCAGACAATAATAATCATTTCATTTTAAGAAAACTTTCCTTTCTAGGAAAGTAAATCAAGGTACAAAGGTACCATTACCTCATGTCATTTCCTTCAATAACAAAGGAAGCGCTGGCCTAAGATATTTAGCTATTATTGATCAAAACTCAAAAATACATTAATCAGCTTTAGGTCTCAGTAGAACCTTTCACTATTCAATTGGTCTTTAAACAATATCCGAGAAAGGGAAAAAGAGCAGAAGTAGAAGTACAGCATGTGACCAGGGTAAGATTAATTAACAGTATTTGCTGAGGATTAATCTTGGAATCTTCAGCCATAAAAGAAATAAATGTCTCTAAGTTCCTGGCTTCATATTTAGGGGCCCAATTCTATCCAGTCCCATCCTATCCTATCTGATCAAAGTACCATTTGTGTAAACAGTTTGTGATGTTGTTCATAGATGTATACTACAAATGTGGTCACTTCTTCTGTTTGCAAACACTTGTTTATAGTAAATATTCAGTCAATGTGATCTTAGGAATTTGCTATTTGAGTGTTGTGACCATCCATTAATTACATGTTCTTTCCTCTTTATATAAGTTATTTCTGCTTCCACCCAAATTAAATTTCATTTGGTTACTAAAAGTATTTAGCTCCTTGACTGCACATATCTCAGTAAGAATAATGGACTAAGAATAAGTCTTTTCTTATAAAAAGATTTGTACAAAATCTTGCCGGTTGGGAAGAGTGAATGATAAAAGACACAAACACAGGTTGAGTCAAAAGGCATCACATATTTATTCATAAGTACACCTAAATACTATTTAACTAGCTCAAATCACATTAACATATGCCTATAATGGCTGACAGCTAAAGTGCACCTATAGCAGATCGAAAACTCAGGAACGGTCACTTAAACTGCCTGAAAATGCCTGTCACTTCAGGGGAGTTTTTATTAGCTTTCACTCATAGTTTGATTGATAGATTCTTTGAAATACAGCTGCTAAATGGTGGAACGTTTGCAAATAGTTGAACAGAAGTCATTCTGCCCTGTACAGGGCAGTAGAACATATATGCACACAACAGAAGAGCTATTTGAAATATTTTCATCAGTACAGAGGCATTTGAAATTAGTGAATATAATTGAAAATGGTGCCTTATGACTTCATTGAGCGCTACAGATGATTAGAAAGCAGGCAACTGATTTCTAAAACATTCACACTAGGGACTAGTTTTGAAGCTGTGTACTCCTCCATGACCTGTGCAAGGCCACATAGGGAGTCAGTGGCATCAATGATAGAGTCAGAAATTCAAACGCCTCTCTCAGACTGCTAGAACAATGGCCTTATTTTGGCTTAGGGACATGATTTCAACATTCCTGTCTGCTTCTTATTTGAAGGAAAAATATGTGATTATATTGATCGGCAATACACTAAGCAACAAGGCAATATGACAATGAAGAGTTAATGCTTGTATGGGTTATCACACATGGCAGCAAGATGGAAATAAGACTCTTTGGCACTTCCAGGCTTGCTTTATCCTCGATCTGTCTCTTGACCAGAAATTTTCAAAAGTTGCTGTCACGTCTGAACAAACTACCACAAAAACCTGATAAAGAGAATCCTAAAAGCATTTCAAGAATCCTTTGCTTTTGATGCAAGATTCAAAATGCCACCGGTTTGCATTGTCTATTCCTTTAGCAGGAAACAATCTCTTCTTTTTCACTGTAAGTATTGCCACTGCAACTCTTTACTAATTGATTTTGTTTTGCTTGAAAACACCTGAACTAATTGGATGTTGCTGCCTGGATTAGCTGCTGACCCTTAAGTACACACGTCATCTTGTCTTATAAATAAAAGTAATGAGGGCTGTAAATCTTGGTACTCCAATGGTATAGCTATAAAAGTCAGCCAAAAGTTAAAAAGAAAGAAAATCCACCACTAAGATGGTGTCTTAAACCATCTAAGAGCAGGACAGGGGGATTAGGGTTTGGTGGGAGGGACATGGTTTTGGAGACAGAAGAGAACAGGAAGGGTCTCTTATTTAGCAGTTTGTTTTTCTGTGTAGAGGTCATATTCTTTAAAATATTAAGTTTACCTGAGGGACCAGTTTTTCAAAACCATTTCCAGAAAAGTTCAAAGGAAATGACTTAAAAAAAAAGAAGAAAATTTAGTCTAATATGCCAAACCAACATTCTCATAAGTTACTATTAAAATATGGTATCAAATGGACTGCCTCTCCCCCCATTAAAAAAAAAAAGATAAGAAAGGAAGGAAATAAATCCTTGAATGAAGCCATGAACACTTTTAGCAGAAAGAGTACGCAGGTCTCCTGATAGTTAGTGTTGTTACAAGCACAAGATACCCCCAAGGCCACCCTTGAATACAATTTCCTCTGAAGTCTGACAGTGTTAACCCTGAACCAATTAGAAGGGTTGCCAGTGAGTGATGTGGCATTCGAACCTCCTGGGGTTTAGCATGTTACTTCGGGACTGCTCTCAGGCCTTGATTCAAAACATTAGGAGGAAATGGAGAGTCTTATTATTGATTTCAACAGATCAGGATCCATGGCTCTGCAAACTCAGAAGCATGGATTGAGCTTGACCCAAATCAAAACCCCAGTCCAGCAAGGTATATTGCTGCTAGCCCCATTAGAATGAACAGGTTGACTTGGTCCAAGTTAGTTCAGTAGGCACAAGTTTAAAGAAACTGCTTGATCAGGGCCAGCATAGGTCAAGTCTACCTTCTGCAGGGATGAGTTTCACACAGATTTCAAAGACATTAGGGCTGGAAGGGACCTCAGAAGATCATCAAGTCCAGACCCCTGCCCGAGGGGCAGGAAGTCAGCTGGGGTCATAGGATCCCAGCAAGATAAGCATCCAAATTTCTCTTGAAGGCGTTCAGTGTAGGTGCTTGTACCACCTCCGATGGCAGGCTATTCCAGACCTTGGGGGCTCAGACAGTAAAGAAATTCTTCCTTATGTCCAGCCTGAAACGGTCTTGCAGTAGTTTATAACCATTCGACCTTGTCATCCCTTGGGGTGCTCTGGTGAACAGACGTTCCCCCAGATACTGGTGGTCACCCCTGATAAACTTATATGTGGCCATCAGATCACCCTTGAGCCTGAGCTTTTCCAAGCTAAAGAGTCCCATAGCTATCAGCCTGTCATCATAAGGTCTGTTTTCCTGACCTCTGATCATGCACATGGCTCTTCTCTGGACTCTCTCAAGCTACTCCACATCCTTTTTGAATTGTGGGGCCCAAAACTGGATGCAGTACTCCAGCTACGGCCTCACCAAGGCCAAGTTGTTCAAGAATTCCCTACTGTACTTTCTGAACAATAGCTAACCATTAAAAAACTATTAATCCCTTTAAAAAAAACTATTAATACTTCCTCTGATCCCCAACATAGTAAACTGGTTTCCTGGCACTGTGATGGAATTGTTTATCTCATAAACTACTGATCATCATTAATTACCGTATCACTGATGCTGAAAACAAATGCAAAGAGAAAGACAGAACTGTCGAAAGCCAACCTCCAGAGCCTCATGGGACATTTTTCCGCAGCCATTTCAGCCAGTCCCAACCTGCTGACAGGGCATTAGTGTCAGAGAGAAGAGTAGTAAATTTGAACAATAAATGAAGAACATGATTTGTTTTCCTTCTTGAAATGATTGTCTGAGAAATGAGGATCAAGATATGCATCTCAGAGTGAAGTGTTAGGTTGACCCTTGGGATCTTAGCATATTGTTGGTGAGCTCCAAGTGGATATTATAGAGTGTACATACTACAGAAAAGTGAATGTCATGGAAGTCAAAACTCTACAAGAATCACTGCACCCAGTGAAGGCCACGACCATAATATATTTCAGTTTCTCATCTAGATGTTATGGGAAAACTGATTTACAATAAAAATGGAAAGTCTGACAAATTATTTTTTTCTGGCAAGAAAACTCATATTGTCATTATACACAACTAGCTGAAAGGTCAGCAAATAAAAGCTAATGCCATTTTCCTAAGATGCAGCACAACGAGCCAAATTCTCATTTTTCACTCTAGCTAAAATCAGTGGGGATTTTTCAGCTTGGCCTCAATTAATGATGTTAATAGTATGCCAACTTCATCTTTGATGTAATTCCACCTATATATATCGAGTAAACTGATCTGAAAAAAACCCTGATTGCTGATTTTGGGGGAAAAAAGAGTAGCCTCTGTTTTAAAATTGCATTCACTAGTCATTGATCTCTTCACAATGAGCATTGGTGGCTGCATATGTTCTTGCAAAAGTATGTGGAACAGGTAAAATATTTACTAAGGGAAAGAACCTCAGTGATAACATTAAATTTCTTTGTTGTAATACACAGTTGCATTTTCTCTTAATGAAGCTGGTAATCAGGATATTCGAATCTCAGCAGTGAGTCATTTTAACTGTTTATTTTTTTTCAAGAGAGGCTTGTGTTAATAAAACGTAATTTAAGTTTCTTTCAAGTTGGACCCTTAACCTGAAATGTACCATTCAACTGTATGCTAACAACCAGAATCAATCCCTAACTGTATTGTGCTAGACATGTACATTTAACAAACCAATTTGTGCACAGAAATGTTGATGCCTACATTCAGGTATGCAGTTTGATGAAAAACTCTGGAGGCTGGCTTGAAGCCCATTGAAAATATGTCTGATAAAATTCTGAACTGCATTTCTGGAGGAATGTGCAGAAAAGTCAGAAGTCTCTGCCAGTTTTGGGTTGTATTACAGATTCAAAATTTGCACCAAGATTTGCAATTGTTTTGGCAAACTTGGGCAGAGCTTTGAGCAAACTAGGATCTATATTCAGGGTTATCAGGAAATAGCTTTTTTTTTTTTTTAGCCAGAACCAGGTGGTTTGGAGATTTGCTTGCCACTTAAGAATATTGCAAACACATTGAAACTATAACAAATTAAGTTTGTATGTGTTCCTGTGAACAAAAAGCACCCAAATTTATATAGCTCTATGGCTGGAGTTTTCTCTATTGAAAGGGTGAGGTGTCTAAATCTCTTTGACAGCAGCAAATGAGTGCCTAATTTCCTTTGGGTTCTTTTGAAATCCACTACCTACTTTTTAGGACATTACACCATGTTGTTTAATCTCTACACTGAGCCAAAGGAAAATTAAATTGTCAAAAAAAATTAGTTGGGAAACGCATGATTTTTCTTCATGCCTTGACTATCCCCCTGTGAGTTCATAGTCTGTAAAAATCAGTCAAGTATTCCCAGTGGAGTTCAAACCCAGAAAAAGACTGATCATTCTTTTCTTTGTCATGCATAAGCCTGAATAAAATAGAGCTTTTCTTTCAGCAGCAGCCTTTTCCATTTCTCTGTTTTGTTTTTCTCTTTTAGTGATGAAGAATGCACCAAGGGTCAGATGAGTTAAGCTTAAATACCATATGTGTGTGTATGTTCAAGAAAACAAGGCTTTCTTAACTACTTTACTGGTCTGATAAAGGCTCTTTTTTGGTGGTTTTCCTAAAAGTACACTGTAAATGTTCTCTTTCATAAGTTCTAAAGTCTCTGAGCAAGACACTGGAATTCCCATCTGTACAATACATGCTTTCATCTGTGTGTTCATCAACATATGCTGAATGAGTTTCTGAAAGTTTGTTTTAAGGCTCTGGCCATGGGACATCATGTGACCACTGAATCATTTTCTTCCAGCTGAGGGTACATTTTTTCTTGCCAGACATTTTCATAGTTTTTGCAAAGCAGTTCCTAAAGTCTGATTCAGCTACACATGATGTGTCTGTCTGCTTGTCTGAGTGCAGGGAAGGGTTTAGGGTTTCATTTTCCTCTTTACACTGTGATTTTTAATCCTCTAAAACGTTTCCTGAGTGCTAAACATATTCCTGTTGTGCTTATTTCTGGCAAAGGCATTTAAAAATGATTAGGCGAGGCCTGTTGATTAATAATAAAACATATTGTGGGGATCTTCAAAGAGCACCTTAATGATTTCAAGTCAGTCAGGAGGAAAAAGATAGGTTTTTCAAGGTGCATTTTTCATGTTAATGAAAATAATATTTTAATAGCATAATGTTATGAGAGGTTTCTTGAAGTATGGAATGTACTTAGCTACACCATATTTAATAGGATTTATTGCATGCATTCACCCTTTTAATGAGATCAAATGCACACAGAGAGGTCTGTTAACCAAACAAAATAAATAAGCTGGCCAATGCAAACTTCAAGCAAATACATGAGAAGAAGTGGAAAACTAGAACTAAAGTATAGTTGTCTGTAAAATTACAGTGGATTTTTGTGAGTGCCAGATCAATGCAGGCATGTTACATTTAGATTACATATAGTTTCAATTCATTTACTTCAGCATTCATAACTTGTTTATGCAATACATGCTCTTAATCAAATTTTTATCTTGCCTAAACCACATTATGTTGGTGTATCATGATTTGGCTTACTTCAGTTCAAGATTGAGCACAGGTTCAAGGAGATGTTACTTATTATTAGCCATGAATGTGATGCATAGGTAAGGACTGCCGTTCATGTATGTTGTGGCCACATTAGGTCCATTTTCAAAGTAATAGGGATTTATGTTTCAATTTGTTTTTGCTGTTTTACTTGTCACCCCAAGGAATATTTATTACCAGCCTGACATTTGACCTAGAATCTATAGAGGTTATAATTAATGTCCAATATAAACTGTACCTGTTCAGCAGAATCTGGTCTTCATGGTTTCATAGTTGTTAGGGGCTGGAAGGGACCTTACAGATCATTGGGCCCAGCCACCCTCCACTTGGGCAGGAAAGTCTTCTGGGACCTCACCTATATATAAACCACAACATAGCACCTGGGCAAACGAGAAGGATTTGAAGAATCTGGGGATATTTTTGGTGTCTGCTAAACCACTACAGCTTTTTGATTTCTAGAAATCAGAGTCAGAGAAGTCTACTAGAAAAGGCCTTTCTTGCCTATGCAAGACTATTCTATATGTTCTTATCCTCAATCCAGTCTAGTTGTAAAGTGTAACTTTTTCCACTTCCTTTGAGAGATGATTCAGTCAGCTAATAGATCTTGCTGTCAAGATGTTTCCCTGAAATTCCACACAAGGTTTCCCTTTCTTAATTTCATCCTATTAATCCTAGTTATACTCCTTTTCCCTTAATTTAAACCATTGTTTGTCAAAGGAAATATAACAAAAAAAATCAAAGCAAAAGGAAGCCTGTCTTATGCAAACAGATTCATGTTGGAAAGTAAAGCTAAGTTGTCCCGCTTCTAGGAAACACGCAATTAAAATTTTGGATTCAGAAAACATCCCCTCATCTCCCATTTTGCCCTAAACAGATATCAGACTGTAAAGTCTCCAGGCCTATTCTACTACCTGTTTCTCTAGAGGAATATATAAATCTGACAAAATAGATTCTGTTGACCATTCTTACTTACAACCCAATTCACTTAACACTTTCCATGGGCACTTGATCCCAAGCTTTCTGAGGACAGTGGAACCCTTTCTACCGACTTCAGTGAAATCTGGATCTGGCCAATGGTACATGGGCAGACATCTACCCTACACTAACAATACCAAAGTAAACAATTTGAGAGTGTCCCAGGGATATTTTCCAGTGTATCTATTATGCTTTACTTCTCCTGTGAAAGTGCCTACAAGTAGATTTCAAATGTGCATGGCCAGATAATTTTTCAAGCCTCCTCGGTGTTTGCTTTAAAAGCTTAACTTGTAACATCATGCCGAGCAAAACAGCAATTTCCTGGACAAAAAATTTATTTTCCAGATGGCTTCAGTAACAACAAGATTTAACCTGCTGTTTGTGATACTTAGGAAGACAGTGACATGACGAGCTCTCCCAAACATAAGTGGAACTATTTAAGTTGGGAATATATTATCCATCTATTCTCAATTTCTCTCTCTTGGTCTCCCTCTTGTCATCCTCTTCTGCACACAGTTAATTAGCTGGTCAGTTTTAATTCACTGGAAATTCCCTCAAAGTCCAGAGGAAAGTACTGGAACAGCATTACTCTTCTCTTGCCTAAAGTTCAGGGGTGTTAAATGTATTCCACTATACCATGTGCTGTTTCTTTCAATAAATAGTCTGAGGTCTTCTGTTGTGATAAATGACTTGGCATTCTCAAAAGATGGGTCAATTTTCTTCCAGGAAAAGTATTCTGATATATTGGCATTGAGATACCATCTCATAGCTTTGCTTAGTGATGTATACCAAAACCTTCTAAGCCAGGCATGAGGACTTATATCATACATAACATATGGGCTTCATCTTTTCCCCTTTTCTGAGCTTGCACTCTCTATATCCCTCTCCCCCTGCCCTGAGCTATGTGCAGACAAACTCTCATGTTCGTGCTAAAACTTTGCTGGGGCAGCTTAAAATAAACAAACTAGAGATAATGCTGCCTTTCTTTCCAGCCAGAAATGCTGGTTTCCTGCTTAAATGCATACCTTTGATGATGGTTCACTGGCAGACCTTGCCTTAGGTAAAAGAAACACAATTATACAATTTTCAACTAGACTGTTTTTCCCCTTAAAGAGAAATGAAAACCAAAACACAATCCTACCTCCCTAGGAGCATTCATTTGTGCAATTAACATAATTTTAAAGCTTTACTCTCATTTATAGTAAAAAGAAAAAGAAATGGTCCTTTGAGTTTGTTTACATGAAACAAGCAGACAGCAATCTAGCTAAGTACATATTTAGAAGGTATGTATTTGCAATGATTAGGGCCATAGAAGCATCCAGGGAGATAAAATGTGTTAATAACATATGAAGTACATGCTTTTTAAGTTTTCAACAAGCAGTGTTGTATAGAAAAAATATATTAGTATAATAATCAACAAGAAGTTATTGGGAAGGGCCAGTTAGTTCCACTATGAGGGGCCTGGTTTGCTCATAGGGAGACTTTTCTGTCACAGGATATCTTCAGATTTCTTGATACTTTTTTTTGGAGTGTTATCTGTTCTACATTTATACTATACACATAAAAAATAAATCACCCTTTTATCCCCCTGTGCTTCCAGCTTCCAAAATGAAAAAATGTATTTCACTTACTGTCGTATGTGGTCTAGTTCTAGAAACCAGTCTCCCAGACTTTAAGTTAGTCGTATGGAAGAGCTGGGATCATTTAGCATTAAATGCCCATGGCTTAGCAAATTGTAGTAAATACTTACTGCCATAACAGAATGGAAAGACTGGATGCCAAGCAGATTTTGATGAGCAAAGTTAAATGCAAAGCTACAGAACATATACAATATAATAACCTAACAACTTCATACTACTGGACTATGAAGAAGTTTCCTTTTACCCAACAGAAATATCACTTAATGCAAATGTCATCCCACTGATGAATTTTGGGATATCACATTGCAGATTCATTAGGAACAGTGTGACATCATTGGCTAGGTACAGATGTTACACTTCATGCACTTAATGCTTTACAGCCATAACAGAACAGATGTTCATGGCACACAAGGCACTTTAAAAATGGCAGATCTCACTCTAAGTTAACCCTGGATGGATTTGTGCTAACCTAAAGCACTTTCTGCATAAGTACATTAGTTTGAACATCTGTGCCAGATCCTATCAAGGGTTAATTTAGAGCACAATCACCACCATCCCTGGTGGCATTATGCAGGGCTTCTCTAGGCTCAGGTAGAGCTCATTTCCTCTGCCTGAGCAGCCAGGGTGGCCCCACCCCTTCAGCTGTCACTGACAGCCTCTGATCCCAGCCCCTTGCACAGCCTGGCTGGGGAGGGTTCAGAGAAGTGGAGGTTCTGTCCCCAGAGCCACTCCAGCCCTGCAGTGTGCTGTAGCCCGGCTGGGTAGGTACTGCAGGAATAGCCACTGCCAGAGTGGGCCTGCTTCCAGGGAACACCCCACATCCCTACAGCTAGTGACGGTCAGCAGCAGCTGAAGGGGGAGAGGGTAGGAAGGGAGCCCCTCCCCACCGGCTGCAAGGGCCCCCACAGCTTGCTGGCTTGGGACCTGCATGGGGTCTGGCCTGGGCCCACATGGCAGGGGGCTCCATTCCCACCCTCTCTCCATCAGCTGATTCCCTTCCCCTTCTCCGGCCCTGCAGTTCCTGGCATGGAGAAAAGCCAGAGCAGCCCTGCTCTGCAGCTTTTGGCCAAGCAACCTACTCCAGCTTTCACCATGCCGGGAACCACAGGACTGGGGGGCAGGGAGGGGGAGGAAGCCTCTCTGATGTGAAGGCCACCCCACAGCTTGCTGGCTCAGGGCAGGGTTGGGCTGGGTTCATGTAGCATGAAGTCTCCCTTCCTCTCTGCCCCAGTTCCCGATGCAGCAAAATGCAGGGCTCAGCAGCTCTGCTGCAGCTGTTGGCTGCTGCTGTCAAGAAGCTGGGGTGCAGGAAAGTGAACCCTTCTACCATGAGGGCCCACCTACAGCTTGCTATCTGAGGTCTTTGGGGGACTGGGCTCCTTTACCCCAACACAAGCCTCTTGACAGTGGCAGCCAGTAGCAGCAGGAGGGGCAGCCCGACCTGGTGTTTCCCTGCACTGGGAACTAGGGCCAGAGGGATGGAGCCCCCACATTATGAGGACCTGGCCCAGCCCCCCACTCCCCCCCCCCCCCACAAAAGACTCTAGCTAGCAAGCAGTGTGGGTGGGGGGAGGGCTCCTTTCCATCAGCTGCAGCCAGCAGCGGCAGTGCAACTTCCCTGTGCTGCTTCTCACGGTGTTGGGAATTGTGGTAGTAGGGGTGGAAAAGGAGCCCCCCCCTGCTGGGGGAGATGGGGCTCAGTGCCTGTCTGCACAAGAAGAGATTGAGGGAGCCAAGATCTAAGTCCAGAGGATTCACCATGCCTCCTGGTTTCCTTATCCCCCCCAGAGCCCTCCAGCACTCCCCGCTGCTGGGAGCCTTCTGTCACCAGCTGCAACTCCTCCTTGGTGGTGGTATAGGTGTGCAGGGTGGTGACAACCCTATCCCTTAAGGTGACAACCTTATTCCCTGGTAACACAGTTGCCCCCTGTTACCCTGAAGCTTGGAGCACAAGGCAGGGCTTTCTTGGCCCCAAGATAGCCAGGGGTAGGGTTTGCTCTAATCTGGCTGGAGCAGTGGAGTGCAACTCAAGTGCCACAGCGTCTCCCTGCAGGTAAGGAAAGGTGGGAATCATGCATGCTGGCATGCCAGAGGTCAGTGGGTAAACTTGTATTGATAACAGAACTGTAAAAGCATTCATTAAACCAGTTTAACCCCTATCAAACTAAACTTAGCCCTTGTCAAACAAGGTTTAAATTTCCACCATGTGTGCCATTTTAAGTATTGTGAACACTTGCATAGCAAGTGTTTCTATCAGACTAAATGTGATTTTATCGATATAAATGTATTGCTTGCAGACACCACTTGGGTACCTTAAGTGAGACCATTTGCCCTGATATACTACCTGACAATGAATAGAAACACTTATTGATCAGTTGAACCATCTTCCAAAAATGGTAAGTGAAATAGCATTGAATGAAAAATATTACCATTATCCTTTGACAGAATATGTACCTAATTTAGGTGATGAGGTTGATATCTCACGTCTTCATATTCTAGCGGAGGGATTTTGCACAACCCTCTCTTAATGTTTCTCCTGAAGCCTGGCACAAATGTCAGCTCTTTTCCCTATCAGGGCTTTCTTCCAAACCTCTGTTCAGAGCACGTAATTTGGGGACGTTTCTCCAGTCTTCTAAGCTTCTTCAGGCATTATTACAGATTGCCGTTACACATAATAGGCTCATTTATCCCAAGTGTAACTCCACTGAGATGACAGAATTTGGCCCAATATCCTCAACTGCTTAGGCAATTTGTCTTGCAATCTTTGTGATAAATAATGCCACAAATCAGAGGAAAAATAGAATGGCTGCCAACATGACTACATTTATTATAGGAAAAGATACAGACTTCGAGGAAATCACAGGGTTCTGTTTTTATTTTGGTTAAGTGGAATATTGCTTTCTGTCAGATGATTGCTTTCTTTGACATGATGGAACAGTCTTTTGGCATTAATGACTATAGATGTTATCCTACAATGTGCGTGTAGGTAGGGCCACTTTTGGAAGAAGAACATGACAAGAAAGACTTCATGTTAAATCCAATGGGAAAGTGATCAGAACTAACTACAGATCACATCTTTATGAGACAAAGCTAAACACATGAAGCTTTTTATATCTTTGCCATCACACTAAGCTTTAAAAAAACCTGATGAGTGTGCTACAAAAACAAATTAGTATGGGGAATAAGAAGGTCTTTTCCTAACTATGGGCCTGATTCTCCACTGTTGTGTAAAGTAATTGTAAAATGCTACCAAATCCAAATGGTAGGCTTTAACACACATTTTGGGTACGTGACAATGGCATACAAGACTGAAAAAATATTTTATCTAATGAGTAAACATGGTTGGGCTCATTCTCATTTACACTAAGAACCATATGTGCACGGCTTCAGTATAGTAAAGGAACCTTATCAAACTGTAAATTATAGCGTGATGTTTTCATAGTTCTCTTTCATATCTTTTACAGCTGAGTCATCCAATGGCTATTCCCCACTGACAGATTTACTGTGGTATAGCAGTAATTCAGTAAAGTTACATGGCACTAGCACTTAGCATATAGTGTGCAGCAAACTCTGCAATTTAGCTGCAGTAATCAATGCTCATTTATGCAATTGGATGATGCTGCCACTCAGCCACTTGGCTTCTGAATGCCTCCCAAGCACTGTTTCTTCTGGGTAGTCGTAACTTTGCCCTATGCTTACGAAGACTAGTGCAGCATTCACTTTGAAGAATTGGGCTGGAATTAATATATATTCTTGTCTTTTTTCTGTATAGGTGAGAAAGTATTTCGTTCTTTTTGAATGAACAGGTGATGAATAATGGAGAACGAATAGTGAACATAAGATAACAGAGAAAAAAACTAATGAGCTTTATATGCAAGTATAGGTATTTATAGCAGGTTAAATTCATGCAGCTAGAAGAGGCCAAAATGAAGCATGTATACTACAAGTCCACAGCTTTTACTGACCCTCCATGCGGGAATGAATGACCCCACAAACAACTGCCATTCTCCCAAAATGTGTTACTAACAAGGGCAATGAACATGAGAGAACAGAAAACCCTGTTTGAATTAAGATGAATGCCCTCAGACACATTTGTAGCTATTAGTGTGTTCTTTTTTCCAGATATATGAAGGAAAGCCTTTAAAAGCAAAGCGCAGTTCCTTGAAAGATGAGTTTGCCTTTATCCAAGAGTGCTGTGTGCCACCTTAGTCCAGCTGCCATGAAATGAAAATTTGAATTTGGAAGAACTGAAAAATGGTGGCTATGAATTGGAACTTACCTTTGTAGCTGACAATCAGTAAAAACACATGCTTCTGTCCTAGAAGTATCATATATATATGTATTTCATACATAATAATCTAATATAGTATACAAATGATATACTGCATAAAGCAGATGTGTGCGTCGTATACCTTATATATATACATGTTCACACATGCACATATATATGTGTATACATGCATATGTGTGTGTGTATACATATAACTCGATGGAGGCCTATAATCAACCGGTTTTATACTTAATTTTTAGTTGGAAAAGGTTTGTCCAGCTGATCAAGACAAATAAGTGGCTCATAAAATTCCCTACTGAACTTAATAACATATATTATCCTGTTACTATATCATAGTTTTAAAATATATTCTGAATACTCAAGGAAACCCAAAATTAGCCCTTTGAACTGCCTTGGAATCATTTTGATATGCTTATTTTGAGTTTGGTTAGAAATTCCAATCTTCTTTTTTTCAGTATTTTTTTCCTTACTGCCCTTTATTACTACTTTTGTCTGTCCCTCCATCAATTTTGAATTACTCGGTTCCTGAGACTGTCAGTACTATTGAGCACCTGATTGGTGGGCTGTTACTGCTCAACACAAAAGCGTAGGATTCTCTCTCTCCTTGATGTCAATGTATGTGACATGATATGCTTTACTGAGCAGTAGATTAGTCTACTGCGCAGTAACACATCACTGTCTACACGTGTTCACATTATTGTGCAGTTAATCAGTATACTGAGCAGTTAGCTATTACCTATAAATAGAGGTAGTAAACTTATATGCAGTAAAATACATGTAGCCGGTGGATGGGAGCAAATTTGCTTCCAGTCAACCTAACCAACAGGGGGGCCACAGGGGACAGGGAGCTCTCTGTCCCTGGTCCTGGCATACTCAGCTCCCCTGCTCCCCCCTGGAGCTGGGAGCTGATCAGGCCCAGGATTGGGAAGCTCTCTGCCCGCTGCTTCTGCTCCTTGCATGGAGCTGGTTGCTCTGGGGAGTGAGCAGGGATTGGGAATCCAGCCCTTACTTGTCCCCTAGAGCAGCCAGCTCTACACAGCAAGCTGGCTGCTCTAGGAGGCAAGCAAAGGCTGGATTCCTAGCCCTCACTTGTTCCCCAAAGAAGCCAGCTGGATTTGCTGCTGCATGGAGCTGACTGCTTTAGGGGACAAGCAGCCAGTTCCATAGGGCACAGAGCTGGCTGCTCTAGAAGACAGCAAGGGCAGGATCCCCCCTCCATAACAGCCAGCTCTGTACCAAGCAGAACAGTTGCCAACAAGTCCTCTGCCTCCATGCCCAGCAGGAGGCTCACCCACAGCTGCCCCGTACCCAGAAGAGATCCCAGCAAACCCCTGCCTGGCTTGCTAGCAGCTATGCGTCTAGATGTTGCCTTGGCATGACTTTACGAGCGCTCGTGGTGCTCGGGCCAGGTGCCAGATGATTGGAAGATAGCCAATGTGGTCCCCATCTTTAAAAAAGGGAGGAGGGAGGACCCGGGCAAGACCTGGATAGGTTGCAGGGGTGGGCTAACAAAAACAGGATGCGTTTCAATACTGACAAGTGCAGGGTGCTGCACTTGGGCAGTAGTAACCGGCAGCACACTTATAAGATGGGAAACTCCCTCCTTGAGAGCACGGAGGCAGAAAGGGATCTTGGAGTCATTATTGACTCCAAGATGAACATGGGCTGACAATGCGAGGTCATGATCGGCAGGGCTAACCGGACCCTATCAGGTGCATCTCAAGTAGGGCCAAGGAGGTGATCCTCCCCCTCTATGCAACACTGGTCAGGCCACAGCTGGAGTACTGTGTCCGGTTCTGGGCACCCCACTTCAAGAGGGATGTGGACAACATTGAGAGGGTCCAGAGGAGGGCCACCCGCATTATCCAGGGACAGCAGGGCAGACCCTACAATGAGAGGCTACGGGACCTGAACTTGTTCAGCCTTCACAAGAGAAGGCTGAGGGGGGACCTGGTGACCGTCTATAAACTCACTAGGGGGGACCAGAAGGGTTTGGGGTAGACCTTGTTTCCCCTAGCGCCCCCCGGGATAACAAGGAATAACGGCCACAAGTTGCTGGAGAGTAGGTTTAGACTAGACATCCGTAGGAACTACTTCACAGTTAGGGTGGCTAGGATCTGGAACCAACTTCCAAGGGAAGTGGTGCTGGCTCCTACCCTGGGGGTCTTTAAAAAGCAGCTTGATGCCTACCTGGCTGGGGTCATTTGAGCCCAGTTTCTCTCCTGCCCAGGGCAGGGGGTCGGACTTGAAGATCTACGAGGTCCCTTCCGACCCTACTTCTATGATTCTATGTCCATGGGGGGCAGGGGCTGCTCTCTCCTGGCCTTGTGCACATCAGGTCCCAAAGTACACAGGGCCAAGAGACAGTGCTTAGGGCCCATGCTCACTGGGACCACCCCATTCCCCTTGCCAGCCCCCAGGCTATCGGGGGAGAGGAGAGGGGAAGCACCCCCTGGCTGGTGCAGTGGGGCAGAGCAGGGTGGGAGCAAATCTGTTTCCAAGAGGGAGCACATGCAGATGTGTTCCCCTGTATGCTTACTGCACAGTATTTTTATTGCACATTAAGCCTACGAATTAATAGCATGTGTAGATGTGCCCAATGAGGACTGGAGAGAGGAAAGCTTGCACCTAACTGTCATGCAAAAATGACCTTCTTGGAAATCTACGTTGTAACTGTAGGAACCTGATATGTTTCAAAAGTGTTATTATTTCTGGGAAGCCTACATGTGATGGCTTCACAACTAATGACGCCTACATCGAAAATATAAAGAAACTATTTAGAAAAAAAAATGTTGCTTCTTTTTCACTGGGAATCATATCACCACTAGTGAACAGAAAGAGAATGAAAACTCTCAATCCCAGTTTAGAGGAAGTAAAATCAGTTTTGCCTTCAGAGAATTGTGTGTCATTGTTTTAATGAGGGGTTTCGGACATTTGGTTTTTTAAAATAAGATGCTAAACAATGCAAAAAAGAGAGAAAATGGAGAACAGCTATTTAGAAAGAAGTTATTCTTGAAATAGATTTGAGGTAAGGTATGATAAAAGACTAAGAAGCAGTTAGGTAAATTAGTCTGTGCAGAGCAGTATACTACCATGGTTAGACTATTTCTAGTACCCAAAGTAGCTCATATAGAGCAAGCTTCAGTATTTCTATAATTGTGTTGTGTAGATGTACCCAAAACTGGTACCCAAGGTACCGCATACAGGAGAAACAAAGAGAGCACAATTGATATAGTCATACTTTATACATCAAACACAATAGCTTCAGCTAATACGTATGCTAATGCACATTAGTATCCAATTAACTAAAACATAATAGCCTACAAATTAAAAGTGAGGCTAGGCATGAGGAAAAATATTTAGCGGGATTAGCTATGTAAATAGATGATCAAGGGCCTAGATGGATATAAGACACATTATCTGTCTTCATTGTGCTTCTGCTAAGAAATCTTCCATTAATTCAATGGCAACAGGAGTGGGCCCTAAAGTTGAATGTACATGTGCTCATTGGCATTTTAATTAGAACACGTCAGCATTCTAATTAGAATGCTGCAGTCTCACCACAGTGTCACATGTATTAAGCCCTGCACACTTAGAAATGGCTGTGGAACGCTTTAACTAAATCTAGTTAAATGAGGTTTAGATAAAACATCATGCAGCCATTTGTAAATACATGGGGGCTTAATACACATGACACTGTGGTGTTTTAATTAGAGTGGCTGCCCAGGAACTGCCTTAATTAAAATGCCCTTCCCCCAACCTCCAAGCACATGTACAGGCAGCCTAAGAGATTAGGTAAAACACTTGATGACCTAATTCTGATTTACAATGAGATATTACCTTTACAGGGTTCTAACAATGTAAAAAGAACTTAAAGCTGATATAAATATAATGCATTATCATACTCAAGTCTCCCTTTTTATCTTGCCAGAGTATTGCTAAGGTACTTTTGCATAACATGATAATTAGGCCTTAGCACAGATTCATGGCCATTCTCTACAAAAATGGAAGAAACCTTTTTGGCAGGTGTGCCACAAAGTAGCCCCATACCTGACACTTATTCCCTTATCTCCCCTGCCTGGTCTGCTGCTCTGTTTTCTGCTTCCTTCCTCATCTGCCTGTCCCCTCCTCTTCTGCCATGTGCCACACATAGGGGCTGCCTGTGCCACTTGTGGCATGCATGCTGCATGTTGGTTACCCTGGCAAAACAAAGAGGGCTAGTTTGAACGTTGCATATTCCAAATGGTTTTTATTTTGTCTTTTTCCTCTACTACCCTTGGTGCATTTTGAATCTGAGTGAGGTTTAGTAATTTTAAGGGCATTAAAATGCTCAGCCACATCATAAAACCATTGTAGAGCTTTGCACAATTTACAATCTTGATTAAAGACAGAAAAGTCAGGCCAAACACAAAATCTGAGTCTACACAGCCACATATGGAAAGAAACTTGCTCAATACATGTCTAGTACCAGCTGATATTATCCAACAAGCAATAACTTTACAGAACAAACAATACATTTTTCCCAAAAATTTCAATAAGATAGAATTATGTTTGTGAAAAATAAAAATAAACAGCAAACATGAACATTTGTCAGAAAAAATGGCCTAAAATTCCAGACCACTATTGGCTCTAGACTTTTATGATCCAAGTCCAACAAAGGTCTTTTCCTTAGGGAAGTTAAGCATGGGAGTGGCATTTCAAGGCATTCCACTTTTGACCAACTGATGAGTTGGTGAGAGGAGACAGGGAGTGGGGTAGAAATGTCATGCTAACACTGGCTGAAGAAGACAACAATTCTCATTTAAAGCTGTTTAGCAAGAACTGATTGTTCAGTATTAAATATTCTGATTATCCATTTTTAAAATTATGCATAAATATATTTGGAATACACATGATGCCAATTGTGCCTGAAAAATTATATTTGCATGTAAAAAATGGGGAACTGCACTTTAAATCATGCATTTGCACATGTAAATATGTTTGCTCAGACATATTTTTGTTTGTGCAGCAACATTTTCAAGAACCTTTGCAAACAGTTTTTCAAGATGTGTTCTTGAATGCTCTTTGGCTCCATGACATGCATTTACTTTTTTTTGCAGACTTTGTCAGCTGCTGGTTATCTTTTGCTTAGATATATGATCTCTAATTGTGGATGTTATCAAAATCAGTTACAATTAGAAGACAAAAGTTTATATATGGAAATGTCTTATTTCACAAGAACTCAAAGGAAGTTGGCTGCACATACCTAACAAGATTGAATTTAGCCAATTAATTATAACTATACATTTGTACCATCATAATCTGGTCTAAAATCCACAGTGTAAATTTTTTAATTTCAACAGATGATCCTAGCTCAGAATAAGTTGCATTTAATATAGAAAATGTCTCTGGAGATTTTTTGCAGTTTACTATTAGAAGACTAATTTCAAATCATTAGTTAAAAGACAGTGCCTATTTCAGCACTTTCCCTTATAATTACCAAAGGTACAAAAAGATATTTCTATTTCTTCCTTTATTTGAATAATATTTGTTTTTTTCTTTTACTGTAAATGTTCAAAAGTAGTGATGGAATGCTGCTGTTTTATTAATGGTTGATTTAGTAAATTAAGCGCTTGTACTAAAACATCTATTTCTTACTGTATATAACATACAGTCTAAAGTCATGTATTACCATTGGAAGAAAGCCAAAAACTATACAGTTCACTTTCACATACAAGGACTCTTGGCTTCACTACAAAAAAAAATTAATATAAGGTTTTTATATGTAATTTTGCTTTACAGTTTTGAAGCATTTAAAGAAGACAATGCCAAATATGATTTTAATAACAAGCAAACACAATTCAACCTAACGAAGGCTTTATGACAAAAAGAACTTACTATCAAAACAGTGTAATTAGAAAAAAAATCTCTAATGCCATAAATGACCAATTATTAAAGATGCAGGAACTAGATTTTCTTTCACAAGAAAATCTGCTATTCTAAAACATTTCCTGTTCTGAAAATGGAGCAAAACCAAATGAATTTTTCAAAGTTTCCTGTGAAATAAACTTCAGGAAAAATTATTTGGGATTAATCAAACTGTATGTTTTGTTAACACTGAAACATTTCATTCCAATTCAAACTTTTAAAAATGTTATCTTATATAAAATTAAAAAAACTGAAAAAAAGTTGTTTCAGGAAGGAAAACTGAAACACTCCATCCCCAGTTTATTTTAATTAAACTCTAACTAAGTCAATATATTTCTATGAAATGTTCACATTTCAACAAAACAGTATTTTTAGATGGAAAATATTCCATCCAAACTTTTCTGACCAGTTCCAACAGCTACTTCTGTTCAGAAATTACGTTTTAATGATCTTATTTTGTTAACTCTTTCACAGCTAACATTGTACTGTTTAAGCACTATCTTATGTGGCTTGTTTGACTTGACATACCTGCTACAAGGGATACTACCAACTATGTATTTCTTATATAGGTGAGAATATTGCATGCCAATACCCAAGTTCTAAACTTGGTTTTTAGTAATCAGATTGTTAATAGAGAACATTTTGGTAGCAACCAATGGAAATTGTACTATATAGAGAACCAGTAAAGGAAAACTGTTGGCTTTAATAGAAGACTAGCTTTAATGCATTTTATCAAGAGGTTATTCTTATCTAAATGGATTTTAGATGCAGGGTTCAAATTATACACCAGCTCTTGTGGGGGTCTGTTGTGGTGGCACCTGGAAGGAGCCACCACCATCTAAGCTGGTTAGAAAGGCATGGGGCAGGCCAGGACCTCTCATCTCTTATGGGGGGGGGACGGGACTCAGCCCCCCTGAACCCCACCATATTTTGAACCCTGCTTGGATGTACTGTCATTTAACTATGTACAAGTATTGGACAATTTGTAAAAATGTGCATTTAAAATTAAGCTTTTAAACTTACGTGAAGCACTTACACAAAAAACCTAATTTTCAGAGGTATTGAGGAATCTGCAGTTCCCATTGCCTTTAGACATGCAGGTTTTCAAATGATGGCCACTTTGCAGGATGCATCTATGAAAAGGGTTCCGAGGAAGAAGGATTAACATTGGGTCCAGAACCAAGATGCAAGGATATATCAGAGCACTTTGAACCTTAATAACAAGTACCTGTGCTTTTGAAAAAAAGATGCTGGTACTACTGCATTCTGAGTGCTGCCATGGCTGGCTTTCCTCTCATGAACTGTCCCAATAAAAAGGATAACTTACTGGATTTTTTTATTTAAATAAAGGAAACATACCAAATGTGTTCTCATTTTAAAACCTATAAGTAAGATAGCTTTAATCAGACTGGTTTACAAATTAGAGATTACAAGTGTTCAGTCCCCTTGAGAAGTAAAAATAATCAGGATGATGACACATGATTAGAGAAAGGCCACTCCATGCCAAGAATTTTAATCTACAAGCAATTATTTAAAGACAGGAGAAGACAGCTGTATAAAATGAAAGAGGTAAGATAATTAAGGAATAACAAAAGAGCAGGAAGTTGTTTCTACAAATGGACCATCAATGCTGGCTTGTAGGTTTGACATATAAGTATGTATAAATTTGAGTAGGTGAGATAAAATTAAAACAATTGTTTTCATTTTATTTTTGATGCTACTATACGCATATATCACACTGTAAATACAGCAGTGTGAATCACTGTAACACATTAAGTGATCAAATAAGAATTGGGCCCATCAAGGTCTTGACCTGCTTCTTCTGAATGAGGCATTGAGCCATAACTTTTAAAAGACTATAGTGCTGTATAATATAAATTACTTGTGATCGAACATCTCTTCAAGTTCAAGAATTCCCAGCCAAGAGAGATATCTTAAAGCACTGAGCCATGGCCCAGATATTCCATTTGTAAAGGATCTAGTCAAATAAGTAAAAATCAAAATCTTGCTGAAGAACCCTTTATCTAACTCAGCAAGTCAAGATGATTTCTACAGTCCTAGGACTCCAAATGATGGCATCAGCAGAATCGTAGTTTGGGACCATCCCTCTTAAAGTATATGAAGGTAAACCATGTCTGCCCTTTACTGAAGACTAGGGACCTACTGAATTCATGGTGGAAGTAGAGTAGGCGGTGACTCCTTTAATCACGCATGTTCCCCTGCATGAACCTTGCCCCTTGCCCTCTGCCTTGCTGCTGATTAACGGATGGCCCCACTGCTCCCTCCTGATCAGCAGGGAAGCTAAAACCATGGTTTTAAACATGGCACCATTTATGCCTCCCTGTCAGTCAGCACCAAAAGGCAGGACTGTCTGGGGCCCCTCAGCCAATCAGTGGTGAGAGGCAAAAATGGCGCCATATTTAAAACTGCAATTTTTGCCTCCCCACTGATCATGAGCGAGCTGCAAATGGGGGCCCCTCCACCAATTGGTGGGGTGGGAGACCCTGCAAGATTAAAAGATCCACAGAGCACCCCACTTCTGCCATTAATTCGGTAGGTCCCTACTGAAGACATAAATTAGGTCTGTTAGAAAACCTGGATGGGACCATTCAGAACTTATTAGTGCTGTTCTTAGCTTAGATGCCTCTTCCTGCTGTCACAAGAAACAAGAGAAAGAGTCATTGATCAAAGCTGTGATTTTCATGTAGCACTACAGGATGCTGACATTAAGCTACTAGCTTAGAGAGATGCCACTATCTTGAACTTGCTAAAATCTGCTTGGCCATTAGAAAAGTCATATTTCTGTAAAAAGATCACACATATCTTTGAAAACATGACAAGAAAAGAACTATAAATTCAGTGTCTGATCATTAAAACTGCATGGTTGGGGTGTTGCATATTTAAAAACAAAATAAAAATAGTGGATGTGAAAGGAAGTGAGAGTGCTGCTGGGTGACCACCAGCTTACTCTCAGCTACTAGGAAAAGAGACCTGAGAAAACACTAGTTAACATAGTAATTCATCAGCAAGATGAAGACTCCACTTATGCTCACTTAGGCAGGACTTAAGCTGGTCCCTTCAGTGCATTAAACTATTCCTTGGGCATGCCCTTCCTGGCCCCATTTGTCCATAGTTTCAACTTGCATTGAAAAGTTGCTGCTCATTTTACAATGACTGACAAGGGTCAAAATGTTAATACCTAAATATTTCAGTAAAATTACTTATCCACCAGGACATCTCAGTTTGTTTTCATCTTTTAAAAGTTGCAGCTTTTCATATCTTCTTTCCGTTTCATTTTATTCTTAGTGAATGAGGCACCATAAAAAGCTGTCCTGGGACCTGGTTCCCCATTTACAACTATTGTTATGGTAGGAACCTTAAACTTTAAAAATAGTATCTGCTGAGCCTAAACATCTGACTGAAGAATACTTGTTTTGTGTGTAAGGAAGCCAAGACAAATCAGCTGACCCACACAGCACTAGCATAACATAGTGACCTCTGAATAACTTATGTCAATCTTGCTAGTTTTAAAGCTTTGTCATGGTGTGCATTAATGAAGTATTGTGTTCTTCAGTGTCTTAGAAATTTCCCAAACAATCAAGATAGTCAGTCACTGTTTATAACATATGCCTTTGTCCAGACAAAATTCAAGTGGTATGAGACAGCCACATGCACATATCTCTCCCAACTTTTCTTTATTTCAAAATTTAGGCATAGTTACAGTGCTAGGATTTATGCTGGCTTTTTGTTTGTACATTGAACAAATTCAAATACAGTCTTATTAGTATGGGGATTCGATTTTCATGTTTCCTACAGGCATGGCTTTTGCTTACATAAATGACATATTTTTGCAAAGGAAGTAGCATGTTTTCGTCTTCCTTGGTTAGGTTTGGGTTGCCATCTGTGGGCAGTAACATTTTGTTGTACCTACAATATGCATTTTCCTGTATTTGTAATATCTTCTTAGACCCACAAACCGAGTTTACATGTTTCTGAAAGTTTAAATAACTTTTCAGAGTCATGTCTGCAAATGCTGATGTGACTGGAAAGAGAAGAGAAATAAACTACATATTTGTTATAGTTCATAAACTTGAAATTGGGAAATTCAATTTTATAACATATGCAGGGAAAGGGTAGAGAAATGGGCCAGAGAAAAATTATGAATGGTTCTTATTTCTAGTTATATGTACTTAGGAAAACTGCCCTTAGATATGCAAATTCATTTCAGAATGAACCTTTTATTACAATCCTGCGGTGGGCCAATGGAGCAAATTCTTAGTTATGTTGAGGTATTTATGTACTCCTGAAGAAAAGAAAGAGACCACAAACACATTTTACTAGGATTTCAGAACATATGTCTCTCACAAAATGCAAAGCTAAATCATTAACAGATTGTACCATCAAGGCTATTAGAATCATATTCAACCTTTGAGAGAAATAACTCAAATGACAGACACAAACCAATAGCCAAACAGAAAAAGTAAATGTCCTGATTTAATGACAAATATATTTTTAACAGAATGATAGATTAATAATAAGCTCTGTCTATGCACCAATCCTTTGTATCCAGATTCTTTCTGATGATGGAGCTTCAATCAAGCTCACAGTTGCTTAGTTGTTTATGGAACACTCATTTCCCCCCCAAAGTTTAAGGACAGACATTTTTAGCCTTTTTTATGGTCTATAGATGTATGGGCAGTTGCCAACCACAGTGGCTACATTTTTTTTACTGCTGTATATGAAGCAAAGTGAATATTTTCATGCTAGTATTCCATAGCATGACTGAAGGTATTGAAGACCTGCCCTAAATAAGCGAGGTTTGTTTATCCTAGCAAAAATAAGCCTGATAGGGCATGTGATTCCTGTGTAAAGACATCAGCAATAGAGAAGAGCTATTTAACCTTAAGGGCAATTCTGGCATAATAATAAATGGGTATAAGCAGACCATGAATAAATTAGAGTAGTGAGGTTCTAGAACAGTATTCCAGTAAAAGTACTGGGGAGAAAAGCCCTAACTACTGTTCAAATTAATGAGGTTTTCCTGGTCCATGAGGCCAGAAAATGGCTTTGAATTTCAAAGTAGACGTACTTTGAATTATCCATATCATAATGCATACAAAAACCTATCCTTTTGGCTGGTGAGTGACAATAGCTCTAAGTATCCAACACTTTAAACTATCCAATATCAAACTAACAAGATTTTACTGTAAGTTCAACTGCATTTTAAATATACAAACTAACAGTTTGTGTTTGAAGTATCTGTTTCTAAAACATATCAAAACTTAACTGAGCAGCCCCTTTCTTCAAAGGGCATATAGCCATTAAAATATTTAAGAAAATATGATTCTACTTAGCCAGGTTTTCAAATACAGTATTTATCAGTGTACCAAATGACAGCCTACACCATGAAGTAACCACACATTAGTGACAATAGCAACACATAGATTATATTAAGGAGATGTAGCTGAAAGAAGTTCTCTCCTCTGGGAAATTATGTGAAAATTAGAAGTAAGAGGGACATGTTAAGTAGAAACAGATGTCTGAAAATTCTCAGAGAGTGCTTTAAGGCCATATTTTCCATTAAGAAGTTTGGAAGTAGCAGTAGGCTTGAGTAGTATAGATACTGACAGTTGATGAGTCTTCATGAACCCCTCAAGTTCTATACAGAAGTTCTCAGGCCCTCTCAGCTCCCTTCTCTCAGGTCTACATGCTATTCTTGGAGCGGCTTAACAAATTCTTCTTACTCATCAAATAAAGCTGTTTTTCATGTTTACATATACTTCCAAGGAATCAATCCTCACAGTACCTCTTCAATGTAGTATTAGCAAATAGTAGCTGCTGCCATACTAGAGTCTCCACTGATCTGGAAAGAGGATTGAAGGCTTGACTGTTGCATTTTTTTATACCACCTAGAGGAGTTATACAAGCATAACATTTTAGGGAAATGGGTTTTGAAGGGACCTCAAGACATCATCTACTCCCACCCCCTGTTCAAAGCAGGATCATCCCTGTCTAAACCACCATAGGCAAATGTTAGTCTAACCAGCACTTAAAAACTTCCATGGATGGAGATTCCACAGTCTCTCTAGGTAGCCTGTTCAATGTTTAGCCACTCTCACAGTGAGAAAGTTCATCCTAAAATCCAACATAAATTGCCTTCCTGCAATTTAAGACCATTACTTCTAATGATGTAAGACTGAATGGGTGCATCTACACAAGATGCTGTACTGTGCATTAGACTGATCTAATGTGCAGTAAATTGTCACCATTTACATATGTGCAACAATTATTGTGCAATGTATTAGTCTAATTGCTGCTTTCTAGTACCTGTATATACATTCAAGTATTTGAAAACAGTTATCAAAATCCCCCTTAGTTTTCTCTTCTTCAAACTAAATAATCAGTTTTTCCTACTTTTCTCATAAGTCACGTTTTCCAGACCTATAATCATTTTGTTATGCTCTGACTTCTGACCCACAGAATCCACCACCTTATTTTAGGCTGAAATCAAGTTGATCAGGCATGAATTGCTCTTAATGAATCCATTTTGGGTGTCCCTGATAGCTAAGGGTACTGGGGAATCTATATGACATATAAGAGATGATGTAGAAAACACTGTTACAATGCCAGTTTCCAAATGGCATTAACTAAGAGTAGATTTAGTTGAGAAGTTTTCATTGAAATGGTTCTGATTTTGTTTTATGTTTTGTTTTTTTAAGGACACAAAATAACACCTCCAGAACAAACAAGATTTTCATTTTTTAAAAATGGCAGCATTTCATGAGAACAATAAAAGGCACTTCACTGACCTCAGGACTATTCCCACTTGCCAAATTTCAGGTTATTTGTCTAAACCACATTGGACTTCTGGCTACTTAGAACAATGATTGGAAAAACGTCAACTACCTGTTTTTCACTAATATTTTTCCTTGGATATTGTGATATGTATTTGCTGAAAGTTAAAAAGAATCCAACCTAATGAAAAGGCTATCTGCACAAAATTTTATCTGAAATAGTTCTAATTTGCCAGGCATGATAAACTGAAAAGAAAGGTTATATCTAGAAGGTGTTGGGCAACCTTACCTATAAGCACGTGGCATACAGACAGCTCAATTCACCCTTTAGATACTCCTGACTTCCACCAATAGATACCAGGCTCTACCTGTATTACTAATTAATAAGATGACAATACAGGATTCTCATAAATATGCAGCATACTTCCTGGGTTTGTTGAAATGGCTTTCTCTGGTCAGCACTGCATAGAGCACAGGAAGAAGAGTACAGTAAAATCTGTTATCTGGTATCCCTGGGGTAAGAGGATTGCCAGTTATGTAAAAATTTTGGTTATCTGAAATAACCCGGCAGGGGTTTTCAGATAACGCGGAGTGGGCGGGGCGGTGGAGGCTGCATGCCAAGCAACACCAGCTCAGGGTAGTGCATGGCAGTGGCGGCTGTGGCATGCAAACTTCCCCCCCAACCTCCTGCATCCAGCTGGCCGGCAGCTGGAAATTCTGGTTAGTAGAGTGTGCCTCTTAGTAAAATCCCAGATAACAGGGATATTACTGTATATGGTGATGATGCCTTCTCTGGAACAGCTGTCCTAGTGAGCAAGGACAGCAATGTGATATGCACTCTCCTTTATTTCCTGGGCAAATTAAGTCCATAAACTGAATAGTGTCCTTTGGATTTTGGTCTTCCTAATGGAAGGTTCAATAAAAAATAGTATATTTTGGGCTAGGTAACATGTCACTGAAAGTGGTGAGTGCAGTTGCTGGCCTCCATTTAAGACAGCTGGAAAGAAATGCATCAGCTCCTTTAGGAAACAATAGCAATCTCTCCTACAAACACAGGCACATCTCAACATCTCAAACTAAAGGGACATATGGGCTCACTCAGGAATTTGAATGGGGTAAGAGTGCCTGGTCTGGGTATTGTTTTAGGCTTTAGTAAGGCATGGGTGTATGTATATATATATATGTGTGTGTGTGGATGTATGCATATATGAACACACTTACACACACACGGTGGAAAGCAAGGAAAAAAAATCACAAAAAGTCACAGAAGAAACAGAAAATCCAGACAACTTGTAAAAGCTAAGAAAGCAAGGCCCTGAGAGTACAGACAGCTTGGGGACTGAATGCTAGGAGACTGTGGCAAAGGATATCTTTAGTCTGCTTCCCTTGCATCTAGGGAACTAGGACATTGCAGATTTTTCTGTAAGTAGGAGTCCATCCAAATCCATAATCAACGTTTTGTTCTGAAAATAGCCTACAAATCGGTCAAAAAGAGGATACCAAGATGTTACTGTTAGAGGCCCAAATAAAATTAACTGTTGAACCTGGAACTGATCTCCTGCAGCATAAACTGTGTACTTTTTAAAAGATTACTGAAGCAGTGTCACATGTTGCTATAAAATGCACACTGCTGCTCTCTCTTTACAGGTAGTAACTGCCTTATTAATTCTCAGAACTCAAAATTTTGAGAAGAACCACTCTTGAAACTTCTCTATAACATTCTCCCTAGTTGTTGCCTAGCGTATAACACTGATTACAGTAATTATTCTGCCTTTTCCCCTCACAAGTTACATAAGATGTTTTTAAAGCATCCATCAACAGAAGACCAATTATGACTGGGGAGCTTAAGGCATTCTTTTCTGGTTGGCATGGTTACAACAAGGTGATTTCTTTCACAATTAATGCTTACAATATTCCAACATGTATGTTGGAAAAAAAAAATAATTACATAGAAGTGCAACACACCTCAAGTAGCATCTAAGTCAAAAAATTACTACAAAAATGCCATTGTTCTGAATACCATTATTTAATTAGGTAATGACAACATACCGACTGTGGGGTGGTTTGAATCACTTGACCTCTTTTATTCTAAAACAGCCCCAACTATTATTCTAACCTTATTTCCGCTGCACAAGCCCAACATATCTTTAAGCATCTGTATAAATACAAAATCACTCTCCAAGTTTTGGAACTAATTTAGACATTTTTCTTCAATTTAGGGGTTTTTTCTGCCAAAAGACTGACATATGCTTACCACAAAAATACAGTTATAATGCTCTGATCATGACTTGAACTAACCATATAATATGTGATAGCATATTTACATTTTCTATGTTTTTAGAATAGTTTGAAGATAGCCTACAATATCAATTATCCCTCCCCCACAACCCCATTAGAGAGGTTATTTTTGTGTAATCCCTGAAAGTTTAGACAATTTATCTGAACTTCATTGCCTCTCCTCAGCATTAGCATAGAGTTGCTGATAAAACAGTTGCTACATTTCACCTCAGGGATGGATTATGACTCTCTGTACATAATACGCATATCAGTCAGTGAAGGGTTTTGGGTTTCTCTGAGATGACAGGTGCTATGTATTAGAACTGGTCGGGATTTTTTGGATTGAACTTTTTTTGTTGAAAAATTACAATTATTCAGATGTTAAAATGAATGCAGGTAGATAACTCGGACAAATTTCTCATTTGGAAAAAAAAAAGTGCTCAAATGAGCCATTTTTTTGTTTCTCAAAACAACATTTTTCCACTGTCTGTTCTTAATGGCTTTTATCTTGAAATAGCAGAAAATTCATCTTAATAAAATATTTTAAAACTATTAAAAGGATCTTAAATGAAATGACCCAAACCAGAACTTTCTCCAAATGTTGGATCATGAGATTTTGAGAGTTCAACCTTTTGTCCCAATTTGGAAAGGGAACCCTGTTGAAATATCTCTCTCCCTGCCCCTCGCCCCCCAAGACAGCAAGCTGAACCAGGACAACTTTCTATCTAGCTTTCTTCCTTATTTCCAATACTAAGACTTTCTTTCCACCCAAAGTATATCCTTCTCCCTTAAATCTAATCCAGTGTTTTGGACTCATTCTTCTTGGCTATCAATCCCCAGACATTGTCCATCTCACTCACTTTCCTTGGTATGCTTCTGACTTTTGGTAAGATAAATTTGAATGGAAAATGTTGAATGTTGAGTTGTCTTGTATTTCCTAAGCCATTTACCCAGAAAACATTTAAAGGAAAGGCTGCTCTAACTATATAAGCCAGTCTGCTATATGCCTCTGTAAGGCAATTTGCCTAAGAACAAATCCCATTTGTAAAAATATTATTGTCAAAAATGCCATAAAAGAAGGCATTGCTTTCAATTATGTATTTTGTTATTTTCCAGCCCAAAACATATCATATTATTTCCAAGAGCTGCCTGCTGGCCTCAGTAAATCAGAGTAGTTTCAAAGTAATTTACATTTTGATTTGCTTTGGAGTGTAGAGAGATAGATCCAAGCTACAGACTTTGCAACTGAAATGTTTGGATTTAGAATTGAGGGTCAGAGCTTGCACAGGGGAACATTTTACAAGTGATGGCCCCTGTTCTGCAAATTGACTACACATAGCCTCCTCACCCTGTGGAAACTCACTGACTTCAGTATGGTTTTGTGTCGGAAAAGAAGTTTTCCTCCATAGAACAACATGCAGAGGCAGGGTCAGGAGCTCCACCTGTTTCGGCAGTTTTGTCAGCCCACTGAAATCAAGGGAATACATCAGGAAAGGCATGGTATATTAGCTCTATCAAACATAATAGTCCATCGTGTGCCTAATGAATAAGTTTAATTTACCAAACTAAAGAGTCAAGAGCTAAGCAGCATTCCTGAGATTAAAATTAATGCAGTGAATTATATGTACGGGGACACCACCAGCTGTGAACAGGGCCACTGGAAGAGTATTAGCTTAGTGGGCTCCTTTTTGTATTCATCTGCCATGCATTGACCAACTCAGAGCACTGCCACAGCCAGACAAAGAACAGATAATCAATGCAATGCATTTCTCCCCAAAGCAAAAGGATATAGTCAGAATTCAAGGGATATAAAGAGGATTTAAAGGGGTTCCAATGAGGAAATACCTGTCAAAGGGTGGCATAAAGAGTTTCAAAGATCTGCTTAGGGTTTCAGCAGGGTTAAATGGAGCATCCTTAAACTTCAAAAGGGCCTCCTAGGTAAAAGGGAAAACTGTGAGGCTTCATAATCTGCAATGGTCCCTCCATCCACTCCTCAGGAAACCATTTAAGCGGCAGTTCTTAGAAGTATGTAGCACCATATACTCTTACTGTCTGAAAACAAAGGAAATTGCCCAACTGAGGATTCAGTTTATTTACAACATGGTTTCTTACACCAGAGAAATCTCTGAACTTAATATATATATATTTCACACACATCGGGTGTTGCTCTGTTTTGGCACAGGTCACGGGCTTCTAAAGATTCGACTGATATCATTGTCATTGGGCTGGTTTGATGTAATGGCATGCCACTGGCCTAGGACTGACTGAACCATATATATTTTACACAGCTGGAGGCTGTCAGTGCTTGGAGCTGACATTTAGGGGCTGCGCACAAACAATTCCCTTCAAGCATTTGCAGACACCCTGGCACACTTCCAGATGTATGTTTAAAAAATAGCTAAGTAAATAGGACTCTCTTTCGATCGTTTTTTCTGGTTCTGTCCCAGTTGCTAACACTGAATGACTCGGCTTTTAAATAGGTAGCCTCAAAACATATGATGGTATTCTTTTTAGTCATCTTTCTACAGCAGATATGCTATGGATCCCATTCTCAGACCCCCACACCAGGATGATTAAACAGGCACTTTACTGCATAAAAGCTTCTAAAAATAGTTGCAAAACATGGGGCTTTGGGAGTTCTTTTTGCTCTTCTTTAGTAATTCATATTGTATACCACATTTAAAAAATGCAGAGAATATTTCTATAATGGTGTTTCCTGGAAATTGCTTGGAGGTTTTCATTCAGTTCTAATCAGGAGAGGTGACTGATTCAGGATGCCAGGGCTCATCACCAGCCTGCATAACCTGAAGTTTGAAAACCAGAGCTTTCTATCTTGTGGCCTATGTCAAAACCCTAATCAGAATGCACCCCCCAAACTCTGGCAACATTGCAGATTGGATCTGATTTGAGACCCAAATTTGCCCTTCACCTCACCAGATACAATGTGTAAAAGGAATTGGCAGAAGCATAACTGCTAGGGCCTGTGCCCTGTATGACAGCAGTGGCAGTAGGGCCAAGCTGGCTGTGGCAGTGGCTGGGGGGAGTTTGGGTTTCAGTTTGAATAGACTGAATAATTATCTTTTCTCCAAGTCTCCAGTGAACCTTAAGCTCCCAGATTGCAGGAGGCTCCCAGGATCCTCAGTTCTAAGGTAAAAATTTGCCAGAAGACTGTTCCAGGGCCAGGGACCCACAGCTTCCTAGAAAAGGCTGCAGGGAAAATATGCCAGGATCAGCTGCCAGAGCCCTCCGCCTTGGGATGGACCTGCCAGGAATCCAGGCAGGGTCTCCTCAGAGCCCAGCTTTCAGACAAAACATTTCAGGCTCAATGAGCTGTCATTTTTGACAAAACTTTGTTGTATTGCAACTATGCCCAGCTGTAGTAACTGTTACTGCACATTATAGCAACACTCACTTTACTAATCCTTTATGCTAGCAGAGCGATGTAAATGAGAATCAAACTGTCTCCAGACAAAGTTAAACAATACAAACTCTTTTACTCCCTGCCAGTGCATTATTGCAGCAGTGCCCATACAATGCTTCATAATATGTAATGCTTATCAGTACTTTCACTGGCAATAAAAATCAGAGGGTCAAAATATTCAGCCACGCTTTACCAGTTTATTATATCACTAGAGAATTTGGTACATAATGTTCTTTTTCTGCTTTCCAGCTAATTCTCTCCTATTTCTCCGCTGCCCTCTCCCTCAACTGCCATTTCCCCTGTATCAGACAGTAGTAATAAGAAGTACCACTAGGCATGACTAAGCAATAGGCAGGCGTGCATACCCACCTTGCTTAAATATTTGTTCACTCTCTCTATAGAAAGTGTTGCAACAAGTCCAGATGCTGGATAATCATTGAATGCCTACTGAATACACAAAGATATTCATTGAGTTAACTATTACAATACCCATTCAGGTTTCCTTTTCAGTATTACACATTGAAATAGCCTGGAATGATTTCATGCATGTTCTTACTCAGGACATTAGAACAACTAAAGTTAATACTAAGTGTAAATAACCTAGTGTCAGATTTAGATCAGAACCAGTACATGCTAGGGCAGGATGCTTCAGAATATGAACTTGTTTGTCCTTTGATTTCATAGTGTGCCTGAGTGTATTCATTAAAGACTGGCAAGAACACATATGGAGACATATCAAACAAATGACTTTTGGCTCAAATCAGATTAATTTACTGGCAAAAGAAGAAGATAAAGAGATAAATCCCCAGGCCTGTTTTACAGAGCAAAGCAATAGGAACTGTTTTAAGAAAGCAGCAAATTCAAGCCAAGTGCTAAAGCTAAAGCAATCGGCATATGTATGTGTGGGGATGGGAAGGGGCAGCAGAGTCTATAATGACAAAATTCTATATAATCACATTCGTAAGGGATTGCAGGTTATTTCAGGAGAAAACATTTAATATTTTTTTATGAATTTTATTCAATTCAGCACATGGGTGTTTTCTTACCCCAGGAGTCATGGGACCCCTCTATATGTTACAGGTGTCACACAAGGCATGGCTGGTGAACTAAGACTGGTGGGGTGGGTGGAGCAGTACACGGGAGTGGGGAGGGTTTGCAGCTGGCCAGGAACAGGGTGGGGTTTGCAACTTCCCCGCTCCTGGCCAGAGGGCCCAGCTGGCTGCAAGTGCCCCCTCCCATCTAGCTGCAAAACCCGCCACTCCTGTGTGACGCTCCACCCGCCCCACCAGTCTGAGTTCATCAGCCATGCCTGTATCACACACTTAACTGGTTAATTCTACAGTTACCTTGAGACCAACTACATGTGCAAAGCAACTATCATGTCATAAGGCCTAGGAACAGAAGTTACACATAAATTGGTTTAAGTCATCAGAAACTGGTTTAAACCTGTAACAGAACCGAAGCTCAGTGCACATAAGCCAGTTTCAAAATGGCTGAAACTGGTTTAAGATAAACCTTGTTGAATGTAGTATCAGACTTAACTGAGTTGGGTAAAACTGGTTTATGAAACTTCTGTCCCAGACCCCTACCTGGTTCATGTTAAATCACAGTCCCCCAGCATACTTTGCATCCTGGGCTGTGCTGTGCTGTCTGCTGCAGAGAGCAGGGCTGACCCCACCCCTCTGCTCCCTAGCTGGAGCAGTGAGGGCTGGCTGACAAGGAGGTGGGGGGAGGGAGGCGGCTGGGGGTGCAACCCAGTCTGCAGGTGGGGGGCTATTGCCCCCCCCCAGGCAAACCCTGGCTAGCATCTGGGGTCAGGGAGGGGGTTAAACACCTCTTGCCCCGTTGAAACTTACTGCTAGCTGTAATGGAGGAGTACAAATCACAGAGGCACCTGGAAACAGGAAGAAGGGATGAGCAACCCTGCTGAGTCCTGCCTCTGTGATGCTGGACTCGACTGCAAATCCCAGAGACCTCAGGGGCATCAGGAAGAGGAAGTAAACTCATAGCCAAAGAGCCGTGCTCTAGCACCCTCCTGCTTCTGGCCTGAGTCATTGCAGGCATGTGGTTGGATTTTCTGTATCAAAGGTAAATGTGAGTACAGGCACACATCAGGGTAGGCTGACTATCTGGGCCGACCTAGACAGATTAGTTAAATGGGCAGACCAGAACCAGATGCTGTTCAACACTGAGAAGTGTAAAGTGCTCCATCTGGGGAGGAAAAATCCACAACAAACTTACAGGCTCGGTGGTGTTGTGCTACTTAGCACCGCATCTGAAAGGGACCTGGGGGGGTCATCATTGACCAGAAAATTAATATGAGCCACTAGTGTGATAGTACAGTTAGCAGAGCAAACAATATGCTAGCATGCATCCACCAATTTATCTCAAGTAAAACTACGAAGTTATTCTCCCACTCTACTCAGCATTGGGGAGACCACAGCTGGAGTACTGCATCCAGTTCTAGGTGCCAAACTTCAAGAAGGATGTGGAGTAGCTTGAGAGAGTCAAGAGAAGGGCCATTCATATGATTAGAGGCCTGAAGAGCAAGCCATAGGAGGAAAGGCTGACAGATATGAGACTGTTCAGCCTAGAAAAGAGGAGACGACTTTGGGGGGGATTTGGTGGCAGCTTACAAATATATCAGGGGAGAGCATCAGGGGCTAGGCCAGAGGTGTCCAACCTTTTTGAATGTGGGGCTGGATCATGAACTTTTTATCACCCAGTGGGCTGGCGAGCCATATTCAAAGACCTCACAGGAAGTGGTATCACATCAGGAAGTGATGTCACGTGACCTTTGACACCAATGAAGTTGCAGGAAGTGACAATGAAATGGGCCTGAAAATGTGGTTTAAAATCCAAAATAAAAACAATATAAAAGCAACAATGAAATAATACCAAACACTTGACTAAAATAAACACTGTCACATAATGAAAGAAGCATAATGCAAGTTGACAGATCAAATGTGGAAAAGATATCAGCCACAGTGGAAACTAATCAAAGGTGGAGGGATGTCTTGGTGGGAGACACCTGCACGGTGCTTTACAGCCTCCGCCGCTCACTGCCTTACAAGGGGCAGGTAGGAGGGGAGGGAGGAGTGAGCAGGGGCTCCTCAGTGCATCTGAGGGGCTGCGAGAGAGACTTGCGGCTCAGCTGGGCACGGCCGCAGCTGCAGCAGGGCACGAAGCAGAGCAGGGCAGGGAGAGCCGCTGCCATGCGTAGGAGCCCCAGTCCGGGCTCCTCCTCGTCCTCCCAGCCACAGCCCCCTGGGATGTGTGGGAAAGGCACCCTTCGCTCTGCCACTGCCCACCTTGCTGTCCCGGTGGCCGCATGTGCCCGTGCCACCTCCCATCCCCAGCAGCACATAAGAAGTGGCCCCCTTGGGACTTGGGGCCTTGCATGCGGGCATCTGGGCCTGGAGAGCCACAGCGCCCGGGGGGAGACTGGCTGGGGGAGCAGGCGCCGCCTTGCTGTGGGGCAAGGCAGGGCAGGGCAGCGAGGCTGGCTTGAAGTGGGCAGGTGAGGAGGCAGGCACAGGCTGGCAGTGCCAGCAGCCGCTGCTTGGCTTCCCACGCGGGGCCACTCCGGCAGCACAGGGCACAGGGCATGGGCACAGGCTCGTGTTGGGGCAGGGAGGCGGGGGCAGGAGCACGGGCACTCCTGGATGCACATCCTCCCCGCCAGCGACCAGTGTGTCCTGGGACCAGGAGTAGAGCCGCTCCTCCGCCACCCAGCAACAAAGTTCTTACATGAAGGCTTCATCCTGCACCTGCCCTGAGCCCGCGGCACCAGCTGCAGCCGCCTGGGTGGTCATCGGCTCCTTGGGGCACGTAGGTGGGCAGGGCCACTCAGTAGCTGCAGCCAGTGCCTCCCCCCTCCGGGGAGGGATCTGGCCCCGCGAGGGACCCGGCCAGGCCATGCCGCACTGACGCGGTGCATGTGGGAACCTTGTCCCTTCCCCAGCCCTTCAGCAGCCATTAGGAAGCTGCTGAGGGGCTGGGGGAGGGATAAGGGGTTTCCCGTCGCAGCACCATGGGCCACAGAAAATGCCTTGGCGGGCCACATGGTAGCCCGTGGGCAATATGTTGGACAAGCCTGGGCTAAGCGAACAACTATTCATCAAAGCACCCCAGAGGAAAACCAGGAGCAACAGTCATACACTCGTAGAAGAAGGTTTCAGATTGGATACAAGGAATAACTTATTCATGGTTCATGTGACCAGACTCTGGAATAGACTCCCAGCAGGGGTGGTGCAGGCACCTACTCTGGAGATCTTCAAAAGGAGACTGGATGCACACCTTGCTGGGGTTGTCTGACCCCAGCAGTCTTTGCTGCCCAGAGCAGGGGGGCTGGACCCAATGATCTCACAAGATCCCTTCCAGTCCTAAACTTCTGTGAACCTATGAATCTGTGTCTATTCACTTCTGTTTCAATTAAATCTGTGCATCTTAGAGAAACCTGCAAAGACTGAATTAATTCAGCCTTGGGCTTTTGGATTGTCTGTACCTAGCCAAAAAGCTCCAACCAGCTATAAAGCTAGACCCTGAAAATGCATCCTAACTTTCTAACAGGTTGCTAATGAGCTTTAATTTGCATGTGTTGCAGGGTCTCCCCTGTAGCTGGGAGCTCCATCAGATGAGGGTGCACCCCTCCCAGCTGCAGGGGGTCACAGCCCAGCTGGGGCTGGGAGTCCTGCAACTGAGGGACTCTCAGCCCCAGCAGCTGCTAACTCTGGGTCCCAGCAGCCCAGGGGGTGCATGAAACCCCCAGGGCTGGGGGACTATGGCTACCATGATCCTCCAGCCTCAGGGATGCATGTGGTGCTCCCACATTTAGAAGCCCCTCAACTAAGGAGACTCCCAGCAGTGGAAGCTTGCTTCTTGCTGGTGCAGGGGGAGCCTGAACTCTCCCTGTGTCACAGTAAGGCACAATGAGATCTAATGCACAATCCCACAATCATGCCTCCTACTGCGTATGTATGGTGTGGTAGGAGGCACAATTGTGTGGATCATGCATTAAATCCCATCACGCCTTTACCTGTATGTGTAGAGGGGCACTTAAAATCAGAGAGCTATATACTGATGTATACATGTGTGTAATTTTGTTTGGCCATAGCTGCTTTCTCAAATACAGTGGTAAGAGTAGAAATAAAGCCTATGGTGATGGTTACAAAGACCCCTAATATTTTTTCACTCCTGCCTCATGTTCTGTGTTGGTAGAATAAAAGTTTCCAAATATACTATGAAGAAAGTAGGAACTTACGTTCATGGTCTTGCAACTCTTTCTTACAAGGGAGCTCAGGGTGCATTGCTTGAATAGTTAATGCTCTTAGCAAAAGATCCATGATTCATGTAAAATTCTTTTCATATATTAACGTTTCCTTGTTCACTGTTGTTCTCTTCCTGCTTCCTTTTTACTTGACCTGAACTAGGATTGTATAGTGTTCCATCCTGAGCTACACAGGATTTGTTTTTCCTGAAATCATGAGCAATTCCTGTGACATACAAATTCCCATGAAGTGTGTGTTATTAAATGAATAAATGCCACCTGCTTTCCACAGACCAAAGGATTGATGAGAGTCCAGGAGGGGAAAAAAGAGGAGCAGCTGATTAAAGGTTTTATTTTTAATTTATGTATATTTTTTTAGATTTGAATCCAAATTAATGTAGGAAAGGGACAGGAGTATCCTATTATGCCTCCCACATGAATGAAAATAATCTGGCAGGAAACTATAATCAATTTGTGTTCACTTGGGCTTTATTTTTCAGAGTTAATTTAGAGCTATAATAGAGAAATTATGTGATTAGATGATAATTCACAGAGGATGACTATTGGAACAGAACTGGACCTGAATGTCCAGTTTAAATTTAATACAACACTTTTTGCATCCAGGTACCCAGAACATAACTATTTGCCTATATAGATCTTATGATATCTTTTCCTAACACATCCTAGACTTATATCATTTGTATTCCCTGAAAAAATATTAAGTTATATTGAGTTTTTGAAATCTCCCATTATAAAGCACAATAATGAAAACATTATTCTGACAGAGAATGAGTAAGGATACACACTGTGTGCCTTTCTGCTGGATTTGCTTCTATGGATATCCAGGGATGCCAAACATTTTTAGCTTTTCCAGGAATCTTCACTGCTCAAGCTCATACGTTTCCTAGTATTTTTCTCTTAAAAACCTCTGCTAAGCTGAATATTTTGGCCAAAACATTTTGTTTTTAACTAGAACACAATATAAGAAATGCATTAATGGCATATAATTAAAGGAGAGAAATATTAACATGCAAGTCAAATGGCAAAAGGTATGCAGATGAGAATGCATACAATAAAATGGTAGGGGTGTGCAAAGCAGGCCCTATTTGATTTGGATTCAGATTGAGCCTGAATCAGGGTCAGTGGTTCAATTCGTTGATTCAGATCACTGTCCCTGAGCAAGAGAAATTGAGTAAGGAAACAGGATTTAAAGTCAACATATGGATGACATCTCACAGGAAAGTTTTATTTACTAGGGCATATTAGGGCTAGACTTGTGAAAAAAAAAAATTCTTTAGTAGTTTTGGAGTGAGGTTGTATCTGTGATGGTCCAGTAATGGAGAATGATTTGTATATGAAAGCTTGTGTAAATCTATCCCAACCATGCAATTGGTCCAATAAAAGACATCATCTGTCAAACTCCTTGCCTCTCTGAAATAAACATAGTGATTTTGATTCAAAGGTTTTCAAATACTATTAAAAACAACTTTTGTTTAGATTCATGAGAGTTCACACTCACTGGGGTTTGCTTTCTGCTGAAGCAGCCCAAGCCCCCTCATTACACCTGATTCTATACAGCAAACTAATGAAACTACAGAGATCCTCTCCACACCTCTAATGTCCCACTTTCACTAAAACCCGCACTTGAGCCACTGTCTGTTCTTCAGACCAAAGGTAAGAGCTGCAGTCCCATTCATCCCACCTGAGCTATGCCACTGGGTAAGAGAAATACCATGCTGGACTCTTGAGAGTCGCAAGGAGTTGACCATAAGGGCCAGGTACAGACATTACACTTTTACCGGTACAAGTGATTGGAAACTAGTCTATACCTGTAACAAAACAGAAGTTCAGCACACAAAACCTGTCTATAACCATAATAGAATAGAAATTCAACACACAGAGACTGGTTTAAAAATGGTGGAAACTGATCTAAGATTTGCTCCCCCAGTCAAAGGCCGAAATGCATGTTCTGTTCGCTACTGATCTAAACTACGCCACTTACAGAAAACAGCATAGCTTAGATCGATTCCACCTCAGACTTTTTGATTGTCTGTACCTAGCCAATGTGAAATCAAGGCCTTCACTTTCCTGCATCTCTAGGCATGTCAACAGACACCTGAGGCCTGAGTGGGCCATAAGCCAAGTTAGGGGTCCATCATCCATGCCATAGACAGGTTGGGAACTTTTGGAAACTGCAGTACATGAGACCTGCCTGATTAAACTAGTTGGCTTGTTAAACTAGTTTCAGATTTGATCAGTCAGAATGTAATACAACTCTAATTCATAATTATTCTTCATTAAATTTGAAGATTTTCTTAATAGGCAGTCAAAGAACCCAAACTCAGATTGGTTATAGACTCAAGGTATGGTGGGTGCAGGAGGAGGAAGGAATAATGAGATGGTAGAACAGTCATTTAATCCAATCCACAAAATATAGTAAATAGTTGTGTGGTGAAAGTTTACCTAGTGAGTTATACATGGATGAGTAAATTTATTTTAGAGAAATATAGATTGACCTTATTCTGATCTTTCAGTAGTGTAAATCAGTAATAAAAATATAAACTAGGGTCTGACTCACAGAATGTTACCTGACTGTGCACCAATGTATCTTGTAACCACTGGAGTTTTATAATTCTAGCTCTATATACAGTGATGAATCTGTCTTGAATAAACCAAATATATTTGAAATAGTTGCTGAAGCCAGTATCAGGACAATGGTTCCTAAGCCACCTGTCCATTAAACCAGTACAAGTCATGAATAAGTCCACTGGGGCTACATAGTGTAAATTAAAGAAGAATTAGACCCACAGATCTGAAGGAAACAAGATTTATTATTTAAATTTTCAAAGTTGTTAGGTTTGTCACAATTATGGATAATATCCAATGAGATGGAGAGAGATTTCCTTTTAGATAAGAAAAGTAGCATTATCTACATAGTATGTCTCATTCTAAACCCTGGAGAAATAAATCAGTAGACTAAGAAATGCACCTCCTGCAGCAGGTTTTTTGTTTTTTGAGATTTTTTTTGTAAGGATGAAAATGATGTATAATGAGAACTTCTCTTTCTGCCAGGTTGTTCCAAGCTATTTGAAACTTTATTAAGGTAGGATTTCACTCAGGAATGATTCCAAGGCATTGTTCTATCACAGCACCTTTAGTTTGGACAGAACCCTAGTGTCAATTAAAGAAGAGTCAGTCAGAAGGCAGCATAAATCCCAAATGTCTTTAAAAATCTCTCCTTTCCTCTAGAACAAATGGCTTTGACTGCCTTTCAGCTTTGGTCACTCAATCTCCAGTTAAGGTGTCTCCTCCTTTTGGACAATTACCAATTATTATGTGTAGTACAACTCAAATAGACAAGCTCCAAACATGCTCTGTTTTGTGTAGCATCCAGTCTTGAGAATATTCCCAAGCCTACCAATGCACTCCAAAACTGTGTGTCCTTGAAGGAATACCATCTCCTGAAGCTCAATCGTTACCTTCTTCAGGAGCATCACTCTATTCCAGATAATTAGCAGCAAGGAAAAGGGGCAGCCTTTCCTGTCAGCAATTTAGCCAACTATTTGGGTAAATAGGTTAGCTTTTCCATCTTTTTTGGGGGTTGGACTCGATGATCTATTGAGGTCCCTTCCGACCCTAGCATCTATGAATCTATGAATCTCTCTAGACATTCACATTGGAATAAGCTTTTGTTTGGTGTGGTATCTTGTCAGCTTACTGATAAACTATTGAATGCCCCTTATATTCTACAGTCATTTACCACTGCGCATAGCAAGTCTAATGTGTGTTCTTTCTGCAGCTAGTATTATAGAGAAATTCTGCAGAGCAGTGAAAGGCAGTAGAGAGCTAGGGCCAAGATATATTCTTTGCATCTGTAGGCCCCATAATACATCTTCTACAATTCTAACAAGCATCTAATCCACATGTGGTGTTAACTATTGGATTAATCAGGTACCCTTCCTCAAGTATGAATTGACAGGTTTCTTGAGAAATGAATAGAATGATCCATATATAAATAATATATCACCATTTCCAAGTATAACCATGTTAAATGTCCTAGTTTAATAAGATCTGTTAAAACTCAATGAGTTTCCACCATTGGTGATGAACAGAGAAAGAGCTATCCTCTTTTCAGATGCAAGAAAGAATATGAGCACCACCAGTGTCTGGCCCAAACTTCAGAGGGTCCCATTTCCCCTTGAATTAAACACTGATTTAGCTCTCAACAGCCCTTATTATTTTTCAGTCTTTTTCTGAGTGTTTTCATTACTTTCAGTTTTACTTTCTCCAATACCTGTCAACTGGCAGAACATACAGTGTAGATCAGTGTTACTCAACCTCCAGCCCATGGGCCAGACCCAGCCCAGGAAGCCATGTCATCTGGCTTGCAGGGCTCCCCACCAGTCTGGAAACTTGGTGGTGGGAAAATGGTGGCAAGTATTTCTCTTGTGTTTACACTACAACTAGATCAGAAACAAGCTCTCTAATTTAGAGCCCTGGGAGTCATATTATCTTATTTCAATGTCACAAAAATATGAGCATTTTTAGTCTGCCAGCACACATGTGACACCACATAAGCATCTGGAGAAAATGCCTTTAGATAAGAGATGCTGTGGCAGTGCACCTTTGGGTGCCTGCTGTTTTAAGGGCTTGTGCAGACTGCAGACCAGCTTGCAGATGGGAGCAGACCCAGTCAGGCAGTCACATGGCACTCAGGAGGCTTCCTGATTGGTGGAGGGCTGGGCAGCCTAGGTATAAGACCATGCCCTGTGAGCAGAGCTGGAAGTTGCTGCAGGGATGCCACTGAAGTAACAAAGTGCAGCTGGAGATCTGCTGCTCCCAGAATACCTAAGGGTCAGGGTAGGAACTATGAGGATGTAGGAGGATCCTGGTCCAAGGTAAGACCTGAAACTGCACCCTGCTGGGGTTGGATGGTGTGGTGGGGCTACATGTAGTGAGGCAGTCTTCAGGAAATTCCATACCTGTGCCTCCCCAGTGAAAGGTGAGGATGAGGTGTCATATAGCCTCAGCCTCCAAGGCCTGGTGAGTTACCCCATAGAGGGGGCAGGCTGGGGTCAAGGCATGTTGACAGACACCTGAGGCCTGAGTGAGCCATAGGCCAAGTTAGGGGTCCAGGCATGTCAAAACACACCTGAGGCCCAAGGGGCATAAGGGCCAGCAGCCCAGTGAGGGGCAGAGCAGTGGCCCTAGTAAGGGGTGGAGTAGTGGCCCAGAGAAGGGATAGAGGCTGAGTTCGGCCTGGTGTGTGATAGAAAGCTGGAGGCCACATAGAGTAGGGTCTGTGGGGGCCTGAAGGACTGCTCATAGGCTGACCAGAAGAAAGGCCCCAGTGAGGGGTCATGTGGCCAAGGCATGTCTGAGGATACCTGAGGCCAAGTTTTGGCCAGAGGCTGTGTGCGGCCTGGTTAAGGGGCCGGGGCACTAATAGTGGATTTGGATACCATCTGTGAGGCATGGAACATGGTAAAGGGAAGGTCAGAGCCGTGTATTATACCTTTGGCATCAGGGCATTAAATGGGCAGCCTCCCGCTTATGACCAACTATTTAAGTCTAACAAAAGGTGGAGCAAGCGAGTCAGGTGGGCAGACTGCCCTAGACAGGTGGGCGGACCAATGTTGTAATTGGCCACAAGACTGCTCCCTGACACAGATACAATGGCAGCCTCTGAGTATGTGAGATGCACATACATCCCAAATGTACTTGTTCATACATTTTATATTTAGCAGTGTCAGAAATAATGCATCAGGAAAACTCCACCAAAAAGCCATGTAATATCCCCACCATGCATCTCTTAGACCTTCTGTCAAGAAGGGAGACAAGTCCATCTGTGGAAGGTACAAAAGAATGGTCTTGCTGTCCACCACAAGCAAGATCATTTTGAGAACACTTCTGAATCATCTCCTCCCACTTGCTGAAGAGTTCTTCCTCAAATCTTGGCATGTGTTTAAAAGGCACAGCGCACATGATCTTCACTGGTCACCAGCTGCAGGAAAAATGCCAGGAACAACATATACTTTTCTACATGGCCTCCTTTAACCTCAGAAAAGCCTTCAACTCTGTCAACCAAGAACTGTGGCAGATCCTTCTGAGGTATGGATGCCCACTGAGGTTCATCACCATTCTTTGCCTGATCCATGACAGTATGCAGATTCTTATCTCCCAGCACCAGCTTCAAAGTCACAGGGTCAACACTGGGAGATTCTTAATGGATCTATCGCAGATATCTTTGAGGTTAAGACTAGAGTTAAAGCAAGGCTGTGTCATTGCTCCAACACTTCTCAATATTCCTTACTGTGATACCACCAACAAGGTTTCAGTTGGAGTGGAGCTAAACTACCGAATAGATTGTAAGCTATTTAATTTCAGCTGACTGAGCCAAAACTAAGACTATCTCAACCTCAATCATTGAGCTCCAATACACTGATGATGCTGTAGCATATGCTTACTTGGAAGCAGATCTTCAGGTAATTATTGATGTCTTTACCGAGGTATAGAAGAAAATAGGACTGATGCTTAACATTTAAAAGACTAAGGCCCATCAACAAGCTCTTCATGAGCAGTCCCTAGCTCCATGAATTCAGATTCACAGTGAGACTGGAGAACATTGTGTATTTCCCACACTTCAGAAGCCAACTCTCGCAGAAGGCTGACATCAATGAAGAAATATTACATTACCACAAATGTGCAAGTGCAGCCTTTAGACACCTGAGGAAATGCACTTTTGAAGACTGCAACATCAGATTTGAAACCAAGCTCATGGTTTATCAAGCAGTCATGATCCCTACCTTACTGTATGGAGCTGAGATGTGGAAAACGTACTGAAGACACCTCAAGTTGCTGGAAAAGTACCTTCAACACTGACTCCATAAGATCCTTAGAATTCAGTGGGAAGATAGGTGCACCAGTGTAAGCGTCCTATTGCAAGCAAACATCATGAGCACTGAGGAGATGATCATCCAACATCAACTTTGCTGGACCGGCCACATCATCTGAATGCCTGACTTCAGATTCCCAAAGCAACTTTTATTCTCCCAGCTCAGTCAACGTATACACTGAAGAAGAGGGCAGAGAAAGTGCTTCAAGGACATCCTCAAGGCCAACTTGGAAAAAAATGCAACATTGATATCAGCTGATGAGAGACTATCACCCAGGAGTACCCTAAATGGAGGAAGGGTCTGCTGCAAAGATCTCAGTACTCTGAAACCTCACAGTGACACCAGGAGATGGAAAAGTGGGAGAGGAAGAAACAGTGCAACCCAACCAAGAATCTAGAGCCACCCACCCCTCATGGAAACACATGTTCAAGTTGTAATAGAAACTGTTGATCCTGTATTGGCCTTGGCCATCTTCAGATCTACAGATAAGGCAATGATGGAAGACAATCATCCTCAACTGTGAGGGATTGCCAATGCTGATGAGAAAAGAGGCAGTCTGCCCCACTCCCGGCCCGCTTTCTTTCCTCCCCTTCTCTACCCTTTGTTTTCCTAATTTCCAGCTATTTACTTTTTCACAGACTACTTCTTTTCTATCTGGGAGAAGTCATCACTTCAGCAGAGCCTCCCTTGCTTACCTTTGGCATTCCTTCACCCATTTCCTCCCCTCTATACCTTCCTTTCCTCCCTTCTCTACCCATTGTTTTCCTGTTTCCACCTATTGTACATTCTCACTGACCTCCTGTCACACTTTTAGCTTCTTTCATTCCTTGGAGGTCTCAGAACAACAGCAGAATCTCCCTATGCCTAAAGAAAGGTGCTTGTGCCCAAAAGCTTGCAAATAACTTTATTCTAACTACTCAGTTGGTCTACCCAAAGAACTTTGCCTGCCAATGTCCTTAAACCAACACAGCTACAAACAAAAACTCTACATAGAATAACTTGGATATTCAAGGAGAAGGCAGAGTGGCATGGCATTTTAGAGACTACATTATTTAAAATTAATCTGTAAGGTGCCACCCTGCACTACTTTCTGCCTGACTTTAGAATAACATGGCTACCTACTTCTCTCTAGAAAATTCAAGGGTATGATTAAATGTTGTTTCTTGACTTGCAAATCCTTTCTCCTAAACCACACATCCCCATTCTGTGGCAATCCAGAGCTCAGATGCTTGTACTTGACATGATTACATCTCTCTTTTACAACTGGAATAAAACACACTCTTCCATAGCACAACTATCTAATATATTTTATCCACACACAGTTATATACATTGGAAAATAAGAGTAGATTGGGCTTTTTATTTGAAAGGACATAGAAGAAAACTGTCCCAAAGCAATGATTGATGCTGAGATGAGCCATATGCCCAATACTTCAAAAATGTTGTTCTAATTTGCTGCTCTCTGAAGTACCAGCCTCAGAATCCTCTCTGACCACTTCAAAACTCATAGTGTGAATCACAGTGATTAGGCCCCTTGATGCTGAGGGCAAATGTTTTTATTTCTTAATTCTGCTTCTGGTCATTAGCAATTTATTTTACCACTATACATGGAATCTACAAGATTGAGTGCTATCCAAGGGAAAAATCACAACAATGTGTACCTAATTTCCACCATATCAGTTACTCCAGTGTGGTTATCTATAAGAACATGGGGGCTGAAAACTTTCAATCAGTCCAGGGAAGTAAATTACCATATCTGAAAATGACTGTTTCCGTAGGTGAAGTTTTATGTTCTTTTATAGTGCTCCATTACAAAAATTAATGTTGCATGAATAAACACAGTAAATGGGCAGTAACTGTCCTTGCTATTGCTGTCGCTGAAGCATATCAATAGACAGTTTAGTCTTTGATGGAAGGCAGCTGCTGAACCCTTTATTACTGCACTGACCCACAGCATGACATTACTGGAAAGAATTTAGTCACATTTTCTTCTGGTATAGCAGCCAGGTGTCACTGGAAGTTGTAATTGCAGTGTTGAAGTGAATATGAAGTCTTGAAATGCTTAAATATGAAGGTAAAAATATAGGAAATTGCCTATGTATTACCAGTTCAATGCACAAAATAGAAGATAAACTACTCTTTATGACTAATTGTCCACTGCAGATCTGACAGACAGTCAAAGTGAATGAATTCCTCTAGATTAACATAAACCTTGTCCCCATTAAGGAAAGCAGGTAGGCTAATTAACATGCTACTAGTCTCCACTTAGCAGCATGTTAGACAAAGACAGCTGTGTTTGGAAGCATTAAGTTGAATTAATTCAAGTTTAAGTTTAATTAATTCAAGCCCATTAATGAGATGCTGAACTGGTTTCATTTATACACACGATTTATTTATACAAAAACTTGTTCAGACATAGAATGCTAGACCTGCAGGATCCATATCACAATTCTTTTTCAGAGGGTATCAGTAACTTTGAAAGGTTTAGATTTGCATATTTCAGAGTAAAGTTTCTCTTTTTCTAATGCTTCTGAAAGGTAACTGTGGAGCGCTATACCTTACACAAGCAGCTAGCACACAACATAGCTATCAGCACACACACTCACAGTCTCTTATAGTTACCCAACTTCTCTGTACATCTCAAAAATATGTAAATGTTATGTGGTGTGCCAGTCCCTTAACCACGTGAAAACAGTTTAATGTACAAGTTATGTTACATTTCATTTTTACATTCCTTACAGTATTTGCAATCCATATTTTAATAATACTATATCAGGTATTAAAACCAAATGCCTCCTTTCAGGAAGTTTGTTTGCTGTTTTTAGTACTCATCTTTACATTCAGTATTTTTCCAAGGTGCACACAGTATGTTCGCAAAACTTTTGCTAAGCAAGTGGCAACGGATAATTTTAACAGACCATGCCTTGCTCAGGAACAGAAATGTCTGACTTCCCATGCAAGCTAAAAAGGGAGGAACAGATTTTTTTTCCCCACCCAGCTAAGCAAAACTAAACAGCAAGAGCTTTTACAACTCCCTTATTTCTGTCCTAGCCTCAACAGCCAGCCATTTCCTATGCCTACTCTCTGCCCCCCCCAACATGCCTCCCCTTTTTCCTGATGTCAAGGACAACAAGGAAAGAAGCTCTGTCTGCCTCTGTTTGCAGAAAACTTCCCCACACTGGGGAAATTTCCAGCAAGAGACATATGGATAGTTTCAGATGGAGATGATTAGAGCAGAAAATTTGCCACACAATATATGTCTATGAATCTATAAAAAATGTACATCTCTGTGAGCATATGCATTCATATATGCAATAATATACTACTGGAGTGAGCCTATGGATTTTGGAACATTTGTTTTCAATTTAAAATCTGCCAGCATGGTCTATACAAGGTTTAACAGTGACTGTTTAAGTGCATTTAGACATGAGCTTGAGAGTTCATTCTTTAGGGGTCTATGGCATATCCTGTGAAAAGCCCCCTTTTTGTGCAGTTTATAAAACCAATCATTCTGTAATTCAAATAAATATTTTAAGGAGTAATTTTTTTCTTTCAATTTTATTGGATAGATTATATGTTTCTCAGAAAGAAGGAATGAGGTAAGTGCTCTATGCCCAGAATTTGAGCTAACCAGTGTGAGAAAGAACAGGTCTTATGCATCTCTCTCTCTGAGGACAGAGCTGTGTGGAAAGGTTTACATAGACATGGCCTGAAATCCAGGGCTACAGCCAGAATTTAAACATAACTGATACAAGTGAACAGAAACCTGTTCAAATCTGTAACAGTAGAAGTCCAGTACACATAGGGTGAAGACAGAAGTGCAGCTCTCCGCTGTAACTCATGGAGCTTTGCAGGAAGCCTCATGAGTTACAGCAATCCCCTGGACCCAAAAGATGTTTGCTCTTGGGTCCCAGGGGTTGGGGGACTGAGCTGCAGTTTAGAGTGGCTGCAAGTCTGCAGCTGGTCTTTCCTAGCACCGCCCTCCTCCCTCCCAACCCTGCACTGTCTTAAGAATGGGATATGGGGAAAGAGAATGGAGGGAGTTAATTCTAGGGGTTGCCCTGACAGTGCTGCAGGGTGAGGTGGGTGCTTTGGAGACCTTCCATGGTGGGGGGGCTTCAACCCCCTACCCCACCTCCCAGAGCTGGCTGGGCAACCCCCAGAATGAGCTCCCCCTCCTCCCTTCCCCTCTCCCATTCTGAAGATAGCACTGGAGTCAGACACAGGTTAATGAAGATGTTCCACCTTGGAATGCCTTCATCTGAACCCCACATAACAAGATGCTGGGGGGACTGAGTTGAACTGAATCTGAAGGGGATCTGGGACAGAAGGTCAATATCCAATTTAACTTCAATCAGTTAAGTCTGATACTATATCCATCCAGGTTTACCATAAACTGATTTTGGCCATTTTGAAAATGGTTTATAGGCACTGACACAAGTTACATTTTGTTGCACGATTGGCCACTGAAAGCACTGTACAGCCATGCCATTACAAAAGGGCATGGCTGCAGAGCATTTAAAAGGGCCTAATCCTACAAAAATCTGAACCCTCATTACATGCCCTTCCATAGGCTGTAAAGTGCTTTCAGTGGCTGATCACAAGACAAAATGCCACTTGTGTCAGTGCCCATAAACCACTTTCAAAATGGACAAAACCAGTTTAAGATAAACCTGGATGGATGTAGTATGAAACTTAGCTTATTTAAGTTAAATATTGCTTTATTGAACTTCTGTCCCAGATCCCCTCCAGATTCAAGTTAACTTGCAGTCCCCTAGCATCCCAGGATGCTTTGCACCTCTCCCACAAACGTCCTCTTGCAGGGCAAGTTAGCCTTGGCCCAAGCTGTCTGCTTCAGCCAAGCAGGGATGCATGCTGCAGCAGCCCCCCTGCTTCTGGCCTGGGCCACTGCAGGCATGTGGCTGCATTTCTGGAATCAAAAGTAAATGTCTATTCACTTACTTATCAGTTCAATCTATGCAGCTTAGGCTAACTTGTGAAGATTGAATTGATTCAGTGTCAGATTTGTTGACTGTCTGTACTTAGCCAGGGTGGCTTTAGGTCTTATGCCTCGTGCAAATTTCTGCATAGTTTTAGGAAAGGACTTAGACATAGCATGATGCTATTTCTATAGCTTTCTTCATGCTATAGTTTAAAAAACACAGCACCAAACGTGAGGAAAGCACAAATGGCTATAATCACTGAAAAGTCTAACAGATTGTGTTTACTTCAGAAGGCATAGCCAAATATTCCAGTTCAAAGAAAAATGAGAAGCATAGGGAAATGCCTGGTTTTAGAGTCAGGTGGGGAAAAAAATAAATGAATAAACAAAAGACTGTGGGAACCAGGAAGATTTTTTTCCAATAAAGGGAAAAAGCCCTTTTATGTCTGGTGAAAGTTGAATAGAAAGTCACCCCTATCTTTTGTTGCTCCAGTATCAGGAGAATAAGACTGTAATAACAAGCATAAATATCTCTACAATACCTAATTTGTTTTCTTTATGGCTTCTAGAAGAAAAAACAGTTAAAAAACACAAAAGGCTCTATCTACATTTACCATTCAAAAAGTATAACAACTGCTTGAGAATAACTTATCCTCTAAAAATGAATCTACATGGGTTTTACAGAGCTATTTTGAACTCTAGCAGTATCACTATCTCAAATATATTGTATTGTTAATAAGCCACTAGAGGAGGCAGGAAATGTAATAAGATTGTTAGGTATCTGGTGATGATTACTCTTACATGCCAACAAATGATTTGACCTCAGGTGTATCTGCATCTGTTATGAATTTAGGTTCTTTCAAACACTGGGTATGGTGAGCATAGGTATCCAAAAAGAGGAAAGAGACAGCAGCATTTAAAAGGTTGAAGCATGAGTACTTCTAGTCATAATAAGTAGTTCTATTTTGTTATGACTATAAATAGTGGGCAGTACTGAGGCATGCTGTTCCATGCAAATGTTCAGGAAAGTCACCCATCCACTGTCAGGGCACCCAAGTTGGCCATCCCCTGACAACCTCCCCCCACCCAAACTCCCCAAACAAACAATCCCCCCCCCCACACACACTTATTTTTGACTCATTTGACCTGGTTAAAACAACAATACGTTTGAGTACAACAGTTCTTTTCACAGTATAACTGTGTGTCATGTCTTTGTACATCCTCACCTACTGTATTGCCTAATTAGGCAACCGGTATTTTTGAGACAACTAAGGACAATTATTCTAGCTTGCCACAGCCTGTAACACATGCTTGTTAACCTAGAAAAATATAAGGAAACAATCATGAAAAATGTTAAAGCTTCAAAGTTGTTTCAGTTTCAGGATTCAAAACTGACCAATTTTCCATTTCCACATACTTTTCCCCAATGATTGTGTGCATTTTATCATCGAAATCATTTTATAAATGATTGAAATGTTTCCCTTGCCATTAATCCAACTTTCTGATAAAACCATGTTTACTGTAAATATAAGAAATTTACTATGAAAATTTCAGCTGTCTCTGACAGAGGTGCATATAGGCAGCTGTATCTCTATCATGACAGCTGTGAGGGACAGGCATTGGCAGAATTTTAATATGAATAGAAAGCATGTGAATGTTTTTTGTGGGGGTTTTCTTTAATGTTAGACAATAATCTCTTGTTTTGATCAGTGACTTAGTGGTTAGTGCTCCCTGATTACTCATGGGTGCTTGGGTCTTTTTAGCCTACACAATGAAAGGTTTGAACTATTTTCTTGTGAAATTGTATTTGTAAAGCACAAACATGTTGATCACATCTGTAGTTCTGCAAGCAGTCCTCACACAAAACCAATTAAATGTTTCACAAAATCCCGTGGAAAAACCTGCAGAGTTTGCAAACATGCCTACAACTTAACAATGAAAATTACTCTGACAGCAGAATTTTCAAGGCAGCAGTAACATAAATCAGGCAGCTGCAGGCAGCCACTAATAGCAAAATAGCCATTCGAGTGATACTTTTCTCTTATAGCTTCTCATGTTCCAGTCCTACCTCTATGAAGGGAGAGACTTCAACAAGGACAACAAGGTGATAAAGCAATTCTTCCAGCAATTCAGTAGGCGACCCTCTTCCCCTGTAACAGAATACTCTAATGTTGGAGGCACTGAGCTGTTGCAGGTGTAACACTGTGATCTTACCAACTTGTTATCGACAGAATTAGCTAGTGCCTCATTCATGGAAGAAACATTCCCTTCCTTCTTAAAAGACAGAGTAATCAGATGGACACTAAATAAATCTCTTCTCTATGCCAGTAGTTAACATTTTTAGACACAAGGCAGCCCTTTTTAGATTCAAGGCACTCTTCATACTCTGTCTTATTTTTTCTGTAGTCAAAATGAGTTGAAAGCTAATAGAACAGTTATTTTGTTGCAAAGAACTCAGAAAGACCACAGCGCATCAGAGTGTTTTTGATACTACAGATTCCTATTTGAAAACTCTGGGGTTTTTGTGAATCATGTGTAGGTTGTTGCACACCTAATAATGCTAATACTGCACAGCACTCTGTGACACCCTTAAAAGGAACTTACAGCACCCTGGTTGAGAATTACTGCTCTATTATCATTGGCTCTAGATAATTACCACTCAATAATAAAGCCTTTTGATCTTGATCAAATGCATATAGGCAGTTACCAGAGGCCAAATGCAAACTCTCTTATTTGAAAATATTATCTTAGATCCAGAACAGTGGTACCATTAAACAATTTCTTGATGTCCATTGATAGTTAGTAGTTATTCCTGCTCACCCTCCTGGATTTTTCAACAACATTTAACATAGTCAACCATAAGATATGAAAGACATCTAGTAGAATATTCTAAAATAATAAAAGTCCTTGCTCCAGAGAAACATTTCCTTGAGAGGAAATTGCAAAACTGTTCATTTGGGGTCCCACAAGGTTCGCTTCTCCCTCTGCTTCTGTGCAACATCTGTGTGCAGCTACCAGGGAAGCTTCTAAGTTGCCATGGACCCAAGTTCTAGCAATCTGTAGATGACACCCAGCTTCACTTATATTTTATCATGTACATTCATACAATGGCCATTAAAATAACTTAAATGAACTCAGCACATAAATGAACAACAGCTGATCAAAGATAAACCACAGCAAGACAGAGATGTTTGCAGCAACAGTGTGGTATCCTTTGGCCAAGTCCACATTTTAGGAACACCTCACTGATGCTAAGTTGTTATGTTGTTATGTCTGCAAATGAGACTTCTTACCATATCTCAGTGGGTAGAAGACTCCTGTGGTCTAATTTTGGTCATAAGTATTGTTTTCACCTCCTATATGAACTTCAGTGCAATTTATCTAGGCCTGAAGGTATCATCAACCTTTAAGAAACTAAAATCATGCAGAACACTGCAGCAAATCTCTCAAGTAACACAAGACTACCACAAGCACACCAAACCTATCTTCAAGACTCATCACTAGCTTCCCATAGACTACTGAGTGACGTTCAAATTCTTGGTGGTCCTTATCTTCTAGAAGTTTAATGGCCTGGGCCTGGAATATATAAAATGGCTACAAGACCACCTACAGCTCTGAGATGAAGTTCATGGTCAATAACTCCATTCCTGACACATGTAATGTTCTACCACATCAGTAAAGCTTGTGTGTACAACAGACAGCTTTCTAAGAGGTTAGTCCAAGATTTTGGAAAGAACTAATAAAACTACAGACCCTCACAAATGTTACCAAGTTCCACTTTAAATGTTGGGCATACTTTTTAACCCATCTTCTCTAAAATAAACACATAGAATCATGTACGTTTCAAATGATAAAAATCAAACGCTCCAAAACTGAGCATTATACTACACGCCCAATTCATTTCTTAAGGAAAAGATGAGAGAAAAAAATTTAACTGAAGGTGAAAGATTTTAGTCACATCACTTAATGGACTGTTGGTAGGCACTGCACAGAGATGAGAGAAGCATAAGTACCTTTACCAAATTGGCGTGTATAATTCTAGGCCAAATTTTGTTTTGTTAACTGAAACAGTTCAATAGCTTGAGATAACACCTACATCAGAGATGGCAGACATTGCTGAATCTTGCTGTCAAAATGCCCATGTTACTAAGTATATAGGGGTTCATACACCTATAACACACATATGCAGCCCCTTTAAAAGTGTTATAGTCTTCTTTGTGATTAAACAAAATCTTTTTTAATTGAACCATGACTTTCTACAATTCAAAGCTGTAAGCTGATAAAATGTTTTTCCATTGAAAGAAAGTGCTGCTTTTCCCACAGATTTGAAATTTAAACAGATTGTTTTTTACTTACCAAGTGTCTTATTTTACACAAACACTATCCAACTAGTGATTTAGAAATTCCCTTTTCCTGCTCTTACCCAAATATTGTTTTCAGACAGGGCTATCTTAGGATTTCTGCTGCAATTTTTCATATTTTTGCTGTCCTTGTTCAAGTACAAATTTGTGACCAGCAAAACTTACAATGATATAACTTAGGTCTTCAACAAACTTAATTGCACCTCTATGGTTAATTAGAATCCCATAATAATTCCTTCCATGAGACCATAAGTCCTAACTTTTCATTCTATTTTTCAGTAAGACATCTGATAGCCACAAACAAGTAACAATAATTAGTGACTAACAAAGATCATAAGAAAAGTTAAAAAAAATCATGAATAGTAAAATAAAACTGTTGTGTTATTATAGGTCTCATAAAAGTTATATCTCTCTAAAAGATTACTTTTGAGATCCTGCCAATATCCCCAATACATCATACCTTTCAGGAAACATAATTCAGTATTGTGATTAATAGCTTTATATAGCTATATTGCATTATGCTTCTGAACAGCTTCCTAATTTTGTTTGAAATAAATGCTGCTGATGTTTCTATGAAAGCAGACTGTGAGAGTGATAAATATATGGTATACCGAAGCAATATAGCACTATCAAGCTATTATGAAACCCAAAGCCAGAGCACATGCAGTTACTCTGCAAACTGTCCTGATTAAGAACAGGAAAAATTTGCTCAGGGGACTATATGTAAATGGCACAGAGGTCAAGCTACCTATACACAGTAATATACAGGAACTGGCCCATTCCTCATGTCCTGATCCCCGATGTCTCCAGGGAGTAGGGTTTCTGATATTTTAAGAGAGGTGGACAATATTCAGCTTATGCTGTTATTCAGGTCCATAGATGCAGAATAATGCTTATCATTAGCTAGATGCCAACCCTATGGTTTTTCTGCTGGGTAGCAGTAATATAACACTATGCTAGGATTTTCAAACACACATCATTAGCCTATTCTGTTCCCACTTAAGTCAATGAGACTGGCAAAAATGAATTTGCTTTGACGGATATGGTCATTTTCTTGGACTATTTTTATCAGGTTCAATCAGTCTGTTCTCGGCTAGCTGAAACAAGAATGTACTTACAGAGCACTGGGAAACTAATCATAAAAGTATATGTCCAACAATAACTCAAACAGATCAAAGCTATGTGAGGTAACACAATGCCTCCAAAATAGATTTCCTTATCTTCAAGAGAGTAAATTATACAGTACTTCATACCCAAGATAAAAGTATAGGATCAAATTTTCCCCTCAACTCTATACACTCATAGACAAAATTTGGTCCAAAGTGTTGAATTTGAATTGCCCACAGATGACAGAATGATGGGGATTTACTCTTCATTCATTACTCAAATTTCAAACTCCAGGGAAATTACTCCTTGCCTACACTAAACTGAGAAGATAATCAAATCCTTAGCATTTTCCAGGCATGCTGTATTCCACAACCTACATCTTGAACACACATACTTTGAAACCTTCTTGGGTGTGTCCAGATGAGCAGGAACATGCACTTTGCAGCACCTTAAAGGCTTTTGAGGCACCACAAAATGCACACAGCACACGTGACAAGGTTTTCCATGCTGCATATTTGCAGTGTGGAGCCAAAATTAAATACCAGGAAAATCCAGTATCTGAAGAACCAGCACCAGACAAAAGCAGGACAGAGCACATGGTTGCAGCATATGCCACCTGAAACCAGAGCCTGACTGGCAACAGCCATGCTCCCAGGGCAATTTGCTGGTTAAACATTTGGAAGTTAAACAGCAAAGCTTTTTGTATGCATGAGTACTTTTTGTATACAGGCAGTCCTTGACTTACAACATTTCGAGTTACAATGTTTTGCACTTACAACATTTATAAATGGACACCCTGTTTCAATTTTCTGATGTCAGTTTCACATTTACAATGCTTGATCCGATGTAATGCCACGCCAGTGAACAAGTTCGCTGTGTCACCCATCTTCCTGGACAGCATCTGTCCAAACTTCCCTGGACAATTTATTTAAGAAAGAGACAAGACCCCAGAAAAACCTCCCTAGAAGACTCCAGCCAAGAGCCCTTCAAAAAGTCCAGCAAAGTCACCTCAAAGAAGTCCTTCCAAATCAATATGATCGCTATTTACAATATAAATACATTAATGTAGCTATATTACTCATCTATAATTGATTGGGTACAAAATTCTGGGTTTTTTTTGGTGAAAATAGAGTATCAGGACTTGGTTCAGGAACAAATCCCCCATTTATAACATTGTTTCTTATGAGAAAATTGTTTCCAAGTTAATTGTTTCAACTTAAGACGCAGTTTTCAGGAACCAATTGTGTCATAAGTCCGAGGACTGCCTGCACATGATCACTTGGGGCAATTTGCTGCTTATTAGAGCATGCATACAGGGCCATTCCCCAGGGACAAGTAGCAGCAGCACAACTGTGTGCCACCGCTGTGTGTCCCTGGGGAAAGGCACGTGTGCACTCATGGGGACATGCCCCTTTTGACCATAAATTGGGTTAAAAATTGGACCACCTGATACAAATCCGAGACAGAATAAATGTCCTTATGCAGGACTTTATTTTAATAGCTGTTTGGTTGCCCTTAATTACATGTGACAATACCTTAGAAAGTAGTCATGCATACAAAAAGCTTTGCTCTCTAACTTCCAAATGTTTAGCCAGCACTTGAAAAGGTGCTAAGGAAGGAGAAAATTAATGTTAGTGTCTTTAGGTTGTAGGATTCCACTGGAAATTTCACATAACATGATATACACCTAACCAAAATTCAGTCCACACCAATCTAACCCAATTACTCCAAGGGCAAAGTTTAGGTTTCTGGAGAGAATTAACATCTGTCACTAACTGCAGTTATCCAGACCAACAGATTCTGCTTGGCCTAACACTTTCAAGGAAAAGAAAAAACAGCATCTTCAGGCTTGTTTTAGAACATCTACTAATCCTAGTGCCCTGTCATTACTAGCAAGAATGTTTTAAAAAGGATTTTAAGTCTCTGTCTTATGATCAACTATTACTTTTTGTCCTCTTGTACCGGACAGATCAATAAAACTGGATGCATACAGAACTAAAATGGTCCTCTCACTTTTGCCACCCACAAAAGTAACCTCTATAAAAGGATTTCAAAAATACAATACAATATAAACATCTAATTTCAAGCATAAATCCAGTCATTAGAAACAGTTAGTCAGATTTGGATCTGCAATTCATTTTGGAGACCAAAGTTTCTAAAGAGCAGCATCCTTTTTTGCAGTCTGCTTCCCTAACACTCTGAAAACACAGGCTGAAAACTACAGTCAAAAAGTATGGGTACAAGTTTTTAGTGTTAATTGTACCCACATAATTAGCCTCAGCCCTTTCGATACCTTGCATGGTATGGTCTAATCAAGAAGGACTAGGTTGCGTTTTTTGCTATGTACCCCTGTAGGTCTGTGCACAAAAAAGTAGATAAAACTACTTTTTCATTGCATGGAGATAGACTGAGAATGCCTAAAACTTTATTTTTTTTTCTTTGCTACCCACTGGCCAAGGTAGATGACCCTGAAAGTAGCCAGCCTGACAAAAGCAGGTGAACTAATTTGGGCTGTGGGACAGGAATGAGGATATTGAAGCTTTAAATGAACAATAAATTCTGACGAGCAAAGAGGAAGCAGGGGAGATCCAAGTCAATGCCTTCTGAGGCTACTACAGGCATAAAACAGTTTATATACTATATGTTGCTTTTTCGAAACCTGCAGCCTGTATTAATTTGAGGTCTTTGGGTCTGATCCTGCAAAGCACTCATAAGTATATGAGTGATTTTACTTCTCATTGCAGACAATGGGCTTTGCAAGCAGCAAAGTTGCTTGTGTCAGGATTAGCCAAAGGGTCTTGGGTTAGTAGGAGGTAGCATATCAGGGTCTTGGTTTGTTCTATTATATGTTTGTTGAAATTCCCTTTTCCTGGGGAGTTTTTTTACAGTTTTCCATTCAGATATAAAGTTTACAAACTATCTTTTAAACAGTCTTGTTGATTCATACTCCATAGGCTAAAACGATCCCATTTCCCCCAGTTTTGTGTGACCAGGTTTCCACTCTATAAAATGGTTCAGATTATAAAAAGAAATTGGATTTCCACATTTTAAAGAATTATAGAATCATGTTGTAAATTGGATTAGAGTGAAGAGACTTAACATTCTTTAGTTGTTTGATATGTTATATAAAGACATCATTAGAACTCATGGGGAAATTGAATTAAACTTCCCTGGCCACCCACAAAGGACCTTGAACAAAATGCTAAGCAGTAGCTTTTATATACAGAATTATGATTTTTTTTTCCAATTGCTTCAGTAAGATGTAATACTACAGAATTCAAATTACAAATTGTCAACCTTGCAACATTGCAGCCATAAAAAATCAAAACATGAGGTATCAGTAAAATCTAACAAGCAGGACAGATTTATTTGTATTTGACTTCAAGAGATTCCCCTGCCCTATCTCCACCATATCACTCAATATTTAACCAACATTTATCTGGAAGAATTAGGGTGAAGTAATCTGTTGAGTTGGCTCATTTCATTGTAAAAAATGGAAAGTAGTGTGGAATAAGCCCAATATGCAAGACTCCTTTCAACCAAGGCACAGATAAAAAGTAATAATAATAAACTGATTAATCTCACAAAAATAATATGGAGATTTTACATCAGTAGTTATAACTAGATTGCAGATAAATTTGCTGACAGCAGATTTATGAGCATTTAAACTTACTCCAAGGACAAATGCTTCAACCTTAAAAATGATTTCCCTTTATACAGCTCTTCTAAGCGTTTATTATAAATATTTAATTAGTGAATGAGTAAAAGAAGGTGCTCAGCTGTCTTAATGCTGAAAACCTTAAAACTGTTCTTGTCATCACGTGTAAGTGCCTGTAGTTGGCACTAAGAGAAGAATATTTTGCACTTCAGGACTGAAAGCAGTGGCATTTTCTTGCCCCCTTACAATAGGGCAATTAATTTTGAACGTTGCTGGAAACTTTGTCAAGAAAGAATGTAAACTGAGTCTGTCTGCAAGTTCAATAAAGGGCAACAAGCTTTCTGTTTTCTTTTGTGGTACCAACTTTAGGTGCTGGCTTCAGTGTGCAGCCTGTTAATATCCACCATTGTGAACTAAAGTTAACCTTCAAAATGGTCTTGGTTTAGTCTTTTGTGCACAAAGACTTACATCCTAACAGTTCTTAAAGGTCTGGTTTTGCTGACTAAATACTTGTCTATTAAAATGAAAGATACAATCATGGCTGTTTTAATTACCTTTTTTTTTTTTAAGTCTTAATCTCTTACTTATCTCTTTCTATTGTTTGGGGTGCCAGAAAATGATATGTTGTTAGAACAGGTGGTGTTTGACCTTTAGCTCTCAGCCTCTTGGATTTCTTTTTGGTTGATAATCAAGTAGAATTAAGGGAAAACCTGAGAGACATAGTTACATGTTTTTAAGGAAATATCCTGTCCATGTGTACTTTGCAGTCATGCAAAATGGCAAGTACGTGGCTTTTCTGTATGCTCAAGGCTTTTTTTCTAAGGACAAAGGTATGTAAACAATAAGACAGGCAAGAACCTGCATAGCAATATAGGAGCCCCATTCTCTGCAATGCCGATCATCCTCAACTTCTCTAAGACTCACTGGGCATGTCTCCATGTGCAGCAGATGTCTCCATGTGCAGCAGACATGGTTACAGTAAGACAGGCAAGAACCTGCATAGCAATATAGGAGCCCCATTCTCTGCAATGTGAATCATCCTCAACTTCTCTAAGACTCACTGGACATGTCTCCATGTGCAGCACATGTCTCCATGTGCAGCAGACTGCACAGTTGTTACTGCACAGCCTAAGCAAGTAGCAAATGACTGCACAGTTACCGGTGTTACTGTGCAGTCCTGACACTGCATGGCTATTTTTAGCAGTTACTGTGCAGTAGCATCAGCACTGCAATTTGTGTCTGGCAGTGCTATGTCACTGTAGCAATGAGCTATGGCAATATAGCATCTCATGTAGATGTGCCCACTGAGGTTGTAAGCATTAAGCACTGTGTGAAGATAATCAGCACCTGGCAGGATTGGGCCTAGGTTTCTATTTTTTGATAAGTGCTAAGTAAGAATAGGGGCTTGGCCGCTTAGAAGTTACTGAGATATTTATAAGTGATGGGCAAACATCAGCATACTAGAGAGTTCAGATCAGATAAGAATACAAACAGTTAAATACTTATCTCAAAGTCTTAGAGGGAGCTGTTTCTGCAGTATACAGTCAGGCACAACTCTCAGTGAACTCGGTGAGAACTCTGTATTTGAGACTATTACAGGGCTAAGGCCCTTCATTTAAAAGCAAGCTATGTGACAACCTTTACTGTACTGACAGAATTGTACTTTGTGTGCTTTATTTCAGCATTTCCCAATCCAACTTGACTAATAAGGTTAGGTACAGACATTCAAAAAGCCTAAGGCAAAATTGATCCAAGTCATGTGGTTTTCTGTAAGTAGAGTAGTTTAGATTGGTAGCAAACAGACACACACATTCGCCCTTTGGTGGGGGAGGAGGGGAAGGTAAATCTTAGACCAGGTTCTGGCATTTTTAAACCAGCCTGTCTGTGCCAAACTTCTGTTCTGGGTATAGAGTGGTTTCTGATCCCTTACACCAGTAAAAGTTTAATGTCTGTACTGGGCCTAAATAAAAAGTAATGAAGGAGAAAGTGGGTACATCTACAGGTGTGCCTTAATGTGCAGTAGCCTATTTTACTGCACATTAAAACATCACGTAAAAAAACAGTGACATTATGCTAATGCACAGTAAAATAGGCTACTGCACATTAAGGCACACCTGTAGATGTACGCACTTTCTCCTTCATTACTTTTTATTTAGGCCCAGTATAGACATTAAACTTTTACTGGTGTAAGGGATCAGAAACCACTCTATACCCAGAACAGAACAGAAGCCTGGCTTCTGCGCATTAAATGTCATTTAAAAATGTGCGCTTTTGGTACTGAGCATTAGGATAGCCTAATGCACTTTTACTTAGTACCCCACTTTGGTGGTATTAAATTTAATGTGCATATAACCCAGGTAGCACCTGAATTAAATTTAATGTACATGTAACCTGGTTATGTACACCCCTCTCCAATTGAAGGGAAAAGTTAGCAGGACAGGTGGGCTGGGGGATGGAACTGCTGGCTTTTGTGTATTGTTGGCTGCACGCAGTTTCCCTCCTTCCCCTATAGAGCTAACCAGGACATTCCAGTAACTTAATTATGTACAAATTTATTAATTCAATGAACCATAAAAAGAATAGATATAGATATAGATACACATGCACAACATGGAATTATATGCAATATATGTAGACTCCTTTACCTCTCCCCCACTCATGATACAGGTAAGTAAACCAGAACAAAGGATAAAGATCAGGCCATATTAAACTCTATTAAAATACCATAAAATGCAAATAAACAAAATATGAGGTGCTGACTCACAAAATATAAGGTGCATTAAGGTACAAATTAACTTCTTAAGGGACACCAAGGCCAAGGCTGACCTGGAGCAGTGGCTGTGTCCCAGTGACAAGTGGGGAGGGGGGGGAAGATCCCTAGTACCTTCTGGCCTTCCTTGCCCCAGTCAGAATATCCACTGATGGAGAAAACCTCTAAAACCTGAGAAGCCCTCACCCCTTCAGGGTTTTCTCTCAAGAGGATAGTCTCCCAGGGGGCAGGGAGATACCTCCTCCCCTGTGGGAATCCCCTTGCCTGGTAACTCATGACTCTGAGGCCTGGGGTGATGTGTCTCCTCTGGCAGGGGGCTCCAGGTCCTTTGGGCTCTCCCATCTGTCCGCTCGTGGCCCTGTGCACCCTCTGTGCACCACTGGCTCTACCTTATGCTGTGGGTTGGAGACCCATGCCGCCTTGTACAGCGCCAGAGTCTCAGCCCATTCCCAGACCTTTTGTGCACCGACCTCTGCACTGTATTTCTGGCTTTGTGCCAGGGGCTGGGGGGGATCCAAACCACCTTGAGTGGCTTACAGGCCTAGACCTGCTCCCAGATGCTCCATACACCAACCTGTGCACTGTTTTCCTGGTCTTGTGCCAGGGGTTGCAGACCCAAGCCACCTCCAGCAGCTGCCAGGATCTCGGTCCACTCCCAGACCCTCCATGCAGCACGGTCTGCACCAACTGCCTGGCCTTGTGCCAGGGGTTGGAGACCTGAGCTGCCACTTGCAGCTCCCAGGGTCTCGCTCTGTGCGCTGCTCATGCACCGACTGAGCTGGAGACCCAAGCTGTCTCATGCAGCTCCCAGGATCTTGCTCTGTGAACTGAGCTGTGCACTGATGCCATGCTCCTCAGAGGTGGGGCTGGAGACATGGCCACTTGTCACTCCTGTCTGGCAAAGAAGTCTTTGGGCTCTTCAGGACAACAGCTCTGCCCTGCTGGACAGCTTTTTTTTGCCCATCCTTTTCTTCATCCCTTGATGCAGCCATCCATGTGCCAGGCACACTGCTCTGTTATCCTCCCAGAGGCTCTGTCCCCAGATTGCAAATGGACCAATCAGGAAGAGGGGGAGTGTAGATCTCAACCAGGTCCGAACTCTTTATCTCACCCCAGGTAGGGGCAGGGGAAGCCTCTCTCCCAGCCATCATCTGATTGGTGGGGATGCCCCACCAATTGCTTGAAGCCTTTTTCGAGCCAGCAGCCATGCTGCTGTCCACAAGCTTGCCACATGTATATGAAAAAGTGCATTAATGCACATGTAGACTCACTCAGCATCTCTGCTCTGAGTTTAATTTTAGTTTGATACTAATTGTAGTGAAGAAAGTTATAATTTACAGATGCACTCTAACAAGAGACTGAGGGAGCTGGGAAGGGAGATGGTCCTTTGGCTAGATGGTAGCAGATAGGGCTAGACAAAGGGTCTGAAGAGGTTTGCTAGCAAAGCTGTTCTACAACCATTTGTATTCCAGCATTGTTTTGTGAATCAAGCAGTGGCAGAAGAGCAACTAGTCTCTGATCTTGCAGTCACATCTTCATTGGTACATTTTTATACTGTGTGAAGTTCTGCTAAAGTCCACTCAACCCAGATCTGATTTATCTAACCAGTCTGTAACTAACCAGTCTACTAGCAGCAAATTCACTTCAGAATCCAAATTTCAGCAGAATTCATTAATTAAATCTTACTTTTATTGGAGTCAATAGCTAAACTCTCATCGATTCTATTGGAGCCATGATTACAACATTTAGGGTTTGAGCAAACATTTGGGAGGCCAGGTCAGCTTATTTTAAGCCACTTAAACCTGAATTAGGATTGCCACTTGCAAGGAGGTATGGGTGACTGAAGTCAAGTATGTCAGAGAAGAAAGAGGATGGCAGGTTCAGAGGGCCTGGCTAGTCAGAGAGGGTAAAAATAGCTTGGCTGGAGGAGAGAGGTTGAGGGGGGGTGAAAACAGTGTAATCCTGGGGCTGTGGAGAGTGGTTGGGCTTTCGAGTCGAGTTCACCCCGTGCTTATCTACAGTTTAGATCAGGAATGCTATTTTTAGGGCAACCTAAGCCATTTTTAAGGCAACTTGAATCCTGTGAATGCTTTTATACCTGGGCACTTAGATTGCTCTAACCTGGGTTAGGGCAATCTAAATGCAATGCTTGTATGTACCCTTAGTCAGAAAGCAGTAGTTAGCTACATGAGTCTGAAGTCAGGTAGGAAGAAGGGTAGAAGAGCACTTTTAGAAGAGCACTTTATAGATTACAAGCTAAGAGATAAGTAAGCTTTCCTGAGCCAGACCTCATTTCATCAGAAGTGTAAAAGGACATACCGAACTGTATGTTCCTGAGGTTAGTTCAATGAAAGGACTACCACTCACTTGTATTCTCTGACTAATCCACAACTACTTCAGTTTATGCAGTATATCCTGACTATTTAAAATAAAATAGATTTTAGTGTGTTCATTTTTATTTCCTTTTCAGTAATTAAAAATATAAACTATAGAGAAGAAAAGGTGAGAATTAGCTTTCATGAGGAACCGTAAAATGTACAATTCCAGTCATTGTATATGCTTCATGCAACAAGTGAAGGTTCAAAATTAAAGAAAAATATAAGTGTTCAGACTGACAGTGTCCCTTTAAGAACTGCAAAATTCAGACCCTAATGGCAGAATCTCCTCTTGTCTGAACTCACCATGTGTGTTACATCACTGTGGTCCTCCTTGTTAATTCAAGTTAGGTAAATCCTTTAATATACCCATTTGACCATCTGTATTCAGTCTAATCTCACAAAATCCCACTTGGCAAACATTAGTGACAGAGAGAATGTAAACCTGAAGCAATCAGGGAGGACTTTACTTCTTGGTTAACCTTCAGCCCTATATAAACAAACACAGTTTGATCTCTGACCATTGCTGAGAACTGGAAGTTTCATGGCTTTATTTAACCAACTATGTATACTTTATAGGATTACTTCATTCTTTCCCCCTTTCTTTTGCTGAAAGTTTTTTTTCACTAGAGTCTACATGACTTTTTCCTTTACTTTACTAATCTTGGTGAATTCCACCATGGGGTTATATTCAGATTTACTCAACAGAGATTTGATCACATATTATACACAGGCTTTCAACTTGAATATGGATCCATATGAGGCACATTGCATACATTGCAGCATAAAGTTTTAGTCATTGTCATGCCTTTTTTCTTTTATAGCAGATGTTATTTGTATTTTATTTGGGGTCTGGTTAGTGACTGCAGAGCTATTTAAAATTATCCATGTGATTAAACTGTTGAAATCTTTGATCAGAGAATGAATAAGCATGGCTCATTTTTTCTTGGATATTCAGATTTACTTATTTCCATAACTTAGGGAAATTATTGAACAGAAAAAGGTGACTTTGGTGTACATGCTCCTTTCCTTTCAAATTATTTCAATTTCTCTTCTGATTTTTGCCAATCTTTAACCTTAATTCCTTTCCATCTTCCAAAAAGACATATGCCTCTCTGCCCTTTAAGTGATACTACTTACCTCAATTGCTTTACTTGGCAGTTTATTCTATATTGTGAGCTGCCTGAATAAAAGGGGTATTTTTGTTGTTGTTGAAAGTTACAGTTGACCCTTAATATCTTTACTTCTAAGTTCATTTATTTACAACCCACACCAGGATTTAACTATTGTCTACATTACTTTCCAACATCCATATCCCTAAACAGCAAAATATGAAATAACCTAACATTTCAGTATATGAAAGTGAAATGAAATATTAACATAGTATTTGAGATAATCTATATCTGTAATGTGCTTTGTACATCATGGTCAGTTTTTTTGGATCGCATATTGTTGCAACCTGATGCTGTATTTGTCTTCTACTTTCAAAATTGTAGAAAAGATTGATGGCTTCAAAAACTTCTCTGCAACTTTAAGTCCTTTAAATCCTGATCAGTGAATAGTTGACTTCCACATTTAACCCACACTCCCTGTTCCACCTGCTTCTACCATATGGAGAAGAACTTTAAATTGCACCTTCTAACTTCTTTTCCATTCTTATATACAATATAAACAAGAGACCTGACACAAAAGTCAAAGGGATCTGATCAATAAATTATCTTCTATTTCCATGTATATTTATAGCTCCAAGTTTCCCAGTTTTATGACAATTAAGCTAGCAATATCCTATGCTTTTCGCCATCATTCATGACTTCATAGGTTACCTTGTAATCTTCAATGTTGAACCTCATCAATACTTTGGAAATCAATGTTTATAACATTCATTTGTTCAGTCTTCCAGGAATTGGTGTTCTCAAAATGCTTCATTCTCTCTGTCAGCTGTACTGCATATTTCTATGCAATTTTTTCCAAGGTGATAGCTCCCAAAATTATATTAAAACATGTTCCCCTGATGATGTAAAATGTTTTACAACTGATAATAAGCGAGACTATAACTTGTTTTATATTCTAACCACTTGCTGCAAATATTTCTTAATACTGGTCTTTATTCTTCTCATTCTCCAGACCCTGGAAATCTGACCAATAATCAGGGACCTGTGAAAAATAAGGGATGGACTAATGAAAAAACCTGGGGAGTTTTTACACGTGCTCCGGGAATGGGGGCAGCACTTCAATTAGAGTAGCTTCAAGAGCCATTCTAATTAAGATGCCCATTGCATCTTTGTATATCAACGTGCGCGTCAAAATGGTAGCGGCAGTGCTTTAACTAACGCTCTTTGGTGAGCTTTAGTTAAAGTGCCCCTAATGCCACTTTGGAGTGTGGGGATGCTGATACATGAGATTCCCTAGGCTGGCTGAAGCATTAGCATGCTCCGGCAGACTCAATTAGTTGAGCCTGCTCCGACATGCTGTAATTATAGTGCATTAGAGCAGCTTCCTACATATCTAGCATATCTATAGGCACTCTAGATTTTAACAGACCTCAAATCTGATTTAGATCCACATTTGCACGTATGCTTTGTGCCGCACACCAATGTCTATTAAAATGAGCCTCACGCATATTTCAGGTTTCACTTGTTACAATGCTGGGATTCATTCCTCTGGTTCTTTACTCAAGCAAAACCCCTTTTGATTTCATTGGGAGTGCTGCACTTTAATAAGCACTTAATCAAATCCATGGATTGTTTTGAGGTGGTTACCAGCCCTGGTTTTGTGGAAGAGTTGTGTTGCCTGTTCTAGAGGCTTGTCTGCCTATCCCAGAAATAGTGATTATTAGTATTAGCAACTGCTATCCCTTGAAGTTTCATCTAAAGCAACCACCTGCCTGTTTTCACAAACATTCAGCATTTTTTTTCTCACAAGGTCTCCTAAGGGGACCAGAGACAGAGAAGCCTGTAGTCTGCCAAACTTACAAACCTCCCATAAAGCACAAGGTCCTTTTCCCCCCTTTTCCTTTCTTTATTCAGAATGCCCCAAATACTAATGCCTCAGCTAATAACGTCCTAGTCATTTTGTGACATCCTTTCAAAGGGACTGCACCAATAATTTGAGTCTTGTTTTCAGTGTGCCAGAATGCAGGTGCTATTTGGGGATACCATTCTTTTTTTCTTAGAAGACAGAAATGGAGCACAAGTAGAATCCAGGCGCCTGTGCTTGGCAGGAGGGATTTGTTGAAGATATTGTTGACTTGTCACGGTGGTAATGAAAAGCTTAGAACAGTGTCTGTGTGTTGTCCCTGCATCCTGGCACATTAGAAAAATAATCATTCTGAGGGCAGCCCTCAGCCAAGCCATTCATATAGCTTCCTATGGCTTTGTCTGGAGATGCTCAGTTGTGACTGAAGGAAGCTGGAAAGCACAGACTAGAACAGCAGACTGTTAGGATTGGGGAAGTTTCTTACTGTTTCATTCAAAATCCCAAAGACACCCCCACTTTTAAGTGAATTGTTTTAAAACCCACTGCATTTGTTTTATACAAAAAGCACAAAATATAGTGTTTGCCTGTGTGCATTATTTCATGTCCAATACATCTCATCATCAGAAAGATTTTCCCTGTCTTAATGTGACCCTGTTTACATTTCGCAGTATCCTCTGACCTTCCTCACAAAAGTTTAATGAATACTGATTTGTTAAATAGCTGATGTTGGTTCCATGTTTTGGGCACTGAAAGCAATAAATACACACAAGCAGGATAATCATAACAAAAGGGCAAAGCTACGCAAAAGTCACTTCTTTAAATCACTCAACAAGTCATACTTTCCTAGAAATTCATTAAGGCATGTGTTTTTGTCAGGGAAGAATGCGACTGAAATGGGTCATTTTGAAAAATGAAAATAAACACAAGCTTTCCAAGACAGGACATAATTTTCTGAATGGGTCTATTGTAAATTCTAATTTTTGTACATTTGTTATTATAAAAAACTACTGCATTAAACTTACAGGTGATATACAACTTTGAGGAGTATAACCTTTAGCTACCTACATTTTCATTACCGACTAGTGATTTTGAGTACCTCAAATTCTGGGTGCCCAGCCACAGTGTAATGGAGTCTGACAACGTTTTGGAGCACAGCCGTCTAAAAATCAAGCACCTTAAAAGAGTCTCAAACAGTGCATCGCAAATTAATAATCTCTTGTGAAAACACATGTCCAGTGAAATGTACAGATGGCCAGTGCTCTTGCAAGTTGTACAGCACCTGCTACAGCACTAGTTCATTTAAGCATGCTTTTTTACCTTTTCTGCACCCTAATTCAGGTTTCAGGTTTCGCTGTGGCTCAGTGAGTACTTGTATAGCCTCTGGGCCACATCATCCCACTAGCACACCAAATAAATTTTGAAGCTGTCAAGACTTGCTGTGTCATGTCACCCAAAAGAAGCCTGCTTTGTTTCATCATGCATGTGTAAATATCCAAAATGAGAATCAAAGGAAAGGTTTCTATAACCTGGAGCTGAAACAATGTTAATTCATAAACATGCATTTTAAAGCTGTTATAAAAATACTCTACATGTGCTAGGTACTATTATTAACTTGGCTACTACGCCATATTTGTTTTTAATTTCTAAGCATATTAAAAATATTATATTAACATCCCAAACATTTTTATTTCACCACTATCTTTTTTTTTGGTTATTGTTAGAGGTCAAAAAGCATCAGTGATCTTCTGAGATGAGTTCTTTAACCTGCTTCTAAGTGAAAAACAAGCTAAGACAATAATGAAGAAAAAGGTCTCTCTGGTAAAATTACCAGCTTCACCATGTTTTTATGGCTAGTGTATGAACCGCTTAAAAAGACAATTTCTAACTGAATGTTTGTTATTTTTATCATAGTATCATTAGTATTTGAATCTTTGTATAGTGCCCTGCATGATAGGGCTTTGATGTCTGATTAGAGTCTTTAATTGATGCTGCTTGATGACATTTCATGTAATGTGTTAAGATGCGTGTACTTGCTACGAATTTGCATAGGACCATAAACTTCAGCATGTGGTGAATATATCAAGCCATGGCAGAAAACAGACAGATAGTGGCACAAAACTTGTAAGTTGAGGGGATGGATGGGAACGTGGGTGAAGTTGCTTTGATAGGTGAATATGTGGGGAACAATAATGGGCTGAAGTGGGGAAGAGTTGGGCAGATGAATCGACTGAAAGGTGTTGGCAATCTTCAGTAAAAGACTGTCTGGTTGCAGAAGGATAGGGAGAGTAGTAGGATGTTTTGGGGTGCTGAGTGCATCTGGGAACAGGTAAGTTGTGGTGGTGGAGGGCTAAGAGGGAGTGCACAAAGATTTTGGTGAGAATCTGGAAGGGTGAAAAGATCTGGTCTATAAAATGATGAAGACAGGAGAACTGTAAGCACCACTGTATCTTTTATTTTCCCCACCTATTGCTGTGGCCAACTCTTTCTCCCAGGTGGTCCTGTCCTACTAGGAATCAGTCAGAGGAATGACAGAAAAAACATGGTCCACTTGGCTGGTGGCTCTGGTGGCTATCTGGTGGCTGGTACCACAGCCACCTCTGGTGGCTGTCAATAACAATTGCATCTCATATCTGTAATACCCCTGGGCTGTATCGATGGATGACAGGACTGTGAGATATATGATAGATGGTGGTTCTGCATATGCAAGATGTATAGCTTACTAGAACATGTATGTACATAGTAAATACCCTAGATGATACTTAAGCTAAAGAATATTTATTTTACAGGGTCTCAGACAGTATCATGAAAGCAGAAGTCGAATTCCAACAGGGTAATTTTTGGTTGCCTCTTTCTTATACCATAAATCTTTGTTGGAAGAAAATTACAGCAATTGAATGCATCCAGCATTCAAATGGTTTATTTAATGGAGTATCTGCAAAGTTGGACACTCCCTTACTACATGAAGTGAGGTGAGGAACACACAGGACTAGGAACACGGGGTCAAATTTGCAAGTTATATATGGTGGAAGGAGGGTGTGTGGAAGCTACATTATAGCTAATGGGAGTAAGCCTAAGTGAGTTGAAGCAAGTGAGTCAAATGGAGCTCCAGTTTATTTAATTATATTCTGGAGGTTAAAGAAGGAGGTATAAAGTCCAGATGCACTTTTTTAGACCTTGTGGCCCCCCCCCATATAAATACATAACAGTGAGCACCCTTGCATGACCCACAGAATTGATACAAACACAAATGCTGCACCCCAGCATATAACAGACTATGTATTTATTAGGGCTGTGTGAAATTTTGCCAGCTGTTTTGTTTCAAGCTCAAAACAGCGAAATCAAAACAAAACAAAGGGCTTCGAAACAGCCTCGAAATGAAACGAGGGCAGTCAAAACATTTTGAAACGTTTCAAGTTTTGAAGCTGAAGCTGGGCTTGCCTTTAGGGAAACAGAAAGCAAGGGGAGGGAGGGGGAAGAGGGAGGAAGGACACAGTGAAGGTGTGCCTTAACACACACTCTGGAGAAGAAGATCCTGCAGGAGAGAAAATAAAAGCTCTGTCACATTTTGGCTGCCTGAGATGCTGTTAGTGCTACCGTGCTGCTCGTCACTAAGTTATTATTTTACCTGTTGTTATTTAAAGTGGTGGACCAAACTGAGGGTGTAGGGGAGGAGGAGGCCTTGTTGGGGCACACTACCATGTTGTATAGAGGCCCCAGCTCCAGTGAGGGCATGCCTTATCACACACAGTCGCAAGTCACAAGTTTTGCTTGTCAACAGCTTGAGGTGCAGTTTCCCAGAAACCGCTGCACCCATCTCCTTCAAACCTGGCAGGCTTCATGGCCTCATCAAGGGCTACCATGCCTACAGTTTTCACCCTACTGTGCCTTAACACACACACACACACACACACACACACACACACACACACACACACACACACACACACACGACATGAGTTTTGCTTTCAAGAATTTGAGGTGCAGTCTCCCACAAACCTCTGTACCCATCTCATTGAAACTTGGCAGACCTCATACCCTCAGAAGGGGCTACCACCTCTGCTGTTTTAATCTAAATCTGCCAAAAATAAAAACTTTATAGGCAGTTTTGTGCTTCCCCATTATAGTTTATAGGAAAAACATTGAAGCCACGGAACAGTGCTTTCAAAACTAAACGAAACTCAAAACGAAATACTGTCCCATTGAAATTATGAAATGGATGTTGAAATGAAATGGTGCTGTTTTGTATAGCCCTAGTATTTATTACCAGAAGAGGAAATAAAGGCAGCTTCTCTTCCGCAGCCAGTGCTGCTGGCTCCAAAACCCTTTTTTTTCCTTCATCCCTCCACCATCAGCTCCCTTGGAGTTGGATCCTTTCCCTCAAGAGTAGGCCACACCTTTCATGAGGGTGGACGGTGCAGGCAGAACCAACTGACATAGTAACTGTTCACTGCTACTTTTAAAAAGGGAATATCCTTATGTATATATAACAAAACAAAACAAAAAATCAAAAGAAGGAAATATGAAAATGTGGAAAAAGTGATTAAGCCTCACAGGTCTACTATTCTGACAAATGAAATGTCATTTTTGTCATAGCCAGGTTGGCTACAAGGGTGGGGAAAATTAGTTTCAAGGCAACACAGTCAGTACCAGTTGGGCACTGCTTCACAGCTGCTCAGCATCTTGATCCCAAAAGCCTAGTTTAGATTTGGCAGAAGCTTCTTTACAAAAGAATGTCTCCCACCTAGTTACATATAGCATTTGCAACGCCTGTAGCACTAATGAAAAGGAATAGGTGGCGTTCCTGGTCTCCCTTTGAATCATGGATATTTGGCCATTGCTTAGTTTCTCACAGCACATTTACTGTTCATTTTTCTCCAAAACAAGATCAAAATACCCCTGGTTTAGTGTTGTGCCTTAACATGCTGCTGTCCTAGTGATCAATTAGTTATCCAGCTAATAGCTTTTGCAATTCCAAGGAAGCAAATCCCTACATTTTACCCTATAAATCTCTCTAATCTGACATTGGTTTGTCTTATCTAGTACTTGGGATAGAATGCCCTTCTGTCTTTGAGCATAATTGTATTCTATTATAGTAACCTGGTGTATACTGATGGCATCTTTCCAACAAATAACCAGAAAGTTACGTAGTTCCCTTAGCAAGATTAATTCAATATCTCATTGGAAAAAAAACACTTCCAACCAACACCCCTTGATCAGTCTCATAGCCCAGTAACTAGGGCACATTTCCACATACTCCAGGAGGGCAGGGGAGGGGAGGGGGGCACACTTTAATTAGAGCAACTCTGAGAGCTGCTCTAATTAAAGCTCTTGTAGTGTCTAGTGTATTCAGTATCCCCACACTTCAAAATTTCAGTGGTGGTGCTTTAACTAAAGCTCATTCAACAAACTTTACTTAAAGTGCGCATGCCATCATTTTGAAGCATGGGGACACCGAATACACAAGATACAGAGGCTGCTGAAGCACATTAACTAGCACACTCCAGCATGCGCTGTAATTACAGCATGTCAGAGCAGCATTCCTGCACGTCTACAGGCACCCTTGGTTTGTCAGTAATATATTAAGGTTTGTCAAATACTCATCACATGCAACCTTTGGTCATTTGCCAATCTGTCTACCCAAAGTAGGATGCTAGTCTGAGGTCACTCCCTAGAGCCTTTTATTTTGTTTCAATGGTCTTGAACTCAATCGGGTACATAACTCAGAAACTTGTGCCCCACATCAGTTAAGAGCTCACATAAGACTTTCCTGACCTTCCTGGGCAGACAGGTATTACTTGTCACAATGGCACTCTGATACCTCTGTGACCTGAAACTTGCAATGGACAGCTTGTGGCACCATCCTCTTGCTAGTCCATCTAATACCGGTTTCAGTTAGTGGGCAATCTCATGTGAAGTGCCTAAACTTTCCACATTTTCCACGAGGCATGACCTTCACTACTTCATGACATTCATAAGTAAATAAAATTTACTAATTTACCCCAGTATCCTATCAAACCCTGATCATAGTGTTGTTTTGCTCTTCTTGATCAGAACTTTGCATGTCAGTCTCAGCACATTTTGTTGCTGTCCTGCTGCCATTCAGTCTGAATTTAGCTGATATCCTTGGTCAGTATTTCCATTGTTTTTACTTCTAATTTCACTGCTGATCCCTTTACCACAGCACCGTGTCCCTGACTCCAGACCTCTGTTCTTCATTACTGCAACCTCAAGTCTTGCACCTGTTCAATTATTAACGTGATGTCATTAAGCATCTGCCATCTCTCTCTGCAGTAATATCCAGACTGCCTGTGTAGTGGGTTGCCATCTAGCCTGGCTCAAATCAGTTCTTGAACACTTGAACTAACTCCCAGGTCCAGATTACCTGGTCCCTGCTGCAGTCTTTCTCTGGGCTTCACAACGCAGGTGATAACTCCCTAGGTTTTTCCACAGCACGGAGCACAACAGAAAACATAAACAGTCCAAAACAAGTTCAAACCCTGGGTTAAACCACACCACAGAGTATAACATAAAGTACCAACAGTCCACCACAAACACCCAGCAGCCTGGGTTAGTTCTTACCCAGTACTCTCTTTTCCTCCTTGAAGAGACCTGTCTTATCATGTGAGCAACCCCCTCGCCCCTTCAGATCCTTGCTCTTGCTTCCTGTTCCATTTTATTTCCAGGTCAGCCGGTCCTCTTCCCCTCATTTACTAATTGGCTGAGCCAGCAGTGGCCCTTTCGGTGAGCAGCCTGCTAACGGGCTAGCTCATTGCTCTAGCTAATTGCTCCAGCCTGCTAACTTGCAGCCTGCTACACCCCTTTTGTCCTCATAACAATGGAGCATTTTGTTTTAGTCCAATGCTAATTGTTTGCTACTAGTCAACTGAACTGAAGCCTATCATCAGAATATTTCAAATGACTAACCTGCATATATACCTGTGCCCAGCCTTCATATGAGAGAAGCTTGAAATGTTGCTTCTGTGCCTTTTAGAAATTTAGAGCTTTTTAAGCCATTGGTACCCACACCAAACATGACATGCCCTGCCTTTCACAGAAATGCCAGAAATTCTGCTTTCTCTCTTTCAGACCACTGACCCCTCCAACCTTCTCAAATCATCATGTGCAGAAGGTTCCAAATAGTTTAGGCATACAGTTCAGGCATAGCAAGCAAAAATTTAGGCCTCATTCTTCCCATTCCTGGGACTCTTGACAGTATGTCACCATCTTCACTGCTATCTTCTGCCATTTCCCTTTCTTTCCCTTCCTTTCCACCACTCTGGCCATGTCCAGATGAGTGCGACTGTGTGGTATGTGGCACCAGACACATTTCTGTGGATGCCATACACTGCAAGCTCAGTTGTTCTCTACACTGCAAGGGAGCAAAGTAGAGGGGGTTTTTGACCCCTGGATATTCAGGAATAAAAAAAAAAACACAGAAAAAAATCCAGTGGCGCATGTGGCAACAGCGTGCACCACCCAAAGCTGAAGCCACACTTCACTGCCCACCATGCTCTGTGCAGCAGGATCACTGCTGCTGCAGCCCCGGAAGGCCCCAGGACCTGAGCTAAGGCTGCTGGGGCCAGCTCAGTGCTGGTTCCAGCCTCCCCTACCCCACCCGGAGTAAGATACCACACGCCAGAGCGTGTATGGCACAGGTGTTTCTTGGGGGCAACTAGCAGTGGCACAAGGTGTACCACCTAGTTGTCCTCAGAGAACCAAACGTCTACATACATCTGGATGTGGCCTCTATTTGTGTTGGTTGGCCTCGTGATCTCCTTCTTGGTGGGTTAGACACAAAGTCCCTGGAGTAGTGAAATAATGATGAGCTCAGTAAATAACCATGTACTTATTGCTAGAAGAGGCAACACCCAGCTGCTGTTGGTGCTCCTAACTAAAGAACCTTTTTTCTCTTCCTCTAGGCATATGCAGCACTCCCTCCTACCTTCGACTTCCCCTCTAGAAGGAGGCCTTAGGTGGTGTCTTTGGATGTGCCACATACAGAGATGCAGCAAGCCCCATAACTCTGTAACAGTATATTTAAAAAATCCCCTAAAACAAAACCTTACATAAATAAACCAATTCACAGCATATGCACTTCTCCTGGGGACAAGATGAGAGAAAGCAAGACACATGTTACAGATATTAATCACATTGCTAGGAGGCGCTCAGTAACTTCAAGGATGACAGCAGAATAAAAGCCTACATGGAGCAGATGAGAATATAATAAAAAGAGTCACACAGATTTAAACTTGCCTCTGCATTTAACACACTTTGGAAACACAGCTTTAGAGACCTGGAGGCTTGAGTCAAAGCCTACTGAAGTCAAGAGGACTTGTTCCATTGACTTCAAAATGCTTTGATTTTGAATAAGAAATAAGTAAAATGCTTCTCAAAATCCTTTCAAGTTTTTCTTCATGAATGACTAAATACCAGAAGCTACTGAAATCAAGGAAAATATTTCTGTCCCAATCCTTCCAAGCTCCTAATGCTAAAATGCTGTTTTTTCATGAAAAGTATTCTGCTGTTTCCTTAGGATTATGTACAGTAAGAATGTAAGTAAATCAATAACATCTTGAAGTCTTATAAAGAGTGGAAGAGATGGATGGCAATTAGAAGCCCTGTAACAGCCAGACAATTAAAAATGTGTTAAATCTAGACAATTCTATTACCCTGTATTAATCTATAAGGGGCATGCTGCACCTACAGCCAAAAATATCTGCTTTTGAAAAGAGAAAGGAAAGATAAGAACTCTAGTGCCTTGTCTTTTTTAAATACTACCATCATGGGGCACATCCAGACGACTGTGGACATATGATACGTGGTGCCACAGACCTGTCTGCAGCACCACACACCACACATGCAGGCATTCCCCATGTTGCTATTTTGCAACTCCAGTGGGGTGACCCTGGGAGATCCCAGGGTCAAAAAATATATGCCAAAGAAAAACAGTGGAGCAATGCACAAGGTGTGCCACTGCTCTTTGTCCCCAGGGAAACACACGCTTCTGCTCATCTGAACATGCTCAAAGTGTCCAAATTCTGAAGCCACTAAATACAATGGGAATTTTGCTGTGAATAGGACTTAATGTGTTATTTAGATATCTAACAGCACTCTCTGGCCAGTATGTTGATCCATACAGATACAGAGCATGTCTGCTAGACCAGGGGTTCTCAATCTGTGATATGTGTACTTAGGGGTACTCAAGACCTCTCTGGGGGGTACATGGGAGCAATTGTGTAATGGAGGATTTAATTTTCATTATAAAACTAATTGGCATTTAAGGGGTTAAAATATAAGATATATGCCGGTAGGGGTATGCAAGCAGTGGGTAAATCTGGAAGTGGGTATGCAATAAAAAAACATTTGCTGTAGACCCATAGAAAAGCCCCATACAGAATGTACTCAGTATAAACATTAGAAGAGAATTTATTTTAGTGGTAAGAATATCAGAGCTCTGGCTTTGATACAATTTTACTCTTTACCATGAACAAGCCACTTACACTTTGTGCCTGACTTTCAACATTTGCAGGATGAGTAACACTGCCTAATAGGGATGTGGTAAATAAAGTTTGAAAAGCACTTTTGAAATCCTCAGAGGACAGGCATTATTGAGAAGCTAAGCATTAATTGGGTTATTTTATTATCATAGCATCCAGACTGGGAAGAGGAGGGTGGGGGGCAGAGCATGAGGATCTAAATGTCTGTGTTAAATATTCTCAGAATAGCACTGACATTGATGTCCAAACCCACCAAAAAATAACTTTCAGACAGGGAGTTGTTAAACAGTATTGAAATAAGGGGAAAATTACATTAAAACTATCTAGGAAGATTTTCAGCATTTCCTTAAAGCAAGAAATAGCAACCATACAGTCGTTAATGTATCATTTATAGAAATGGTTGGCAATTCCAGAGTGGAAATAAAAGGACCATTCTTTAATAAACTGGCATCACTGCTGACCATAAAAACAATTACTAAAGGGAAAAGCATTAGAGTTTAATACCATTTCATCTAGTCAGATCAGTGTCTGTGTGGGTGGTTCTTGGATTATGTGTTTGTTAAAAAAAATTGTTTTGGAGCTGTTAAGCTATAGGGATATCAATCCTCATACCCTTTTGTCTGTTACTATTCAGTCTGGTCCTTGAGAATTCAGAAGCACACCACCTGCCTGCACCATTGTCTGCTAAAATAATCTCTGTCAGATGCTGGTACTCACAAACATATTCCAATGTTTTTCTTCCCATGATTAGTATCAAGATCTCAGATACTAAGTGGAATGAGGTGCTGTTCAAAATGAAAAAGGGCATCAGAAAATCACCTTTAGACAAGATCTAAAATATAAAATTCCAGTCTAAAATCACCTATTCCAGAGGCTAGCAGTGTTAAGTCCCCGGGTTTTGATTTAGCTGTGTGAAAAAAGACAACTGGCTCAGAGATCAGATAACTGAACACTTTGTCAAGTCTGAGGGTCTTCTGGGATGTTGGGATCTTTTGTTTTTCCTGGGGTTATATTTGGTTCAAACCCTAATTATTTTGCCTCATATAAACTGGTCCATCAACAGCATTCAGGAGATTAGTACTGCAGCCATCCAGCTGATTTCAAGGATATATGGCATGGAGCTTGGACCTCATTCAAGATCAGTTGTGCAGCCATTTACTGATTAAATCAAGTGTATTAATATGTTAACTGATGAACAAAAATTAGAACTAGAGAGAATGATAAAATTCCACAGATTTAGCATGTACTTCCTCCCTCTTGCTTTCTTCATTTGTAGTTGCTGATTTATTCTCCTGTCCCCTTGTCATCCTTTTCCCTCCCCCAGAGTGAAATTGTGCCCACACTTAACAATAGAAATCTCTGTATGGCTCTCTGTATCCCACCTCCCAGCCTGTACTATCCTGATTTGGATAAGCCAATTTGGACTCTGCCAGATTACGAAACTAAGCCATAAGGATCTCAACACAATTATTCTGTATAGCAGGAAGATGTCTCTTGGAATGCTTTTTTTTTTTAAATTGAAAAACTAGTTTAGCATGTGATTTTGCTGGTGCAACTTATTTTGCTTTACTGACAATTATACCCCAGGGCCCTGATTTTAAACAAGGTTTCAACTTCTGGTCTCCAATGTTGTGAATGGAGTTAATTGTGACCAGAGCTGGTCAGGAATTTTCTGTAGGAAAACTGAAAATGCCCTTTTTACAAACAAGACTATTTCTGTCATAACATTTACAATATTGAAAAATAACTAAATTTTCCACCTGGAACACTGAAGTGATGGCTTCCAGGCTGAAGAGTCCTGTTGCTTTTCACTTTCGGCCTGTTGGGAGAAATGAAGACTGAAAATAGCCTTCCACACTAGTTACCATCCAGGCCCAGACCTCTATTGTGGTTCTCCTGCACTGGAATTTTTCTGGAAAACCTTTTCTATGAAAAAATGTCATGTTCTTTTTACTTTTAATCCTGATTCAGGAGGGAAAATATTCTCAAAAGTGTGAAATCTTTCACAAGAAAGAGTTTCCAGCTAGCTCTAATAATGACTGAGATTCCATCCACTTTCATCTGGCTCTCGGCTGCGGGGGCTGCCTGTCCCTTTTTCAGGCTCTGGGGCCTGAGAGCATGGTGACCTCTCCTTGTGGGGTCTTCTCCCTTTTGGGGTCTCTGGTGCGCCAGCTGGAGGAGCTCCAGGCCACAGTACAGAGACTGTGCACCATCAGCGACTGTGAGCAGGAGATAGACTCCTACTGCCAGGCCCTTCTCCCCCGGGAGGCGGAGGGTAGACCACAGTCTCCCTCCAGGCCAAAGGAGGACTCTGGGACCTCCCGCTCTGTCCAGCCAGGGGCATGGACCACGGTGGTCAAGGGCCCTAAGGCCCGCTGCACCAAGGCCCCTGCCCCGCTGGAGCTGAGCAACAGGTATGCACCTCTTGCCGCTCCAGCAGAGCCTGCTGAGTTGCCGGCTCCAGCAGGCAACATGGACCCAACTGCAGCTCCTGGCCTGCTCTCCCCAAGACAAAACATAAGGTGTTTGTTGTGGGAGACTCCCTCCTGAGGGGGACTGAGGGGGCAATCTGCCGCTCCGACCCCTTAGCCCGGGAAGTCTGCTGCTTCCCGGGGGCCCGCGTCCGGGACATTGCAGAGAGGATCCCAGAGTTCCTCAATCCCACAGACCACTATCCCATGCTCCTAATTCATGTGGGCACCAATGACACGGCTCGGAGCGCTCCCAGCCGGGTCATGAGGCACTACAGGGATTTGGGAGCAGGGCTAAAGTGTCTGGGGGCACAGGTGGTGTTCTCATCGATCCTCCCAGTCTCAGGCTATGGGCCGAGAAGGGAGAGGAGGATCCACGTGGTCAACCAAAGACTGCGGCGCTGGTGTTGTCGGGAAGGCTTTGGCTTTCATGACCACAGCCTGCTCTTTGGCGAGAGAGGCAGCGAGCTGCTGGGAAGAGATGGCCTCCACCTCTGGCTGACCTGCTCCACTGGGCTTTAAACTAAGCCCGCTGGGTGACGGGGGGACTACTGCCACTGCTGGCCCGCTGAGCAATCCTTGCAAAGCCAGCAGTTCAAAGCAGTTAAGGGAGCCCACCCCTGCCCCAGCCCTGGTAAAATCTGTGGGCAAGGATTTGCCAAGGGGCACTTGCTTGCCTGTACACAAATGCCAGGAACTCGGGGAATAAGCAGGAGGAACTCATCCTCCTGCTCAATGCAAATAATTATGATGTCATAGGGATAACGGAGACCTGGTGGGACTCCACCCATGACTGGACCATGGGTATAGATGGCTATACCCTGTACAGGAGAGATCGTGCAGAGAAAAGGGGTGGGGGTGTAGCTCTCTATGTTAAGGAAAGCTACACGTCCCTGCAAGCCGATATTGGCGACCAGGGTGGACGGCTGGAGACCCTCTGGGTTAAAATCCGTGGGGAACACGGCACAGGGGACACAATGGTGGGAGTCTACTACAGACCTCTCACCCAAAGTCCTGAGCTTCACCAGGAGTTTGCCCGGGAACTGGCTGAGGCCGCATGCTCCAGGACCATGGTTGTCATGGGTGACTTCAATTACCCGAACTTCTTGTGGGAGGATCGCTCAGCAAAATCTGAGCGGTCGCAAAGCTTCCTCTTGTGCGTGGATGACCTCTACCTGACTCAAGAAGTCTATGGGCCAATGAGAGGCAAAGCACTGCTCGACCTGGTACTGGCTACTGGGGATGACCTAGTCGGCAACCTAGTGATCGGTGGGAAGCTGGGTGACAGCGACCACGAGCTGATCACCTTCACCATCTGCCAAAAAGCTGGCAATTCAGTCAGCAACACGGAAGTCCTTGACTTCAGGAAAGCCGACTCTGACAAGCTCAGGAGGCTTGTCAGTGAGGCCCTAAGGGACCATGACCCCGGGGAGAGGGGAGTTCAAGAAGAGTGGTTGCTCCTCAAGGGAGCGATCCTCAATGCACAAACTAAGTCTATTCCATCTCGGAGGAAAGGCAGCAAGAGGGCACAGCAGCCCCTCTGGCTCTCCAGGGACCTAGCAGACCTCCTGAGGCTAAAAAGAAAGGCCTACAAAGGATGGAGGATGGGAGTCACCTCCAAGGAGGATTATTCTGCACTGGTCTGGTCCTGTAGGGAGCAGATCAGGAAAGCCAAGGCTGCAACTGAACTCCAACTAGCTTTGAGCTAGGACAATAAAAAGTCCTTTTTCAGATATGTGGGGAGCCGGAGGAAAAGCAGGGGCAACGTTGGACCCCTGCTGAACCAGATGGGGCAACTGACAACTGACGCCCAGGAAAAAGCCAACCTATTAAATAGGTACTTTGCGTCAGTCTTTCATCAGTCCCATAGGACGCCCATGCCCGCTACGGGACAGGGAAGTCCGGGTGAGGGTGATCCCCTGCCCTCCATTAATGCTGACTTCGTGAAGGAACATCTTGAGAAGCTGGATACCTTCAAGTCAGCCGGCCCTGACAATCTTCACCCCAGAGTACTCAAGAAGCTGGCGAGCATCATAGCCCAGCCTCTAGCACGGATCTTTGAAAACTCTTGGCGCTCTGGTGTAGTGCCCGAAGACTGGAAGAAGGCCAATGTGGTGCCTATCTTCAAGAAAGGGAGGAAAGTGGATCCGGCTAACTATAGGCCCATTAGCCTGACTTCTATCCCGGGGAAGATCTTAGAAAAGTTTATTAAAGAGGCCATCCTTAATGGACTGGCCGACGCCAACATCTTAAGGGATAGCCAGCATGGGTTTGTTGCGGGTAGGTCTTGCTTGACCAATCTCATTTCCTTCTACGACCAGGTGACCTATCACCTGGACAAGGGAGAAGAGATAGATGTCATATATCTTGACTTCAAAAAAGCCTTTGATTTGGTTTCCCATGATCACCTCTTGGAGAAACTGGCCAATTGTCGCCTTGGGTCCTCCACGATCCACTGGCTGGAAAATTGGCTCCGGGGTTGGACCCAGAGGGTAGTAATTGATGGAAGGCACTCATCGTGGTGTCCTGTGACCAGTGGGGTCCCCCAAGGCTCTGTCCTCGGACCCATACTGTTCAACATCTTCATTAATGATGTGGACACTGGAGTCAGAAGCGGACTGGCCAAGTTCGCCGATGACACCAAACTTTGGGGAAAGGCATCCACACCAGAAGACAGGCGGATGATCCAGGCTGACCTGGACAGGCTCAGCAAGTGGGCAGATGAGAATCTGATGGTGTTCCACGCCGATAAATGCAAGGTTCTCCACCTTGGGAAGAAAAACCTGCAGCATCCTTATAGGCTCGGCAGTGCTATGTTGGCTAGCACTATGGAAGAAAGAGACTTGGGGGTCATCATTGACCACAAGATGAACATGAGCCTGCAGTGCGATGCTGTGGCTAGTAAAGCGACCAAAACACTGGCTTGCATCCATAGATGCTTCTCAAGCAAATCCCAGGATGTCATTCTCCCCTTGTACTCGGCCTTAGTGAGGCTGCAGCTGGAGTACTGGGTCCAGTTTTGGGCTCCACAATTCAAAAAGGATGTGGAGAAGCTTGAGAGAGTCCAGAGAAGAGCCACGCGCATGATCAGAGGTCAGGGAAGCAGACCCTACGATGACAGGCTGAGAGCCCTGGGGCTTTTTAGCCTGGAAAAGCGCAGGCTCAGGGGTGATCTGATGGCCACTTATAAGTTTATCGGGGGTGACCACCAGTATCCGGGGGAACGTTTGTTCACCAGAGCACCCCAAGGGATGATGACTAGGTCGAATGGTCATAAACTACTACAAGACCGTTTCAGGCTGGACATAAGGAAGAATTTCTTTACTGTCCAAGCCCCCAAGGTCTGGAACAGCCTGCCACCGGAGGTTGTTCAAGCGCTTACATTGAACAGCTTCAAGATGAAACTGGATGCTTATCTTGCTGGGATCCTATGACCCCAGCTGACTTCCTGCCCTTTGGGCAGGGGGCTGGACTCGATGATCTTCTGAGGTCCCTTCCAGCCCTAATGTCTATGAAATCTCTATATATTTAATTGGGAACTACAGTAAAATAAGCTTCTAACATGGATCAGTTTATTGGTGCAATCTGTCAATAATCTGTCCACTCCCTCACTCAATCCTCAGGTGCTGCGGCAGAAAAGGAAGCAGCCTTCATACACCATTCTCTTACTCCAGCACCTGTAATATTGGTAAGAAGCGTTATAATCTGATCCTAACTCCATTTCATTTCTGACTGATTACAATTTCCAGGTAGTTTCTATATCTGATTCACATACACTAGCTCACCCTTGTCATGCTTCAGTTCCAAATGCTCAGAATTGGAAACATTTTCCTCAGTCTTAGAATTTTTTTTAAAGTCTAATTTACACATTGCCATATTCACCCTTTAAAATTTCTGTTTGAAATGCAGAAGTGATACAGCATTGATTTGAATTGTTTTTTTCTAATTCCTGCTGGAGAGTAATCTGATTAGTCCTATGTCAGAAACAGATATTTAATATAGGTTTTTTCTGTCTTGTTAAGAATCTCTGTAATGAATTAAACATGATTTTGTCTTCCTTAATGACATAGGTTCTCTGGACTCATTCAGAGGGGTGTGGTTGTTCCTGAATGCATGTAATGCAATCATAAAAATATCTGGAACTTTTGGATGGGAAGAACGTTACTAATAGGCATTACAGGAAAATGTATGTAAATTGATAACAGAGATGGCTCTCAGTTAGAAGTCCAGATTCAAACTCTCCCAAACTCAGGGGATGCTTGGCTCCAAAACATTTTGGAACTTAAGTTTTACTGAATCAAAACTAATGTCTCAGAACCTCTGAAGATACTGAGACAGTTTTGGATCCAAATACAAGTCTACATTCAAACTTTGAAATTCAATCTTGTCTCCATGATAAAATCCTGGTCCTGCTTCAGTCAATGGGATTTTTGCCATTGATGCCAGTGGAGCTTGGATTTCAAGTTCATGTCTTCACATTAGGTAAATAGAGATGACAGGACATTTGAAACAGAAAGATTATAGTGATACTATGTAAAAAGTCCCAGCCCAGGAAAGTCCTTCCTTCCCCCAACCCCTCTTCAGAAAGTTCATTGAATGTAACAGTCTGTGAAGGAGACTTGAGGATATAAGAAGTGTATTTTGATTTTTTTTCTGAGTGTTAACGCAAACCTTAACACTACTGTATCTTATTGTGGTGGTATTAGTATGCCCTCTAAGTATGTAACATCATACTTTATACCAACCGCTGAAAAAATCATAGAAGCATGTAGAGTAGATGGGGAATAAATGAGTAATGCCATCCACATACCAGACAGGTCCATTTAGTGTTGTGCCCAGTCAGTTTTAAGTCCTGCAGGTAATGTGATCACAACTCTTTCACTGCACAAAGATCTGTCAAGTATTTTTTCCTCACATGCTTAACTGACTTTTCTTTTTCTCCATTGTACCATCCTGTGCAGCTATGTATATAGTACTGTTTACAGTAGTAGCCACGAACCCCTATAGCAACTATAGAATGAATGCTTAATATTCACATACATTAAATTAAACTGCCCTTACTGATACACATACAGAAATGAATAAGTTAAGTTGTATAAGAAGGCAAAAATTATCTCAGAAAGAAGAAACATTTCTCTGGAAGCAACACAACAAAGCGTAAAATATGTAACAGTCATTGAGCAGGGATCCAGTTCTTCTTTGAATGCTCTAACCATGCCAGTTTTGTCTGACTGAATACAAATTGCATACATGTAAATCCCCTGGAGTTTAAAGAGCACAGCATTTTCTTCTGATAAGAGTGCTGAGAATAGTTCTGAGAATTGTTTTCTTCAGTTATTAAAGGAATTCACATTCACCTCATAATTCTTTAAAAGAATAAGCATCAACATCTTACAGTGAACCCATTGTTAAATGTTGTGACTATTACCTATGGAATTATTGCCATTCACAGCAAGAGTAGTGACAGAAATCCTTTTTAATGATTGGCTTGAATTGCACATCAGTTCAGAATTGACTCTGGACTAGAATCACACTTTTCAGGGACTTACCCACTGCAGTATCCTGTTTATACAATGTACTTCTTTTAATCATTCCAGAAGTACACTGGATTTATTTTCACATCATTCTTTGCCATTAAATTTATAGTTTATAAACAACTTTAAACTATGTTTGCCCTTGACAGGGTCAACAAGGGCAAGCAGCTCATCAGCCACACCTCCAACTATAAAGTAGCTCAGATGTGTCATCTGACTTGAACTAATAAATAATAAAGATGGATGAAAGCGGTACTTAAAGAACTTTCAAAATACATTCTATTTTCAGAACCGCGAAGGGCTAGCCATTAAAAAAAGAAAAGAAAAGAAAATATAAATTCTTTTTAGAACCTTATATGCAACGGATGTTCAGAGCCTGCTTCATACTAACAAAGACTCCTGCTGTGATTGAAATTACTGTTACATTGCACAGCAATAGCGTCGTTATATCCAGGCACACAGTGTGATAAATAAAATTCAGCAAAATTGTTTAATAAAGACAGTTTGGGAGCTCCTTTTGTCCTTTATACTCAAATATGTCCCAGGAAAGTTTTCCGCTCCCTGGATTTGGATTCTACATGAATTTTCAGAAAAGCATGAAGAATTCAGCAGCAAGCAAAGGGCAAACCTGGGTCCCAATTCCCCATCAAAGGTGACAGACACATTTGCAAGAAGGCAGGCATTTGTAGAGGAAGTATGGACTCCTTTTAAACTGCTTTATATCAGGTTTTCAAGCTTCAGAGATGGATTAACGTTCCACAATTGCATGGATCATTATGCCTTCATAATGGAGAGTCCACCAGGTTCAACCATCCCTTTCTAGTGATAGCTGTTCAAGGGATGCAGCGAATCAAGTTACTGCCCTGCAGTCAGAGAGTGCAAACTTGCATGCACAGATAATTTGCATGTGTAAATTTGGATGCAGAGAAGTATAAAACTGGTTAGGGGTTTCTTTGGCAGTTTGACATAGAATATTACATTCAATAAGATACACATTAGCAGAATGTTAAGAGCTTGCAAAGTCAAGTGCTCAAGAGTTAGGAAATGCCACAATTACGGATGCCCATATTATTTTGTCTTCCTTACGTGCATGCAGTATGATAGAGTCTTTAATTATATGAACATATACATTTTTTCCACAGAACATCTACTTTATTCAGAGCAATCTCTTTCCTTTCAGTTTCTGTTCTTGGCATCACAGTGGTTCTCAGCAGTCAAGACGGAAAATTGCAGGGAAAGTCCTACATAAGTGGGTCATGTATGGATACTTTTTCAGGCGATAGCAAAAAGCATATCCCTGGCTCCAGGAGGACTCCTTGACAAAATTCATGTTCCCACTTCAAATTCATCAACAGGAAGATGATGAAGCTTTTGGGATGGGCAAAGATGGAACTGCAGGACACAGTATGAATTAACTTGAATTTGGAGGCTTGATGTGGAGAGCTTACAGTTTGTCTCAATCAGGCAGTACTGCACACTTATCTGTGCAATCTGTTCTTAGTTGGCTGTCCTATAGAAACACTTGTTGAGGGGACAAAAATCACAAACTGCCTATATGGTTGTGAGAGTTGACATCCCTATAAATGTCAAGCAGACCTTGGGAAAACAAAATAATAGTAAAACAATCAGAGGACAGACCAAAAACTACAATACAAGCCAGTACAAGCTTTTCAAAAATCTCCTGGTTTTTGCTACTTTTGGAAGTGAAGTTGTAAACAACAAAAGAAGAATCTAATACTGAAAAGCATCAGTCAGCCTTAACCAGAGGTATTGCTATCTTCACCTACTTATAATGGCAGAACAAATTCTATTCAAATCTGGAATTGTTGAGAGCAAAAAGCAGGGCTACCACTATGCTGTATTTCCAGAGACCTCATAATCCTATTAGCCAGCAGGATCTCAAAATAGTTGGCTGTATGAACATAGGGTCACAATATTGATGCCTTCATCTCTTGAGGATGGCCTTTCCAGTACATTCTCAGATCATCTATGTCAAAGTTTCAGGCTGTCTGAAGAGGAACAGCAGCCAACAACTTGTTCCTTTGCCTGGTAAGTAATGATAATAAAATAGGACCCAAAAGGAGAATGGAGTGCATCAACTAATCATGATGTCCAATTATCTAGATAAGTGCAAGCAATGTCCTTTGTGTTTTTTGGAAGGGAATAATGGAAGTGACAACCTAGCTTCCAGCTCCTGTGGATTCACATTGTATGTACATGAAGGAAGAGGTTTGAACATTTCTCTGATCTTGTCCTTTAATAAGAGATGGCTTATAACCCCAAAAAACCAAAGTATAGAGTTTAGATCCTGATTTATATCAGGAAGAAAAGCTTTAAGCAAGCAGTACATGGAAAGATCCATTGACCCTCCCACCACCCATGTACAAGACACTTTCCCCTTTTCCACAGTGTTTTTCCCACTATCATTTAACTGTGCTCTGGCCTCAAGATCCATAAATCTATGAAACAACAAGCAGAGAGTAGAACGCCCTGAGAGTCCTGAAAGTTCACTTGTGGTGGTAGATGGGTTGTTGACTAGGGCCAGATATAGATGTTCAGTTTCTACCAGTTTCTATCACCTTTCTCCCAGTAGAAAACAAAAGTGTGCAGATATTCAAGTTTTTTCTCCCAAAGCCAAAATGGCTGCTCTGGAAGAAAAATAAACCAGGAACAACTTGGTTAAATCACTCCTGGGAGAGTTCCTTCTTGGAGACTGAATGTCTGCAGGCTTTCCCCAGCTTACAACAACATAAGGAGCAATGTAAGAACGTGGCTGGGTGCTCAGGGCAGCTGCTATACACAGGGGAGTGGTGGCTTCCAGTTGCTGCTGCTGCTGTGATTGCACAGCTGTGGCAAAAGACAATTGTTGGCCCTCGCCCCCATCAACATCCTGGGTGGTTTCCCCCTATCACCCACCCTAGTTATGTCACTGCCAGCTTGACTCTTCCTGGGGAGCAGGAGGAGTGGAGCCAGGGGAAGGCTCCTGTGTCTTTCTGAGACCAGGGATGGAGAAGACATGGGGGTCATCTGCTCTGTAGTCAGGTGGGAAGAGGAAAAGCAGTTTCAGCCGCTCCCTGCCTTCTTCTCACACCTAAGTTCTTGGCGGGGGGAGGGTTTCCACAATGCTCCCTCTGCTCAGCTCCTAGGCACCAGGAGCCAAGTGTAGGGAATGCTGCCTCCTTCCTTCCCCACCTCAGCTGAGGAGGGAGAGGGTGGCCAGCTGGGCTTACAAGCCTGGCTCTTGACCCTGATGGCTTCCTCTTGCCTCCCCTAACCAATGCAGAGCTAAATGGTGGGGGTGGCAATGGAAAAGGGGAAAGCCTCCCAAGCCTGATTCACAGCCCCTCAGTTCCCCTTTTCTCTCCCAGCAGCAAAGAATGACCAGAACCCATTAGCCAAGCCCAATACCAATAAAAGGACAGTCAAATGTGTGAAAATACAACACCCAGAGTAAAGACCAGATGGAATTATTTTGTTACTCTTTTTTATTCTGTCCATTTTTCTCTTTACGGCAGGGATGAATCACATTTGGGCTGTAAAAGCACACACCACATTCAAGGCACAACATGACCTCCCACCCCTGTCCTGAGTACTTGGTTTCAGAGCCAGGGTGAGAGGTCCAATTCCTCCTCCTCCATCCCTTACATCCCTCTCTTCCAAGTCCTGGAAAGCAGAGAAGTTCTCACAATATTTGTAGTTCTCCATTAAGAATTCCTATAATTAAATCTTATGCTCTAGGGCTTCAGCTAGTCACCTGCAGTGATCAGGAGTTTTCTCCCCACATACACAATTAGCCAAGTTCATTGCCTTCCTCTCCCCAACAGTAGACAGCAATTGTAAATAGGTCAACAGGCACAATGGGTCAGTTCTCTGGAGCAGCACAGCAAGTCTTCTGTTCATTGAAACATAGATGGTAATTCTTGCTCACATGTTCAGGGTCAAACTAACTGTCAGATCTGGGGTTGGTAAGGAATTTTCCTTCAGGGCATGTTGTCAGGGACCTTGGGGTTTTATCATCTCCCTTACAGCAGGAAGTAAGGATCATTCACTCAGCTTCTCTGGACATCTGCCTAGTAATCCAACCTCTTACTCCCTCAAGTATTGATTTCTTCTGAAGGGGTCTTGATTTTTTTTCTTCCCATGGCCACTGCAGCAGAAGACTCCAGAGGATTTGAAACAAACAGAAGAACTGGCTCCAATTTTGTCGAATAATTGACAAGATTCTGAGTTGAGCTGTATTTTATCTCTAATCATTTATGAGGTTGGACATAGAGTGGATGAAGGATTTACCTTAGGTCACTTTGTGAGCCACTGCCAGAGTTGGGAACAGACCCCAGAAGTCCAGACCCCTGGCTCAGTCTAGCAAAAGACACCAGGATCGCTACAGTGGGAGCAGGAGAAAAAGGAGTGATTCCTATTTGAGGAGGAGAAGGAATGAGGGAGTGGTATTTCCAATGTCTGAAAAGAGAGGAGATGACAGCAGCAGCCTGAAGAGCATAACAAAAATCAAGGGAGGAATGGGTAGTGATGAGTATTTAAAATGCTGGCTGTGAAATGGTCCTCTCAGGACCCCAAACAGAGAGGTGAAAAAACTGGTAAGCACTGTAGCTACTCTGCCCTCAATTCCTCGCAGAAATAAGTAGCGGAGGCCTCTTCTTAAATGAGGAAGAACAGGCGCCATCGTCTCTTTATGTGGGAGAGGGACTGTTACAAATGCACCAAACAGACAGACCCCAACAGATTTGTGTCAGGAGTTGGAAGTTCTTTGGGAAAAAGTCAGGGCAGTAGAGGGCACATGCAGTGGGAGAGAAAATGTGGATGACAAATGTTAATAAAATGCCTGGGAGAAATAGACCCTTCGTAAAACAGCTACAAAAAGTGATGGGAAAGCCCATCCACAAAGCTAACCCACTGCCTGAATGGAACCTTTCTTGTAAAATCCTCAAATACTTGAAGGGATAAGGTTTGAAGAAAACATGGCAATGTGGACAGGTTCAGATATATCCCTATAAAGTCGGAGCTCAGCACCATTCCTGGATACTTTCATAATGAATTCCAAGTGCAATATAGTTGTGCTGCCTTTGAGACCTAATGAGAAAGAGTGAGGGAGTGGTGTTTCCAGCTCTGGAAAAGAAAGATGACAGCAGCAGTATGAAGAGTATAAAAATCAAGGGAGGAATGGGAGGTGATAAGGATTTTAAAAGTTTGGGGGGGCCTTTAAAAACATTATGGCCACTCTGTCCTCAGTTTCTCTCAGAAGAAAGTAAGTGGAGGCCTTTCTGAACTAGTTAAGGCAGTGCTTCTCAACCAGGGTGCCACCAGGTACTTTGAAGAGTACCTTCAGGTGTGCAGAGATAAGCCAGGTGTGAAGAGATAAGTAGATATGAGCAGGCTCAGGCTGGTCCCTGCCTGGCTGATCCCCCATCCCCATTGCCTGGCCTCTCTGCAAGGAGGCACGCATTGTAATATGTACTTTAGTTTTTGAAATTAGGTGCCACTCAATTCACAAAGTCATGGAGGGGGGCCTCAATTCCCATGAGAGGTGCCTCAAGTCCAGCAAGGTTGAGAACCGTGCTACCATGCCCTACCATCTTCCTGATTTCAGACTAACATGGCTAAATACTTCTCTTGGTTCAAAACCAAAATTCAATATTGAGTCCCTATTTTTAATTTAGTGCTTGGATGCAGAACCTATGTGGACCATTGAAAATTAAAAAGGAAAAAAACCTGCATACTGTATAGGGAACAGCAACCCTTGCCCATATGAGGTAGTTTGAGGGCCTTTCCACAGGTCCTCATGCACATAGGCAACTGGTAAGAGGGTAATGGGTGGGGGGGCGGGCATGTGCCCCCCCAACAGGGCCGTCCCCGCTGCCAACACCACTGGCAGCATCTGTAGATGCTCGCCAGCTCTGAGCCCACCACTGACCCCACCGGCAGCATCTGCGGATGCCCCCCCCAGACTCAGGAGGTACCAGTCACCCATGCCTCATGGGACCCTAACAGCTCATATTTTTACCAACTGGTGTCCTCCACATGAGCTTGATCCAATGCAGAGTATTAGAATAAACAGAAGACAACTGAAAATGAAACTGGTAGTTACCATGATCTGTATTCTTTGCCAAGCAGAGGCTACTGCTATTACTGCAAGTACAGCACTATGTCTGAGATGGTGAATACTGGGTTTTTTATAGTGTCTCCCTAAAACTAGAGCCCAATCCTACTTCATCTACTAAGGGCTTAAGTATAATCCCATTCCACCCTGTCTGAGTCCTTGAAATGCATCCATTTTGTTAACATGCTGTCATCTTAGCTTCCAAACAGTCCTGAAATAAGCAGTGAGGAGGAGGAAACTGCCTGCCTGTCATATCAACAGTTCTTCAGGGCCTTATGTTCCATCCACCCTGCTTAAGTGTCTAATAGGTAGACTAGGATCTGGCCCACGGTTGTTTTCTTAAATTATATAATATGAGCTTTATATCAGGTCCACAGACCCTCTGCATTCATTCAAAAGTCACGAGAATATTGAAATATACTCTGGTGTTAAACTATAACTTTCTGCATCTTGCAATACACATTGAGAGTCACAGTTTCAAAGGGAGCCCTATATCTTTCTTTCAAAATCTGTAGGTGCAAATCAATCATGTAGGCAATCATGTAGGCATTTTTTTTATATATATTTATGCAAAAATACCATATGGGCTCACTCTTTGGGCATCTGCTAATACTATTATTCACTTACAAGTGACAGAGGTTAAGACAACCATACAAATACAAACATGGTTTATATTTTTTAATTTTGTCCCCTGCCACATAATCTTTCAAATTACCTACAGAGGTAGTAGAAACTCTACCATTAGATTTGGCGGGTAGGGAGGAGCTTTTTAAAGCAGTTTAAACAATCATTTGTCTGTGTGGTTTAAACAGAGATCATCTTGCCTTGAGCAAGGGCTTGGACTAAATGATCATCTGAACTCACCCCCCCATACCTATTTTTCTGTTTCTATATGAGGAAAACATCACTCAGTAGTTACAAGACATGTCATATTCTGAGCAGACAACAAATAGATGTACCAACCCAGTTTTCTATGCATCACTGAGTACCTTTCCTCATTCTTTCTTAGGGAACAGCTTCATTATGCATTTGATGTTCATATTAAATTGTTTAAATGTTCCAAATTAAAATAGTCCCAACCACAGTAGAGAATAACTAATAGGGCAAATGGTGGAGGGCATGTATTCAGTCAGAGCCCCACAATTTTTAATGTACTCTAAGGCCACGTCCAGATGAGCGCGGCCGTGCTGTACGTGGTGCCACAGACATATCTGTGGTGCCACATACTGCACATTCAGGTGTTCTCCATGCTGCAAGGTAGCAACGTGGGGGGGAGGAGGGGTTGGCTCGGGGAGATCCTGGGTCAAAAAAACCTGCGCAAAAAAAAAAAGCAGGGCCGTGCACACGGGAACAGCGTGCGCCACCCAAAACTGGAGCGTGGCCAGCTGGAGCCATGCTCTAGCTGCTGGTCAGGCTCCGAGCAGCAGGATTGCTGCAGCTGCAGGCCCAGGAGGACACCAGGGACCCAGGTAAGGCTGCTAGGGCCAGCCCAATACTGGCCCCAGCCTCTCCTACAGTAACCTGCCATGTGCCAGAGTGTGCATGGTACAGGCATCCTCCAGGAACAACTAGCAGCAACACAAGGCGTGCCACTGCTAGCTGTCCCTGGGGAACCAAATGTCCACACTCATGTGGCCACAGCCTAAGGGCGCATCCCCACATGCAGAGGTGTGTGCTTGCAGTGGCAAAAATAGTAGTGGCACAAATTTGTGCCACTACTTTTTGCCACTGTGCATGCCCCTGCACATGCACTTTGGTATTGGGCAAAATGCTCTGCTTTTGGCAAACTGCCCTTTCCCTGCTTCTCCTGTCTCCCAGCGTGCTGAAGGAGCCAGGGTGGAACTAAAGAAGGGGAGATGCTGTCTCGTAACCAGAACATCTCCCTGGAGGAGTGAGCCTCTGTGTCTGCCAGTTCATGCACCATATGCCACTTTTTTGCAGGGCTTTTTTGTTAGCAGGATTTCCTAGTAACAATTTTTGCCCCCGTGCTGCAAATCTGCAATGCGGGGCACATTTTAACATGACAGGCATTTGGTTTTTAGCACTGCAAAGAGGTTTGCGGTACCACAAACTGCATTTGCCTGCACTTCTGGATCCAGCCTAAGAGTTAAGAGATACCTAGCTTGCAAAATAAGGCATCCGTGTGCAGTACTTGTATCCAGTAAAAACACATACTACACTGAGCACTTCACCCCCCCACCATCTTTCTACCCCTACCCTCAGCCATTTGTGTCACTGTTCTCAATCAAGAAAATCTCAGAACCCTTACAGGTGCAAACATCATCTTTAGTTCAGGAATGACATTAAATATGTGAACAAAGAGCCTAGGACTCACAGAGACAGACAACAAACACAATAAATGAAGACCTTATTGCCAAAGCACTTCAAGGGCTATAAATCACATGCAGACATCCTTATGAAATAGATTCTGTGTATGCTCTCTTTAAGTGCTACACTAACTGGCACGAACTTATTACAGCTCTGATTTCTCCTTACCTTCTATATATACCTCCATTTAGCCTTTCAAAGCATATCTGCATGGGAAAGTTCTCACCATGTTTATACTGAATGCACTGTAAGTAATGTCTCAAATAAGTTTCACTGAAATTAATTCTGACCCTACGGTATGTTCCAGTTAATATTAGATTATTTAAATTTTCAGCTGAAAGATCTTGCTGTTAATTATGGATAACTTTGATAGAGACACAAGCATAGAGATTACTAGGACAAAGAATTAGGAGGCAGATCATAATTATTACATGTTTCCAGGGCACTTGAATATAGAACTCATATTTTTGGCACCATCAAAATTGATTTAACCTAATACAGACACTGTTACAACATCAGCTCTTTATATTTATATTAAATGCAGTGTGATTGAGCCATCTCTTAAATCTACCTTATTTTCATCTGGAAGAAAGCAAACTTGTCTGAAGAACACAATTCTCTACTCACACCCCTGAAGTCAGATTTGTTACTCTTGCTGAGAATATCAGTTTTCTTTTGTTCCATTTGGACTTGGTTCTTTTGTGCCAAACTTGTACCAAACTGAAATCCATCCCTATTTACATTGCATGTCTTGGTGCAATCATGCCAGACTTACTGCAGGCAGGAATTCATATGAAAAGTAACAAATGTTTTATCATACAAATGTACTGCCATTTCCCAAACTTAGCAAGGAAATATATAATGGGAGGAAAATGCAAAAAAACTGACGCAATGCTTTGTATGAAAAAACGTTAAGTAAATAATTTTTCTACATGTGCTTATCTTTTGTGTCGCAGTGTCTGACAAGAACTTGTGTTTCTCAGGAATTGTGTGTTAGGCAATCCACTCTATACTGCTTAGGGATTTGGATGAGTGAGCACCACAGAAATGAGTTAAATAGTTCACATATATTTAAAAAAACTGTAATAGAACAAGGGGACCTCAAGAAGGTATGGAAGACAAAACCACTAACAAAGTAATGGAGCAGTGAAGATATGTTTCAAGTAAATGACTGGTAGTCTCTGTATTACTTTCACACCCATTCAAAAACTACATTTCACCATTACATTAGGCTAACAAAAAGCCTAAGAATCTGATATTAAATAAAGCAGAAATTTTATTATATACTCACAGGCAGCATCTACACAAGATGCTGACTGTGCAGTCATTACTGTGCAGTCATTTAGTACTTGTATATACAAGTAAAAAATTCTCAAGCAATGGCTTCTTCCCCCAGATTAACATTTTGAGTGGTTTGCTTATTGAATGTAAAGAGATTTCTCAGATGGAAACTGACCACACCCACACCAGGAGCCAAAAACATTGCAGTATCATCTATTTTGACTTTGAGAAGGACTTCCCCTAGTCTTTCAGTAATACACGTCTCACAAAAAGAGAAGTATGCAAAACAGGGCTCACTAACTGAAGTTTGTTTAGATGAGATACTGTATTACTTTTATATTCAAAACCATGTAGTATTGACTTCAGCAGAGCTATTTTGCTTTGAGAATCTGACCTACACTGTGGTTGTATCTACATGAGATGCTGAGTGTGCAATCGCCTGTGATTACTGTGCAATAGCATTGTGTAGCAGGAAGTGTAACAACACTACTGCGCAGTAGTCATGAACTACTGCATAGCCAGCATCATGAAACAGCTGTTCCTTGGCATAACTATGCAGTAACTCCAGTTACTGTGCAGTCATTTAGTATTTAGTTTATACAAGTTTATGCAAATATTAAATGACTGTGCGGTAATTGGAGGAACAGCTATTTTGTGATGCTGACTGTGCAGTAGGTTGTGACTACTGCACAGTAGTGTCATGTCATCCTTCCTGCCATGCAATGCAATTGCGGAGTAGTCACAGGCTACAGCGTAGTCAGCATTTCATGTACATGTGACCACAGTGTAGGTCAGATTTTCAAAGCAAAATTGCTCTGCTGAAGTCAACACTACATGGATTTATATTCTAAGACTGGTCTCTTGCCTTATATACTATTTAGAAATAAGTTCTTTACTGAAAAGAATATAATCAATATTATTGTAACAGCTGACATTTATGGATACCTGTACCTTCCATGGAATCAAAACTGTTCATCTGTGTTCCACATTTTGTATAACAGGTAGGGATGATTCCTCCTTAGGTCAAGTGGTCTTGTGCTTTTGGGGCAAAAGGATTTAGCATAAGGTCTAAGAAGTGATGGGCGGCCTAATAAAAACCACACAATCCTGCTGAAGTTAGCCATGAACTTTTTTCACTGCAATAAAAACTATTAAAAATTGATTAATATTATATTTTATTGTTGGTTATACATTTGATTCAACACTAATTAATGTGCTGAAGCAGGGCTGAAATGCTTGAAATGTCATGCCTATGAAATACACTTCTGCAAATTTCAACAAACACTGGCAGGGAAATTGATGAAGGAAAATTCTTATTCCCAGACAGCGCTATCGTTAAAAATAAATACGTTCTCCCCAAATTCCAAATAGAATAAGCCAAGCCTGAACCGCTTGAGATCCAAAAGTTATTGACTTTATAATTTTTTTTGTTATTAATGCCATAATTGGTCTTCATTTAGGAACCAGAAACAGAGGACAAATTCCTCAAGAGAGGTTGCTCTTCTTGGAGAATTTCTGTGACAGTCAAATTTTTTCAAAGATTTGCAGAAGAAAATACAATGTCAAGACAGGAAGTTTCTTAGAGAGTACTTATTGAATAAGAGTAAGATTTTTGGATGGTTCTCCAGATGAGCCCCTCTCCCACCCACTCCCAGATCAGAGGTTCAAGATCAGTAGTGTATCATAGAAGTATGCTAAGTATAATATAAATATACTAAGTTTTCTTTTAATAACAGTTTATATATTTTAGAATTCTAAAAACTAAGAGTTTGCTCTATTACTAGATCTGTAGCAAATGAGCTGCCGGTGAGATTTATACTGTATGATCTACCACACTGAGCATTTCCCTTAATTTGAGAGCAAGCCTAAATAAACATTGTACTCTTTTAAAATTCAAAGCCTGTGTAGTGTCAAAGTTGTCTTGCTAATATTATTATTACTTGAAAAATTCCCAACCAATGGCTTCTTCCCCCAGAGAAACATTTTGGCCATGTCCAGATGAGAGTGGCTGCACAGTATATGGCAGCGCAGACACATCTGTGGTGCCACATACTGCACATTCAGCTGTTTGTGCTGCAAGGTAGCAGCATGGGGTGGGGGGGGAGAAGAGTTGACCCTGGGAGATTTGGGGGTTAAAAAAAAAAAAAGCAGAGTGGCGCACATGGGGATCGTGTGCTGCTCAAAACCAGAGCCTGGATGCCCAGAGCCATGCTCCAGCTGCTGTCCAGGCTCTGAGCGGCAGGATCACCACTGCTGCAGCCCCAGGAGCCCCCAGGACCTCAGGTAATCCCAGCTCAGTTCTGGCCCCAGCCTCCCCTACCCCACCCAGGGTAACCTGCCGCATGCCAGAGGGTATGTGGCTTAGGCATTCCCCAGGGACAAGCAGCAGCGACATAAGATGTGCCTCTGTTTCTTGTCTCCAGGGAAGCAAATGTCCATGCTCATGTGGACATGGCCTTTGAGTGGTTTGTTTATTGAATGCAGTGAAATTTCTCAGATGGAAACTGACTATGCCCACACCCAGAGCCAAAAACATTGCAGTATCATCTATTTTGACTTTGACAAGGACTCCTCCTAGTCTTTCAACAATACACTTCTCAAAAAAGAGAAATATATAAAAATAGGGCTCACTAACTCTGAAGTTTGTTCAGATGAGATACTGTATTACTTAAATATTTATTCCTATTCCAGAGATCTCAGAAAAAAGAAAGTGTAAAATGACTCATCAGTTACTTAGACTCTATTGTAAAAATTAAACAATTTATTAAAGGACCATGCACCAGGAGTAGGAACAAAGGATCAGTTGTATTATACTTGGAGATGCCAATCATTTGGAAATAGTTGGACCACCTACTGAAATCCAAGTGACTTCATCTCCAACCTTTTCTTTCCACACACAGAAGCAAGCAACTAGGGTGGGTGGGTGATGCCATGTGCAAAAATATTCTGTTTTCTGTAGATTACACGGGGAAAGGGGGTTTCTTCATGCACTATCCAAGCAAGCAGAGGGGAGGTAAAAAGAAAACGAGTGTATCTAAGAAACATATTACCCCATACTTGTCTAAAATGTGGCAATTCTGACTGACTTTGGAGGAAGTCAATTCTGTCAAAATATAACAACTCTGTAAGGATGACTAACCTCAAATTGAGTGCTAAGGTCAAACAGTCACCAAGATTGTGTTCATACAACAGGTAGAAAGTGTGTATTTGTGATTAATTAAAGGTGCTAATGGGGAACACTACATATATTTTCCCATGATGCCCACACATATATAAGCATATTATTTAAAAGATATCACATTTTATTTGCTACAACCTGGCCAATGGTCCATTCCAGTTGGAGCGAACCTTGCCATCAAGGGCACCAGATGGTGTGAAGTACCTCACAAAATCAAGCCCTAAAACAAGGAGTTCTTGTTGGACTTCCTACAGTGAGGTCAGTGATGGTTCTGATGATCAAATAAGCTGTTAAGTTCAAAGACTTGTTCACAAACTTAAAGGAAAAGCACTGTAACTGTGAGCTTGCATATAACAGCCTATTTAACTTTGAGCAAATGAAGTGCCCTAATACAATTTTTTCTTTCTGATGGTTAGATGCTTCCCCTATTACCAAAGTGTGAAATGATCTGGAGTGTTAGTGTTTGCATTAAGTAGTTACTTGTACATGCCCTGGAAAATGATGGTTTCTGGCAAAATCAACTAAAGAATAAGAAGGAAAAAAATAATTCCAGATAGAGATTTTACTTCAGGCATTAGTGTTCAATGAAGAGTGGTTCAGGCTTGCTCTTATTACCACTTTTTTGCCCTGCAAGAAAATAGTCAATGACTAGTAAATGAGTTGGAAATCATTACTATAATTAACATGTCTTCAAAGCAGCCGTTGGAAATGGCGCATGCAGCAACAAACTAATGAAGCTCCAGTTGCACAAAAACAAAAGGACACAACAGCCTCTTAGAAGCCAGAGTGGAAGCTGCTTCAGGGAAGCTCCTCTGTATTGAAAGCAGGCTTTGAAGAAGATAGTCACAATACCTTTCCAAACAGCAGAGTTTTATTGTGAAATCTCCCAACAAGGAATGTCTGGTGCTGTCAACACACACGGAGGCATTTGGAAATCTTCAGAGAAGAGGGAAAACAGAAGGCATAAAAGGAGGGGGAGCACAGGGTGCAGGAGAACTGTAGCCAAAAGAGGATATTGCTAATCTAAAAAGAAGTTTGTTTGGCCCAAACTTGATTTATTGTATAAATAATAACTCCATCAGTGTTCAGTAATTACACAGAAAGTGAAGTAAACAATCGAGGGTGGATTTTTTTTAACCCAAATTTTTTAACTATGACTGCACTTTAAGCTGTGTTCTACATGAACATCCAATTTTTTTTTGCAGGAGGAGGCACTGTGGGAGAGTGGGATTCACAACACTTTCCCAAACAGAGTATTGCCTATACAAAAACCCCCAGCTTTGGGGAAATTTTGCTATTGTGTGTTTGACTTGTGACATGATAATAGGGAAATCTACATGGAGACTTTCATTTCTACGTATAAATCTGAGAATATACATGCATTTAATATGGTTCAGTTTTATTTACTGAATTTATTAAATGAGAAATTAGGAAGGAATAACAGTCGCAAAGCCAGACATAAGCATAATGTAGACAGCTTTTATCCAGTAATCTACTCAGACATTTCTGCAATGATACCTTTTTTTACAGCATTCTTTATCTGCAAGTTGCTTGCTTATTGGGTCTGATCCAACCCATATAAAGAAAAAAATGTTTATAGTTGATTTTAGATGGCCTTGGATCAAATTCTTGACTGTCCTCAATAAAAACTGCACCCATCACACAAATCTTATGGATCTTTTTTTTGATATTGACAAAAACATCACACAAGTGCATGGGATGTGAGATTTGAGGACATGTTGGAGGGAAAATGATTTTTGTTCTTCTCCTTTCCATTCTCCAACTCCCCAACAGACCCAGAATTTAACATTATACCATGACTGCCAGGGAATGTTCTGGCCTAGAGACTGAACTCCATTGAACAGCACTAAGTTCTTGTGAAAATAAAATGAAGAACATAAATATCCTCCTTCCCCTCCATATTTTTCCTGAAGAGGGAAGGACAGATTAATCAAAGCAGCTATTCATTTAAAAAAAAAAGTCTGTTAGTCTTCTCTGATCCTTATGTATTAATCACATTTAAAATTACATCTGCCCTAGGCCCCTTTCTATTGTACCATTAGCAGCCATAATACTGATGAGCTAAAACTGGATTTACCATTATACACATTATCTTCTTGGAGCACTGAAAGATGAATCCACATTTTCCACAGAATTGTTCTGTGGTTATTGAGGACATTGAGGAGATTACTAATTATGTCTTTGTTTTTCCCCCTAAGCCTTTTTTATTTACTATAGTCAATGAACTCCAGATTTGGTTTTGACATATTTCTTCCCCTTACAAGTTCTAGTCACCTTGGAAATGTTTTGACCACGTTAACAGATCCATCTATCATAGTCCACCCTATCCATGAAAATGATCCATAGATAAAGTTTGTGTGACATGCCTTTGCTTAATCATTCCATGTACAAAGAATATAGAACACCATCTGTTAAGCACATCTGAAATTTGCTATGGGAAATACTGTGTTCATTTTTAAATAACCCTGGGTGTGCTTTATGGATCTAGGAAAACTGGAACAATTATTTCTTCATTTGGACATAATTTTGCATATATGTCAAGGTATTGTGCAGAGCAAGATATAGATAAAACAGCTGCTATTCACAACGCTTAAATTGGCTATGACCAGTTTACACTACATGAAGTATTTTTTCACTATCCCAGCTGTAATAATGTCTAGTTGTCTGGGAAACATTTTATGTCCTCAAAATGAAATAATGCTTATGACTAAATAATGCTTCAGAGAGCAATATTGTATCATCCTTAGATTCCTAGCATTTTGCAGTAGTAAATGGAAAATATTTTCAAAGATGAAACTTGTGTATGGAACTTTCAAAAGTACTTAGCATTAACCTAACAAGCTGCTATTAGTACAGATTGTCACAACCCAAGGGTGTGATTTTGTGTGTGTGCGCTTCGGCACTGCTAAATTATTTCCCGCCACGAGGAGCTTTCTTTGCAGGGTGCATTTCTCAGTTGCAAAGAGAAATGCACAGTGCAAAGGAGTTCCTGCCACCCGCATGCAAATTTGTGTCCCACTATTGGCCAGTTCTAAATTATTCCCACATGGCGGCTAGCGATTGGCTTGCTAGACGTATAAGAGGCTTGAGTGGTTTCCGCCCAAGTTGAGGGACTCCACAACCATCTCGTGGAGGAGGAGGACTTCATGTCTCGTGAAGAACTCTAAGCGCTGCGGAGCCTATCAGACCCAGCATGTGCCTTAAGAAGGCTATAGGGGTCTGATCAACCTCTGGCCTCTCCCCATTGCTGAGCACAATCCCCCAACGAACCCCTTCCCTGCGTGCTTGTTCCACGGAGCCTAGCAAACTCCATGTGTGTGTGTATCCAGGGCTCTTCTCCGAGTTGTTTTCTCCGGTTGATTCGATGGGCTTGTGATTTTAGAGCCTTCAGCTGGATTGGGCTAGAGTTCGCGAGGTTAGAACTCTTGTCCGCTCTTCTTTCCTATCTGTAACTGCAACTCAAGCAAGTTTTCCTGCCTGCACCGCGACCATCTACGGTGTAAGTAAAATAATCTTTAATCAACCGTTACGTGTCCGTGCCTAATTCTAGTCTGCCGGCCTGCATTCCCCGACCCGCGTGCCAGGGCTGCTGGCCACAGCCCACCGCGTGCCCCCGAAGGCCTCAGACCTCTCCTGGCCCACACATGGCGACGAGGATGGGATCAGGGGAAGGCACACTGGAGCTAAAATTAGTTAAGAACTGCCCTTGGCGCAGTGGAAAACGCCAAGTAGCAAACTTCTTGGAACTGGAGGCGCATATCGCTTACCACCAGGTGGGCGGAACGGGTGAGAGGTTTATCAGCGGACGCCTTTCGCTGAAGGGAGAAGAGGGAGCTTCCGAAGACGGAGCCCCGAAAGAGAGGGAAGTGTATTTTCACCCCGCGGCATTCGGGTGTATAATGAGTGATGAGCGGGTCCTGTTCAGGCCCCTCGACACTGTGTCCCTCGCCAGAGTCAACCCGGCAGGCGCAGTAAACCCCACCCTCACCCGGGAGTGTGCCCATTGCCTAAGATATGCTTGGGAGAGTGAAGAACCGGTGCCAATCAACCGGTTCGCCCCCTTTATTCTGGCATCTAGATTAAGGGTTCACGAGCTTCCATCCGAGTTCTGTGAAGATCTGGAGATGGAGGAACGCGCTGCAGATGAGAGGGTGGCCCCACAATACGACAAGGGGGGAGTGCTAACTGCAACTTTTCGTACTGTAACCGATCTAATGCAAAAGAATTTAAGTTTGAAAGCCCAGCTGCGTATGGCCGTTCAAGCGGTCAAAGAAGCGGCTGCGAAAGAAAATCCTGAGACGCCACGCCAAGATGGCGCCGAGCAAGAGGGAGACCGTGTGGAAGAACCGGAAGAGAAGGGTGGAGCTTCGGAGAAACCCGTGAGAGTTCGGCCGGCGACCCTGCCCACCGATGCAGCGTCGCTTCTGGTGACCACGCCTTCTTGCCGACGGAAGGGAGAATCGAGCGAAGGAGTGCGTCAGCCCCCCTGCCTGAAGCAATAACAGCAGCAATGACTCCCGCAGCAGCAGTTCAGCCTGTAACAACAATTAACCGAGTTGCTACTACCTACTATGCTCACACCAGAACTGAACTGCAGGATTTGTGCTGAGAATCAAGAATCCAACCTGAAGAAACTCTAGCTGTATGGTTGGGACGTTTGGTCGTGGAACTTGGATCCGACCTGCTGAACCAGGAAGGAGCAAGCTTCTTGGTCAGACAAGCTTCGTGTCACTGACATCGACATTGTGGCGTTTAACATTCACTGGCCTATTCCACTGCCAGCGCTTGTTGCAGGACTGATCGGTCAAAAAGCCCACGCGTGGCATGATGGACGGCCAGAACATACCGGCGCAGAGCAACTCATGCTAGCGATTATCGGAGTCTCGTACTGTGCCTGGAACCCCAGAGCATGTGCACTAGGACTGACATCACTCCAGCGAATAAGACCATGGCCTCATCGTCATCTACGAGATCCTGGAACCGTTCCAGTAACCATTCACAGCATAGATAGTTGTCTTGAGGTTTATGGGCGAAGAACATCGTTCTGCTTAACCCAATGGTGAACCAACCCGTGAGTAATCTTCTGCGTCAGTTGTCACGACTTCATATCCTGATGGAGCCAAGATTATCCAGTGATCGGGAACGTCGACACCCGACTGAGGCTCAAGGCGCAAGACACCGCGAATCCGATCTTCCACCATTGCCACAGAGAACACCAGAGGAGCAATACATGTTTGGATTTCTCCTACAGCGTTCTGGACTCAATAAGCGGCAACTTCAGATTTTAGGGGACGCAGGCCAATGGCAACTGGCCTATGAGTTAGGTTTTCATTATCTGGAAGAACTGAATGACGACTCCTTGACAATTTCATCTAGTTGTGTGTGCAAGAGAGGGTAGTTCGAAGTAGCAAACACTTGTATTATATGTTTTAGAAATGATAGTGTGGTTCCATGGAAATTTTGTAAATATTTTGATATACGTTAACTTATTTTTTGAGAGTTTTGTTCACAGATCCGGAATTCAGAGTGCGTGGCGGAGAGAAGCCCCAACAAGGATAACATCATCGGAAGAAGTGAGGGCTTGACGCGCGACTTTGCCATGACGCCCACTGAAGCCCTGATTGTGCAGTTCTTTGTTATGAATCTAATTATGTGTATATGTATTTGTGTTGGTTATTATTTGATTCAATCCCTGGAGGATGAACTTCTTATGCTAGCTAATTTTGTGTTTACCCGTTCAGTTCAACGACCCGTGATAAGGGCTCTCGATAACCCGAGTAACAAGTGTATGGCATAATTCAGCTGTGCCTTCAGCAAGAGGGGATGTCACAACCCAAGGGTGTGATTTTGTGTGTGCGCGCTTCGGCACTGCTAAATTATTTCCCGCCACGAGGAGCTTTCTTTGCAGGGTGCATTTGTCAGTTGCAAAGAGAAATGCACGGTGCAAAGGAGTTCCCGCCACCCGCATGCAAATTTGTGTCCCACTATTGGCCAGTTCTAAATTATTCCCACGTGGCGGCTAGCGATTGGCTTGCTAGCCGTATGAGAGGCTTGAGCAGTTTCCGCCCAAGTTGGAGGACTCCACAACCATCTCATGGAGGAGGAGGACTTCACATCTCGTGAAGAACTCTAAGCGCTGCGGAGCCTAACGGACCCAGCGTGTGCCTTAAGAAGGCTATAGGGGTCTGATCAACCTCTGGCCTCTCCCCGTCGACGAACCCCTTCCCTGTGCGCTTGTTCCACGGAGCCTAGCAAATTCCGTGTGTGTGTGTATCCAGAGCTCTTCTCCGAGTTGTTTTCTCCGGTTGATTCGATGGGCTTGTGATTTTAGAGCCTTCAGCTGGATTGGGCTAGAGTTCGCGAGGTTAGAACTCTTGTCCGCTCTTCTTTCCTATCTGTAACTGCAACTCAAGCAAGTTTTCCTGACTGCACCGCGACCATCTACGGTGTAAGTAAAATAATCTTTAATCAACTGTTACGTGTCCGTGCCTATTTCTAGTCCGCCGGCCTGCATTCCCCGACCCGCGTGCCAGGGCTGCTGGCCACAGCCCGCCGCGCGCCCCCGAAGGCCTCAGACCGCTCCCGGCCCGCACACAGATAAAATCTGATTTAGGCCAATAGGACCACGAGTTGAAAATTGGGGTGGGATTTTTTTTTAAAATGTTAAAATCAACAAGGATTTTTTTAAAGAATATATAGACCAAGATGAGCTTTTTAAAAGGGTTGTAACAAATATTAAGGAAAGTTGCTAAAAATACCATGTGAACAAGTTATTGTCTGATGAGTTAGATGATCCAACCAGCACAGACATAGGGAAAGAAGAGAGCCAGAGATAATACGAGTAGTTCATAAAGAGGTATTTCACTGTTTAGCATATTCCCATCAGCACCCAACTAAGTCTTAAATCCACTTCTCTGTAATTTCTCTTACCTCTCCAGCACATCTCACATCTCTTAGAGAGAGAGGCCTCAAATTACAACTTTCCTCAAACTCAGTAATTTCTTCCTAAAGTGTTTTTCTCTTCTTTTAGCCCTATTTGGAGCACCTTCCTTCTTTATACTCCATCAGCAACACACTTTCTTGAAAGCTACCACCAATTTCACTTCCACTTCCATTTCTACACCACTTCCACCATCACTGCTTCCCTTGGAGATATACTGAGTCTAGCTCCCAGCCTCCTCCCACTCCCAGCAGCCTCAGGGAGGATTTATAGTTAACTGGAGTTAGCTGTTTAAATTTTCTCCCCACGTGGGGCAGGGGGAGTTTAGCCCAAAGTTTTCCATTTTGAATAGCTAGGAAAATGGAAGTAAAAAAGATGCAGGTGACACTTTTTGAGTAAGAGCACTAAGCAGAGGTGACAGCATTAGCACAATTATTACTTACTTGTATTATGCTGGCACCCCAACCTGATGGCCCAATTATCTCAGTGCTTCTGTCAGTCAATGTGGAGTGCTGTTCAAAGACATGAGAAAAGTCAAACTAAATAAGGGTCTTCAGCTACTCTTACTTTTAACTTCTGAGGAAAAAAAGCAATATAGAATACATAATAGATGCTAAACAAGTTGCACTATTATAATTAATCAATAACATGCCTTAGCAAAGTTAGCGAACATGTTTATTTAAATAAAGTGGAGGGGGCAGGGGCAGTGGAGGGGTGATATGTATGCATCTACCATTTTTGCATTGCTCCCAGGAATGCTCCTCTCAGGCACATCCTGCATACCCTTCCCATACAAACACAGGGTGTTCCTTGACTCTACTCTGGTGTGCTTTGCAAACACACATGCATGTTCTGGTGTGCTTTAAAGTAGAAGCATCTTCAGGACAGCTTCACTGCCTCATCTGCAGTCTGACACATGCACAGTGGGTACAGCTGGGTGGACAAGTGTGAGCTTGAGAGTAGAATTCCAGGGAGTTCGGAGGAAGTAGTATAGCCTCACAGGACTAACACTGGCTATACATGTGCGTGAGGGTGGGGTGGGAGAGGCATTTTAATTAGAGTGGTTCCCAGAGAGCCATTCTAATTAAAATGCCACAGCATCATGTGTGTTAAGACCTTGCACATTGAAAAATGGCTGCAGGACAGTTTTACTAAGGCTCTTTCAATGAGCTTTAGTTCAAGTGTCCCAGAGGCTATTTTTAATCCTGAAGGAGCTTATACAGAGAGTGCAGAGGAGAGCCATGCGCATGACCAGAGGGCAGGAAAACAGGCCTTATGATGACAGGCTGAGAGCCATGGGACTCTTCAGCCTGGAAAAGCACAGGCTCAAGAGGGACCTGGTGGCTGCCTATAAGTATATAACGGGTGTGTATCAGAACCTGGGGGAATGCCTGTTCACCAGAGCACTCCATGGGATGACCAGGTCAAATGGTCACAAACTTCTCCAAGACCGTTTCAGGCTGGACATAAGCAAAAACTTCTTTACAGTCCAAGCCCCCAAGACCTGGAATAGACTGCCACCAGAGGTGGTGCAAGCATCTACTCTCGACTCCTTTCAGAGCCAACCGGATGTTTATCTTGCTGGGATCCTGTGATCCCAGCTGACTTCCTGCCCCTGAGGCAGGGAGCTGGATTCAATGGGCTGGATTCAATGATCTTCCGAGGTCCCTTCCCTAATGTCTATGAAATCTATTAAATACATGTGACACTGCAGTGATGCTAAAACATTTTCACTAGAACATGGAGCAGACTTGATTGAGTTCTAATTAGAATGCATCAGAACACGTGTATAGGCACCCTAACAGCACTATACACGAGTGCTAAGGCTACTCCAACATACTGAAATTCCAGTACATTGGAGCAGACTCAATTGATCAAGTCTGCTAGAGCATGGCAACTGCACTTATAAATGGTGGCCGGGGTGTCCCCACACTTAAAAATGGCAGCAGGGGTGCTTGAACTAAAGCTTGTCAAATGAAGCACCATTTTGAGGTGCAGGAATGCTGATACAGGAGATGCAGCAGCACTTTAATTAGAGTAGCTCTTGGAGCCTCTCTAATTAAAGCACTGCTCCCCACTCCAGCCCCAGAGCATGTGTAAAACTTGCCTAAGAGCCTAAATCCCTTGTAACAATAGTATTCAGGTTTCTAATTCACTTAGGTGCTTTTTGAAAATCTTACCCTTTTTAAAAATACATTTTTGTAACTTTAAATCTGGGTTCATCTAACCCAATGAAACATTAAAACATCTTCTGGTTACTAGAAGTGATTTGTAGTTTCTACCTCCCTTGAAATAATTACCATTTCTTTAAAAACAAGAAAATTAATTATAAAAATTATATAATAAAACTCTTAAGACATTACAGTCAAGACTATGTAATACTCATATTCTGAACATAGCACATGCTATTTTTGTCTCTTTTTCACAGTTACTTAAGATAAAGATACAAACTAAAATTTATCTCACTCATTTGGGAGATGGCATAAAGACCATTATGAATGTTAACTCAGATTTTCCCACCTTTGATGAGTTTAAGAGAAATATTTCAGCATAAGGGGACAAATCAATGCATATCTATGCTCCTTAACTCCCACTGTGCTATAGCATGGGTGGATTTTGTCCATGTTACAACAGATAATCCTTCAAATCTCCTTTATTCCCTGACAAAGACAACAACCATCCCCAGTAACTTGGAGCTCAGGATGTTTTCAGGAGCAGAACTGAATTTCAAGTTAAGTTATCATCTTTGACTGAAAAAGCATTGGTGCCCATTAAGGCTCCATAGATATGTTCTTATGTGACTGTTACCATGGCATATGGAAAAAGGTTTGATAAGCTCTTATAAGTAACTGCCATGTTTTGAAAAAATACATATATGCTTGATATTTCAATAATTAAATTACCAGTGCTATGGCACTGCTTTGACAGATACCCCATAATGTTCAAACTAAAGAATTCCTTTCAGGATTTTATTTCTTCAATTGTCATAAATGAAAAAGTTGACACACTGATTTTTTAAATTTCTTTTATTAGTATTTAAGTGCTGAGGATATCATTCCAGTGACATAAATATTAACCGGTGATATCACAACTGAAAATGACTTCATTTTATTGAAAGATGCATTTGAATTTCAAACTGATTTTCATTCTAGGATATGACACCTTCTAAGAAAAAAACAAACAACAACTGCAAAGTATGATCACGAACAATTAGGAAAACATTTATCTACTGTTTGTAAGCATTCCATTTAAAGAAGAGCCATAGCGCAGTCCAGCTCAGAGATGTACACAGAGACTCTAATGATCTGTGTAGCATCTATTTTTAAAGCTATCTGGGAATACAGAAATATTTTGTATGTTTTCATCTGGAAATGTTTTTAGAAATGCCATCTGCATGGCCCATGCAGAAGCATGCTGTCAAAAAGTGAACAGCATCTTTATGTACAGTAATTAATTTTCCAAATGCAGTCCAATCTATGAATGACTAGTAAACAAATGGGGCAACTGCCAGGATAAATATTTACTTGGGAACAGAGGCAGCTATGGAACAAGCAAAAGTTTGTCTTGAGCAGTGTGTGTGTGCACTCTACTGAAGAAAAATGTGAATGGCCCTAAGCAAACATTTGGTAGAGTTCTTCAGAAAAACTACAGATATACATGAAAATTTAGAAGGCAATGTTGCAATGATGTTAATAAAAGTTAAGCACATTTCCAGTTGCTCCAATCAACTTCTAATATAAACTATCATTATAATCCAGTTTTAATGGAGTGTCCACACATTTAACATACTTGACCTACATTACTGTTTTTCAAGACCTAGCAAGAGATATGAAGAAGACATAGTAAGATGGTAGAATACCAGTTTTCAGTAGTGAGAGAAAATGATCAATTACTTACCAAGACAGCAGGGTAGATTTACACCTTCACAGACTAACTAAATCAGATATGTAGCATACGTTTCCATAAGCAGAGGTCTTACTTCATCAGATCCTAGAGCTGATTGACATTGAAAATCTAGTGAAATTATACAATGATTCTGAAAAGGGAAAAGCTTTGAAAAAATATGTTGTCGTCTGTTTTGGTGCTTTTCCCTTTTCAAAATCATTGTAAAATTTCACTAGATTTTCAGTGTCAACAGCCGCTCTAATTAAAGTGCTGCTGCGTCTCCTGTATCGGCATTCCCACACCTCAAAATAGTGCTTCATTCGACAAACTTTAGTTCAAGCACCCTGTTTTATATTGGGAAATAATATTTTTCTGTTATTTATTTTTGCATCTTGTTGGTAGTTGGTGTTTCCCATTTCTGTCTGGCAGCTCTTCAAGTTTTTGAAAACCACTATCATGTCCCCTGTTAGCACATTTTTCACAACCTGAACATGCCTAGCTCCTTCAACTTTCCTCATATGACTTGCTTTCCAAGCCTTTTACCATTCTTGTCACCCACCTCTGGAGCCTTTTTAACTTCTTCACGTTTAAATGAAAAAATAAAGCAACCCCTGGGGCATTGATTAAATGTTTAGTTTCCAAAATCAGGGAAAAGAAGGGGGGGAGCGGAGGGGGGAAGAAGAGAAAAGATGCAAACAATGGACATCTTTACACATGCTCTGGGATTGGGGGGGGAGGGGGAGTGCTTTAATTAGAGCAGCTCTAAGAGCTGGTTTAATTAAATTGCCCACAGCATCACATGTATTCAGCATTTTGCACTTCAAAATTGGTGGGGGCACTTTAACTGAAGCTGAGCTTTAAAGCACCTCTGCCACCATTTTGAAGTGAGAGGACACTGAATCGACGTGACATGGAGGCTGCTGGAGTGTGCAGCAGACTCAATTAATTGAATCTGCTCTGATATGTGCTAATTAGCACATGTTGAGCAAGCATCCAGCACATGTATAGGTCACCAATGTTATGAAAAGGCTCCAGTACATGTATAAAGTAAAAATGTGGAACTGAACAAATTAACCCATCCTTTTAAATGACAAATAGTAAATCCAGTTACAAGTGGGGAAAAGTTATTTACTTCATGCTACAGTATTGGAATGCTAGAAATCCACTCTTCTTTGATATAATAGTGGACGTCTGTGTGCATTATTGCACTCTGATAGATGGGAAAATAGACTTCTGCAAGTGTGGGAGACCACGCCTACATCCAGGTGACATAGTACAAAGAAACTATCATGCAAAGGTTGAAGAGTAAACTGGAATTCTCCTTTTGCTTGGGTTGTAGGAACTCCTATTTTTAGAGCAGATGGTCTTAAGCTCTATTCTTAGTGACCAACTGCCATTAAACCCTTGTGGTCACAGTCTGTTGAATAGCTGGTAAATGCGAAGTCCAATGTAGTCATGCAATGATTACACTTAGCAAAATATTATGCTGAGATATATAGGAATACCATGAAAGAATCTGAGACTGCAAGGTCATAAATCCACTGGGAGTTGAGAGCATTCAGCACATGGTTGGGCCAGGCTTAGAATGCATAATCATTTCCACAAGCAGTGACGCAGTTCCACTAGGAAGCCTTCATGTTTATATAACTGAGAAGGAATATAGTTGTCCCTCAGAGCTTTGTGTAAAGAAACAGCCATGGACAAAGAAATAGCCATTGGGGTAGAGATAAAGTTATACAATTCAATATAGGGTACTCTGTTTATTCTTTCTGAACAGGTCAGTGCTCAGCAGTCTCTTCCTATGTGGGGGATTTTTTCCTTTTGCTCTGTCTTGCAGTGCTATTTTTTAAAATAAAAATTGGATCCAGATGTTATTTGGAACCTACCTACATCTTGCAGTCCAATTCTTAATTTGAAGTTTCCTGCCTCAGAATATTTGATAAAGAAGGTACTTTAAAGATAACTACCTTTAGCGATGAAAAGATAACACTGTCAACAAATAATTCTTTCTGCAAATTTATATATCCCCAGTGTCATGTCCCAAGTCAGCCAGTATGATACACAGCAGTGGTTAAAATATTTCCTTCGAACATCCAAAGATATAAGCTTTAAAAAAGGCATGAATGAGGTTGAATCTAAGGTGGTCTCCCCCAATTTTTCACTCCATATTCAGAAGTCCTAAAAGGTGGAACATATACATTTCTAATGCAGTTTAATGGAGTTCTGTAAAATTTACTCTAAAAATCTACAGAAATGAATCATGGTTGATAGGAGCTTTTTAAATGAACCATCCATATGGCAGAGAAGAATGCATTTGGGTAACGATGCAAGGTGAAAGACTCAGCACTGATATAATGGTGGGGATTTATTATAGGCAACCAAATCAGGAAAAGGAGGTGGATGAGGCACTCTTCAAGGAGGTGACAAAGTTATGCAAAAGCTATAGGATGGTACTGATGAGAGACTTGCATTTTCTGGACATCTGCTGTACAATATAGCCAAACATAAAATATCAAGCCAATTCCTAAATTGTGTGGAGGACAATTTTCTGTTCCAGAAGCTGAGGACACAGCTAGGGGATCATCTATCTTGGATCTTGCTCTAACCAATAGGGAAGAACTAGTGGAGGATGTGAAGGTGATGTGCAACTTGGGAAGAAGTGGTCACAATATGATAGAACACAAAATCCTGAAATGGGGAAACCATGAGGCCAGCAAAACTAGGATACTAGATTTCAAAATAATAATAAAGCATGGTGCCATGGGCAGACAGACTGAAGGATAAAGGTGTCCAGGAGAGCTGGGAATCTAAAGGAACCAGTACTAGAAGCTGAACAAGGAACTGTTGCAACATGATGGAAGCACAAGAAGAAAGGCAAGAGAGCAATGTGGCTAGACAAGGAGCTTCTAGGATACATTGAATGCAAAAGGAAATCATATTGGTGATATAAAAAGAACAGGTCACCCAGGTAGCTTACCAGGAAACAGCAAAAGAACTTGCAGGGACCAAATCTAAGACAGATGTAAAGAATGAGCTGCACATGGCAAGGGATGCTAATAACAACAAGAAGAGTTTCTGTAGGTATATTGGCCAGAAAAGACAGTCGAAAGAAGCTGTAAGCCTACTGTTAACTAACCAGGGGGAACCCTTAAGGTGGAGCTTGTGAAGAAGGTGGAGCTACTCAATAGCTATTTTGTCTCAGTCATCATAAAAAATTAAACTGCAGCCAGACACCTAATAAGATTATTTGGATAAGGAAAGGGACAAGCTGAGGGATGAGGCAACAAAAGGGAGAATCAGAGAGCTTGATAGGTCTGAATGAATTCAAGTTAGCAGAGCCTGATGAACTTCATCCCAGGGTACTGAAGGATTTGGCAGAAGAAGTCTTGGAGCCCCTGACAATGTTTTTCATGAAGTAATGGGGTATAGGCAATGTACCAGAGGACTGGAAAAGCTCCAATGTAGTGCTGTCTTTAAGAATGGAAAAAAGGAGGACATGGAGAACTACAGACTGGTTGCCTCACCTCAATAAATGCAAAGTTACTGGAGCAAATCCTAAGGAAGACCATTTGCAAGCATCTGGAAAAAGGCTGATCGCAAACAGCCAGCATGGATTTTTTTTAATTATGTCAAACAAACTTGATATCCTTCTTTGACAAAGTAACTACTTGAGTAGATAAAGGAAAAGCTATGGATACAGTCTATCTGGACTTCAGCAAGGCTTTTGATAAGGTCCCACATGACCTTCTCTTAGGCAAATTGGAAAAATGTGGGCTAGATAAAACTACTACAATGTGGTTAGACAACTGGATCAGTAACTATAAGCAAAGGGTAATTATATATAGATCCATGTGAGAATGGCAGATTTTGAGTGGAGTCCCACAGGGTTCTGACCTGGGTCCACTGTTGTTCTATGTGTTTATTAATGATTTGGATGCTGGCATAAAAAGCTTATTGAGAAAGCTTTAGGAGGGCACAAAACCAGGAAAGACTGCAAACATGCTAGAGGACAGGACTGCAATTCAGAAGGACCTCAACAGATTGTAAAGCTGGGCTGGAGCTAACAAGATGAAGTTCAATGCTGATAAATGCAGGGTGCTACACCTCAGGAAAAATAATCAAAGCTATAAATAGAAAATGAGTGATACTTGGCTGGATGTCACCACTACGGACAAGGATCTGAAAGTTTTCATGGATCACAGACTTATGAATCTTCAGTGTGATACAGATGCACAGAAGGTGAATGTGGTTTTCCCATGTCTTGCGCCAGAAGCATTAGGTGCAAGACATGGGAAATGATCTTTCCTCTCTACTCAGCACTAGTTAAACCTCATCTAGAGTATTGTGTGCAGAGTTGGGCTTCGCATTTAAAAAAAAAATGGAGAAGTTAGAAAGGCTCCAGAGGCAGGTAACAAAAATCATAATAGGCTTGGAAAGCAAGTCATATGGGGAAAGTTGAAGGAGATAGACATGTTCAGGTTGTGAAAAATGTGCTAAAAGGGGACATGATAGTGGTTTGCAAATACTTGAAAGGCTGTCATACACAGCAGGGAAAATACCTTGTCACTCTTGCTGCAGAGAGTATGATGTGGAACTATAGCTTCAAGCTGCAGTAAAGTTTACTGGCTAGAGGGTCTTGCCCTTCTGCTCAGGGTCAGACCTACTGCCATATTTGGGGTCAGGAAGGAATTTTACACCATGATCAGATTGATATGGACCATGGAGGTTTTGGCCTTCCTCTGTAAGTGGGGTATGATCCTCTTCCTGGGGTCTCTTGGGCATATATTAACAACTTTTACAGCAACAGGACCTTGGCCACCATGGTCCTCCTGTTTTTTCTGTGCCAGATTATGGTGTTATGTCTTGTGTTGTGTCAGGGCATATTGCACTTAGAAAGCAGGTTTTTAAACCTAGTACTCTGAGAATTGACACAACACTCGATTGATGAATAGCAGAAAGGCTTGTTTTAATAACTATGAACAAGATACAAAACTAAATAACAGAAAAAGACTCTTTCCCAATATAAAATGAGCTATTAGTCCGTGTACTGTCTTTAGCTGCAAAAATATCTTTACCTAATGCAGGGAGGAAGCAGTTCTTGTACAACCTCAAAGCATGGAGCCTTCATTTGTTGGCTGGGTGGCAGGATGGCTTCTTGGTTTTCCCTGGACTGCACACACCTTGCTAGAAGATTTGCTTAGTTTTTATACTGTTTAATTGTATAGCTTCAAAGCATTTTTCCTTGATGGTGGGCCAATTAAAGTTCAAACAAACAGGGAGGAAATAGGTGACCATTATATTAAATTGCCTGGTTCCTTTTTTTGGATTTGTCTAGGTATGAAGATGTGTTTTTCTCAGCCACTGCAGTTAAATGTGATGGGCCTTGAATGGTAAAACAAGATGCATAGAGGCATTGGTTATGAGACCTAGTTTTGGGTATGTGTTTATCAATGGGTGAAATTTGCAATACCTTGTACGGTGATGGTCTATTTACAAAACTCCAGACATACATTGAATGGTTTTATATCTGTTGTCTCCCTGTGACTTTTTCTTTCCCTTGCTCTCTACCCCTTCCTTTTGCTGCATTTCTTTTGTCTTGCTTAACTCTGCCTATTTACATTTTCACTGACATCTCTCCACACTTATAGCTTCTCTCAGACCAGCAGAGACTCCTTATGCCTGACAAAGGGTGACTACACCCAAAAGCTTGCTAAGAACCTTTTTCCAACTACAGTATAACCTCATGAATCCAGCATGCTCGGGACTGAGCACCTGATGGAAATCTGAAAACTCTGGCTGGTCCTAGAGCAGAGGCCGCACAAAGAGCAGTGACACGGGTGGTGGATGCTGGCAGCAGCAGCCACCATGTGCAACCTTCCCCCTCTGCTGCTTTGGGAATGGCCGCCACTACTCCTTGATCTAGCACACTTTTAAAAAGTGCCAGATTTTTGACAACTCTGGATATTTGATACCTGGATTTATGAGGTTATATTGTACTCAGTTGGTCTAATAAAAGATATCACATCTGCTCAAAGAACTTTGCCTCCCATTGAATGGTTGAGACATTTATAATACCTTAGACACTGGATGCCTGTTTTGAGAAATGTGAGGAGGGTCCATTTGTCACCTAGAAGTCATCCTTCCTGTACCTTTTACAGGTTTCTCTTGAGATGCATATTTAGTCTTTTCTTTTCTTTAGCTGCTAGGTCAATTGAAATGCATATGTAGTTACCTTGCCTTCACTGGCTCAGCCTTTTCTTTGGCTTTCTTAGGTACACACATGTGATGAACACATCAGGTCTCTGCCAATAATTTTAATGATCACCTTTTTAATTATTTTATGGCACGGGTCTGGTATTGGGTACCACAAGCACTCCACTGTCTCGATGCCTAATGGGTTGCAAGCCATGAGCAGAGCTTGATTTTCTTGTGGCAGTCTTGCCCCAGTCATTGTCTTGCATCTTTGCCCAAGCTTTCACAGTTTTCATATGCAGCAGGTTGACTGTATAGGGGCCTTGTTATATGTTGCACTTTGAGCTGCTTGGATGTTGCTCAGTGTTAGTGCTAGCTCAAGTTCGGAGCAGTCACACTTTTAGGCTAAAAAATCTTCTCCAACTGCCCCCCACCTGCACAGCTGTGACTTGCCTCTAGAGGACTGATAAGTAAGGGCCTCACTAGGAGCTACAGCTGTGAGTTGCCACTACAGGACTGGTGAGCCAGGACAGAGTTCCCACATGTGGCTCCAAATGGTTGTTTCTTACCTTGTTCACTAGTGACATGTTCTCCCCTGCTCTGCTCTTAGTGATCCTGCAAGGTGCTGCGCATCTCCTAGGGTATGCACAACCATTCATTGCACCTGGTTTATGTTCAAGCAGCTTACTTTAAGTTGTCTTAAGGTAGACTGGGAGTGGTGCAGGGAAACTGGTATAAGTAATTCAGGGTGGGGGGGCAGAGGGGAGGAGATTGGAGGTGTGGGGGCTAGCTGGTCTACAAGGGGGTTTGCTGGGATTGAGGGAGGATGGCACGTCTGAGGGGCGGATGCTAAAAATAGCCTAGTCAAAGTCAGGGGGGTAGGGACAGTGCAACCCTGGTACTGGGCCAAGTGGGGTACTGGGCCCTGGTACTGGGCCAACCCTGGTACTAGGCCAGCCCCGGAGCCACGCTGCCAAAGCATATAGGTGTTTGCAAGATTAAGTTAATCCTCTTCTAGATCCCAATCATGATCCAAGATAGTGCACCTACTGAGGTGATCTAACTTAGACTGGGCACACTATTTTTGTGGACAATTTAAGCCCTCTCAATGCTTGCACATTTAAACATTTAGATCGACCCAACCCTGGTGAATTTGATCTAAATGTAACGCCTGTACATATCCCTAGAAAGTAATGACAGTGCTCTTAGATCTGACCACCTGGCAGGATCAGGCTGTAGTAGAATTACTCATGAAGTATTATTATATTCATAAAAAAAAACAGAAAAAGCCAGAAGCTCAGTTCATATATACAAGCATAGTGCCACTCAAGTCAATGGAACCACACAAATTTGCATCAGCTGAAAATCTGTCTCTGAGTTTTTTTAAATAATGCAACCACTGGCTATTAGGAAATATAGCTATATCTGCAGTAGTGAGACTTTTGAGGTTAGAAATTCCTCTTAAATCAAAAATATATACATTTCTCTAATGTCTTTTACCATTTCAAAGTTGCATGCTGGACTTCTCTTCACCTGAGGTCCCTAACAACTGTATTCATAACAAAGCAATCAGATAAATGACCTAGTCATTGCATTTGTCATTTGCCTCCCATCTCCCATAGTACATTTAAATAGTGCTTTGTCCCACATTCTTTTAAATGCCCCAGATGATGGGATTCCATCTCCTTCACTTCAATGAGAGACAGAGCAGAATCCCTTCCTCTTTCCCAAGGCACTTACATTCCATGGCATTTAGCAAAGGGACAGCTCTAGTCAGATATTCAGGCATGGCACAGGATCTGGGACCTATTCTTCATATGGAGGTATCATTGCTAAGTGACAGCTCATCAGAAAACAGATTTGTTTCCAGCCATTTTATAATAACCCATTTATTAAATAAATTGATTGCAAAATAAACAGTCAACTGTTGAAGTAAACAAGCCCAGACTTATCAAATAAGCTTTTATTTTTGCAATAATGGATGTGGGGAAAATTCCCTTGGTTCATGGTCATTTCTTTATAACAGCCAGCCTATCATAGGTAATAAGTGAGATACAGTTGACAGGTAATTGCACTGAAGGCTGTTACAAATATTCTTTGGGGGATTTATAAATGACTCAGGCTTGCCAACAGATGTCTGAAATGAGTATGATTTTGGGAACCACTGCCCATGTTGAATTTGGAGAAAAAAATCAAATAAGCTTCTCTTTATAGAGAGTATAAAATATGATGCCAGTAATATACAGATCATTCTAAATGCATTAGAATAAGTTTTATCCTCATTCCCACTATGGAAAGAAAACTATGATCTATATCAAAAGAATTACATAGTAGTGGTTTAGTAGGTAAAAATATTACTTCTGATCAACTTTACAAGCAATGTTCTAGCATGCTACCACATTGTGTTGTTACCTTACATATGAGAAATAAGTTGATGCTGACTGTATGCAACAGTCTCAATTTAAACTAAATATTTTGGGAGGAAAATCCTGACATGACTGAAATGAATAAGACTGCAGCAGGGCTTGGATTTCACTCTTGACCTGAAGTTTGGGCCAATTCCATCTGATGTGTTAACTCATCCTAGGATTTTTTTAGGGTGTGAATAAACAGATATATAACCATAAGTTAAAAGGAGGCAGAGTACCACCCCAGATCAGCTGTTCCATGATAAATATCCATCATATGCATGATCATACACTATGGTAAGTGAAAGTTATCGCTACATTTGGCTTATAAAATAGTGCAGACTAACTTTCACTTACCACAGCATAAAACTGGATGTACAAACAGTTACTATGGGGCAGCTGATGTGTGGGAAGCCCTTGTTGCCTTTTAAGACACTCTGATTTGTTCATTTGACCATAACTTTAGCCAACAGTACTGAAAGTATCTTCTTTTCTTCTGCTAAATTTACTACAATTAACACTAGTAATTATAACTGTTGCTATAGAAGGGATTTGATAATACAAGAAGAGGAATGAAGGGATCTAAATCCTTCACAGAAGGGAAACAATCCAGAAACTCAAAGCCAAAACCATGGCATTCAAAAAGGTTTGATTCTCAGAACCTGAAATATTTGGGTTTCCAAAAGGATCCCAAACCAAAAGATGCCCATTTTCCACTTCCAGTTCGGATGGAGGCAAAATGTGATAAGAACAGCCGTTTCTGTATTATATCCCCCATTCCACGATGGTAAAAAAAAAAATCACAAAAATCTACTCATCTGGTGAACTTTCAGTCATCATGGACTGAATTTCACACAATTTAGTGCCATTGAATTAAATTAAGAATGTATCTGGAGCTAAGCACCAAAAACTTGGCTTGTTACAGTTTGTTCCATCCAAATGCAGTGTATGCTCCCTAGTGACTGATGTAAGAAACGTGGTAAGTGTTCTTGGTAAACAGCTAACTGAACCCAACAATCCAAAATAAAGTCTGACACTTACAAAATCAATCTCTTCATTTTAATCTTTTTGTTGAAAAACTGTTTCCATTCAATAACACATGGTAATATCTTACTGCAGCTGTCATTCGGCTCCAGTGGTAAACAGCAGTAACCAACTGAAACAATTTAAACCTTAGGAATTTGTTGTCTAAATATCATCTTGCTGATTGTTTACTCACCAGTGAAATCATTTGTGATACCCATTTTAAAGAACAAGGAATGATATGTGCCTCTGTTCTAAAATTTTATTTATTGTCATTCTTAAAGACAATGAGCTAATGAAAATCCAAAAGGAGGGAGAAAGATTATATAACAACAAGCCAAAGCTTTTCTCCTATTCCTCATTACAAGGTGGTCTTTGTGTATATGTTGATCAGGATTAATGACTACTCTTGGATAAAAATGTCTGAGAACTTCCCGAACTTTGTAGGAATGTTTTATTGAAAGTTTTTCCTTCAATTGTACATCAACAAAGAAGTGTCCAAAAACATGGGTTTAATGACAGTTGTCTAATGAAACTGAGTGAAGAAAATAGTTTACTCTGTGAACCTCAGTTCTTCTTGAAAGTCACAGATTTAAAACAGTGAAGCAGCAAATTATCAGAAGGTTGTAATTTAACTTAATGGAACAAATCAAATCTTTCCTTTGTTCATTTTTTTTGGTGCTTCAGAGGTTTGTCTTCAAGTTATAAAAGTGCTCTTTCAAATTCCAGACAGCTTACTACTTTATCTAAAGGATGATAAGAAAGAAGGTACAAAAATATTCTTAGAAAAGCTTTGGGAATGAGAAAACATGTTCAGGGCTAGTACATGCTAATCTAGATAGGAATACAGAGAATCTTATTTATGGCTTTTGTACATTCTTGTCTTGAAGGGTTTAGTTAACACAATTTGGGAACTGAAGAGCAAGACAGGGCGAACTATAAAGGTCCATTTGCAGACCGGCTACAGTCCTGAACTGCAAAAAGAATAACTTTGCTGCTTTTCTTTAAATAACTTTCCTATTTTTACCTAATGCTGATGTCTTAGTATAATTAGGTGTACTGGAAGAGGGCACATATCTGTGACAATGCTAGGACATTCATAGCTGGGTGAAATCTTTGCTCAGCAGGTAGAATAAAGGATTACAGTGGCTCTTTCTGACTTTACAATCTATGAATTAATTGCTGGTGCTATGCCATACACTAGGGTTAGAGTTTCAGCAACCACATCTGAAACTAAACAATAACAAGAAAAAGACCTGATACGCTCCACACTCTCGTCCCTCCTTTAGCACAAATATAAGATAATTGCCTTTAAATGGTAACAGATCAGGTGTATTACTAATATACATAAATGAAGAATTCTAACTACCTACCCCGATACAGATGCACAAACAGTAGCCAGGTATCACTAGTGGAAAGTGGAGTTCAGATTCAGTTTAGATACATGTACAAAACATTTTGATCTACTCGACTCTGCAAAGTTGGACTTTGCAGTGCTCTTGTGAAATATCTTGCATTCCTGGTTAGAATTACCAAGGAAACAGCATTTGTAGTGGCATTTCTGATGTCTGCTGGAAACAAGCATTAAAAAATGTACTACCAAAGTAGTTCACAATTTGCAAAGATTTTGATTCAAGCTCAGTAAAAGAGCACACAAATGCACACGCAGTGTCTCTAGGTTGGAATGTTTCTGCTTGTTGGCTCCTGTCCCTGCATAGGTTCAAAGAGCAGCCAAGGTATGAACTCTTAAAAGTATTTTCTTGTACAACCTCAGAATCCTTTTCAAAATGATCTTGTAACAAAGGAATAAATCTGTATAAAAGCAGAGACAGGAATAATGCCTCACTTAGAGCAGTGGTGCCCAGTAGGGCTGTGTGAAACTTTGGTCCCTGATCAATTCAGTGGCGATTCGGCCTGATTCGTTAGCCGAATCTCTGAATTGAATTAAAGGACACTTTAATCTCTCCAAATCAATTCGGAGAGATTTGGCAATTCGGAAGTAGACGCAGCTTTAAATGTTTTTTCTACATATCTCTAGGTAGCAGGCAGCTCATGAACAGAGATACTGGGGCACATGGAGTGTGCCACAGAAGTGCGGGGGGGGGGAGGCGGGGGCTCCCCAGCATGCTTGGCAGCAGACCTGCAAGTGGACCAGAATCACTTCTGGTCCACTTCTGGGTCTGCCAGGGACTGCACTGTGGGCCCCCCCACAGGATCCTCTGGCTCAGCGACTGCTGCCTCAGGTCTGGGGGAACACCCAGGGTCCCCCCTGTGGCCAATCGCTGAGCCAGGAGGACATGGGGAGGCCCCCAGTGCACTCCCCAGTGGACCCAGAAGTGGATCGGAAGTACTTCCAGGTTTGCCGCTGAGCACACATGCCCCAGCATTGCAACATTCACAAGCCATGCTGGTACCTTGAGGTGTGTAGAAAAAACTTTTAAAGCTGTGTCTATGTCCAAATCACTGATTCTCTGAATCAGCATTGAATCTTCAGATTTGGATTTGACTGAATCGAATCAGGAACAGTGATCCGAATCAACTAATCGAATCACGGTCCCTGATTCAGCCCAAATCCGAATCCAAATTGAATAGGACATACTTCACACCCCCCTATTTTGCCTGGTGGGCCAGATTGGCAGTGGGGCTAGGGACAGACATTACACATAAACCAGTTTAAGTGATCAGAAACTGGTTGAAATCTGTTCAGTGCACATAAACCAGTTTGAAAATGGCTGAAACCAGTTTGAGATAAACCTGGCTGAACATAGTATCAGACCTAACTGATTTGGGTCAAAACAGTTTATGCAATGTCTGTCCCAGACACCTTGCTAGTTTAAGCTAAACCAGACACCCCCAGCATCCCAGCATGCGCTCTGGGCTGGGCAGGGCTCTCTGTTCCATAGCAGGGCTGGCCCCTCCCCTCTTCTCCTGCAGCGCAATAGAGACTTACAGGCACAGCATTGTCTGCTGGCTTTCCTATGCCCCCTCTTACCACTTGCTGCTTAAGCAGAGATCCCTTCCTCCTCTCTCCCACAGCATAGACCATAGCCAGTAGGAGTGTGCGAAATGGGCCATATTCAATTTGGATTCAGCCCAAATTGGGGACAGTGATTCGATACATTAATTTGGATCACTGTGCTGATTCGATTCGGCCAAATCCGAATCTGAAGATTCAATGCCAATTCAGAGAAACACCAATTCAGCAGTTGACACAGCTTGAAATGTTTTTTCGACATACCTTGACGTACCAGTCATGGCTCGTGAATGCTGTGATAGTGGGGCAGATGGAAAGTCCCATGGGAGCACAGGCCACCCGCCCCTCCCTGCCCCCAGTGCTCGGCAGCAAACCTGGAAGTGAACTGGAAATACTTCCAGTCCACTTCTGGGTCCACCACCAAGCATGCAGGGGCCCCGCTTTGCACCCTTCAGTTCAGCAGTCAGCAACAGGGGGACCCCAGGTGCCCCCCAAACCCAGGAGGCACTACTCACCGAGCCAGGGGCACGTGGGGAGCCCCCTCAGCATGCTCCCTCGTGGACCCAGAAGTGGACTGGAAGTGCTTCTGGTCCACTTCTGGGTCTGCTGCTCAGCATGCTGGGGAGATCCCCATGCTTCTGTGGGACACTCCATCTGCCCCAGCATCTCAGCATTCACGAGCCGCCTGGTACCTTGAGGTATGTAGAAAAACATTTAAAGCTGTGTCTATGTCCGAAACATGAAATCTTTCCAAATCTCTCCAAATCGATTTGGAGAGTTCCAATTTGATTCAGAGAGACTAAGGGTCTCCCAAGTCAATTCGGATTCAGAGATTCAGCTGCTGAATAGGTCCTAATCTCCGCCAAATCGTACCGCAACCAAAGCTTCACACAGCCCTAGCTGTGGTATGCTAGCTAACGTTGTGTAAGGCAGATAGGGCAGTGTCTGCTTACGGCTTTTTGGAGGCAATCAGCAGCTTAGATGATAATGTCCCTGCATTCCTTCCTTTGCAAAAAGGTGTTTAAGAAAAGCTTGTAATAAGCAAAGCTTTGTTTTCTGATGCGGCATTAAATGCTGATAATAGAGCTGATAAATGCTGTTATCAAGGGGTGGGGACCCGTCCCTAATCAGAACATCCTGCTGGGGCCTGGCCATGCCTTCCCTCAGCTTCCTGCAGATGAGAAGGGAGGGCTGCTCTAGCACCCCCTGCCATCCAAGCTTCTAGCCTGAGCCACTGCAGGCATGTGCCTGCATTCCTGGGATGTCTATCTGGTTACAAAACTGATTTAGCCTAGCCAGGTTAAACTAACCTGCAAAGATTGAATCAATTCAGGCTCAGGATTTTTGAATGTCTGTCCCTAGCCCTGCAGGCCACATCTAGCCAGTGTTCCTGATCTGGTGTAGTCATGGCAGGCACCATCTGGCCACGTGGAAGTGGGGAGCAGGGCAGGGAGGCAAGCCTACCCCAACGCAGCTATGCAGGTGAAATGAGCTTGACTGAAGCCTGTGAAGAGGAAAAGCAGCATGGCCTGGCTCTGTGGGGGAAGGGGGCATGGCCAGGCCCCAAAATGGCCCTGTGGAGAGGGAAGGATGTGTCCTGGCCCTGGGGTTGAACAGGGCATGGCCCAGCCCTAAGGAAGGAAGAGGACATGTCCAGCCCCAGTGGGAAGGAAGAGGGTATGGTCAGGCCCCAACACAGCCTCACAAGGAAGGATGGGAGCATGGCCCAACTCCAACTTAGAAGTGGGGGATCCCAGCCCAGTGGGGAAAGGGCATGTAGCTTGGCTCTGATTGGCCATGTAAGGAATGGGGTAGGGGATTTGGCTGAAGGAAGGGTGGCCATATTAATGGTGACCGTTCACCCATTGCTATATTTCTGGGCCTGTGGGGAGCCCTGCAGGCCTAATTTTATGGCTCCCCAGGCTGCATATGGCTCACAGGCCAGAGGTTGAGCATCCCTGCCTTAGAACAAAAGCTCTACATTTTTACAGTTGCAGCTAATGCTGGTAGGAATATTAATTCTGGCCGTAGAATAGCCACACTGGAAAATGGTGGTAGGAAATCCATAACAGAGGATTCCATAATATGGCACATATTATTTTAATGTTAATAATTTATGACCTCAGGATAAGATAAGTTCAACAGGGCCTGATTGCCTTAACTGGTGGAAGATAAAAGTACATATATGATTTTAGTGACATCTTTACATACAATTTTGTCTCTGAGATGTATGACATAATTAAATGGGCTTCCCCTAAAGTCTTTAGAAGGTAGGTTATTAGACTTCAAGATGAGGAGGATTGAACCCATCTGGTCAGATGTATGGAACTACCATGGTTGTCATTAAAAAGTCACTACTAGCCTACAATTACTACACAAACATGGTCACAGTTGTGGGATCGGTAGCTCCCCCCACAACAGCAGAGTTGGATATACTACAGTTACTTATGAAATAGGGAAATGATGGTAGTATCTCATTTGATTTAAACATTCACAGCAAGTAAAATGACATTGTATCTGGTTATATTAGAGCTGATTTTGGTTCAGTTCATGGAAAAGCAGGGAAAAAGTCTTTGGATTCTTGCCAGTATCTGTAAATTTCTCCCTACTAGAAAGAAACCACACTTCTCAGCTGCCTCATCTGTATACTACACTCTTTCTTTGATTGGTTCCTGAAAATTTAAACACCACTTGAAGAATTAACCATGTTCTTTATTCAAGCACATTAGCTATTTCTGCCTTTGGTTATTTTACTGAAATTCCAATGGAATAGGAAGAAGGACTAGAGGCTTTAGGTAAAACTGAAGACCCAAATTTAGCTGAAGATACTCATTAAGTGAATTTTTGTTGTTACTCCCTCCAGGAAAAGGCCATTTGGATCTGTTTGGGAATAGGATTTCAATTTACTAGTGTTTATTAGAGTTTATCCAAACAGAATATGTTTCACATTATTACTAGTTTAAGATGGTTATAGTTTTCATGTTTTAGAATACAGAGCTCCTCTTTAACATTAGAAAAGTTCTTTGCTCCAGCCAATAGCTAACTTTTAATACCTCCTAACATAAATATAATGATTCAACATTTCATAGTTTTGTAGTTCTTAGGGTCAGAAGGGACCTAAACAGATCATCCAGTTCAACCCCCTGCCACAGGCAGAAACGAGTGCCAGGGTCATAACACCCCAGCCAAGTTTCTGTCTAGCCTCCTCTTGGAGACCCCCAAGGTAAGAGAGAGCACCACCTCCTCAGGTGTGACATGATTCTGTAGGACAATGGGGACCAAGCATTTTAGCAGGCAGGCCATGAATTACCTCAAAACCCTTCTCCAGTGACATTTTGATCCCCTTCCCTGCCCAGTCTGCTGCTCTGCTACCTACTGTATCTGCTGCCTGTCCCCTCCCAGGTCTGCTGCATGCCACACACACAGGCTGCCCATGTCACTTGTGTTATGCGTGCTGCAGGTTGGCAACCCCTGTCTAGGATTCTGTCTGGCTTTATGTCCTCTGTTTAGAAAACAATCATCACATCAAGGTTATTACTATTTAGTCCTAAATCTCTCTGAAATTAAAGATTAATTTATTATGAATGTATCATATGGAAATAGTTGTGTATAAAGGTAGTAGGAAATTGTATTATCTCATCAAATCAATCCCATCTCTTTCTCAGCCTACGGAACAGGCTGAGAAAGAGAAAGTGGCTTGGTTAAGCAGTTCTGTGGCTTAATGGAATCAAGATGGGCCTAAAATCAAAAGTTGACTCAAAAGTTATCAGTATTTTCTGGAGAAAGATTGAAACCTCAGTCTTTCATGGAATATTTTTATTCCAAACAAGTCAAATATAAATTTTTATATACATAAATGTGGGGGGGGGGTTATGTATGTGTGTACAAACACACTTTTACATTTTATTTTTCCATACTTATTTTTTCTTCTGTTTCCACTAAAGGGGTGGAAGAGGAACAAGAAGAGAAATACCCTTTTCTCTCTAATTGCAATTAGATTAATCAACAAAACACACTACTTCCTTGTCTCCCCACAACTTTACCTACCTATGCAAATCTGCTTTATATTTTTTAAATATTTTATGCTGATTTCTGTTGTAAACTGTTTGGTGAGGTCCCCAGATTGCCTTATGGTCATGTGATATGTGCATACATAAAATAAAAAATCTTCCGGAGCACTATTAGAACAATATTCAAGCAGCTAAAATTGAGACAACAACAATAACAACAGTATTTACTTGTGGTATTTGCAGAACTGCTTGAGTTAGACTGTGCTCAACAGGCACTGTTTTATGATAAGGAGATTAGTCCTTGCTCTCATAATAATTATTTATACCCGTAGAATAGTTCTATCCGAGAAGAAACTGGGAGAGAACTGCCTTCCCCACTGGCAATGAATAACATCTCAAGTGAGAGCCCTGTTTGTCAGGGCTCTCACTCGAGATGTGAGAAAATGTTGGTACTTAAACACAGGTCTCCAACAGCCTGAGTTTCTGATCCAATGGCCAAGCTATTTATTATACTAGGTTATAGCTCCCTGGCTCTTATTTGATCAGAAATTCCATCCAAGACCAGAGAAGTTTTTTTGTATGAGTGTTTTCTTGCAAAAAGCATCCATTTTGAATAATCAATACTTTCCAATGCAAAATCATTTAATTAAAGAATCCCTAACATGAAAACAATGGGGGATATGTGCATTGCAATCAGATTTTCATAGATTTCATAGACATTAAGGCTGGAAGGGACCTTGGAAGATCATCGAGTCCAGCCCCCTGCCCCAGGGACAGGAAGTCAGCTGGGGTCAAAGGATCCCAGCAAGATAAACATCCAATTGACTCTTAAAGGAGTCCAAAGTAGGTGCTTACACCACCTCTGGCAGCAGTCTGTTCCTTCTTATGTCCAGCCTGAAACGGTCTTGGAGGAGTTTGTGACCATTTGACCTTGTCATCCCTTGGGGCACTCTCGTGAATAGATGTTCCCCCAGATCCTGATGTATACCCTTTATATACGTATAGGCAGCCACCAGGTTCCCCCTAAGCCTGTGCTTTTCCAGGCTGAAGAGTCCCATGGCTCTCAGCCTCTCATCATAAGGCCTGTTTTCCTGCCCTCTGATCAAGCGTGTGGCTCACCTCTGGACTCTCTCAAGCTTCTTGACATCATTCTTGAATTGTGGAGCACAGAATTGGATGCAGTACATCAACTGTGGTCTTTCCAAGGCCGAGTACGGTGGGAGGATGACATCCTGGGATTTGCTTGAGAAGCATCTATGGATGCAAGCCATAGTTTTGTTTGCTTTACCAGCTGCAACATTGCATTGGTGGCTCATATTCATCTTGTGGTCAATCATGATCCCCAAGTCCCTTTCAGCTGTGGTGCTAGCAAGAGTAGCACTGCCAAGCCTATAAGCATGCTGCAGGATTTTTTTCCCCCCAAGGTGGAGTACCTTGTGTTTTTCGGTGTTGAACGCCATCAGGTTTTCGTCCGCCAATTTTCTGAGCCTGTCTAGGTCAGCCTGGATTTTACACAGTGGTCCTTGATAAAATTGTTTCATTAGATACATGGACCAATCATTTAGCAAATTTAGTCTAATGCTATTTTACTTCTTTAAATAAAATGTTTCTTTACATTAAAATAATATATGTTAAAATACCAGAAGTTGAGGGCAGCTAGCTAGAAAAATGTAGCTACCAAACCACCCTCCAGGGATTTCTTTACATTTCACTGGTAGTCTTCAAATGAGTACCAGTGATGATGATAAGGATGCTGATGGAGAAACAGAACTGACTTAACTGGAATATTGGCCAGAATAAAGCATATAGTGTAAGAAAGTTAATACTCATCTGTGATGGTAAAGTATCCTTTCGGAAAGATAAGTGGACATTTAAATTTTAATTATGATATATTATCTTGCAGCGTATAGCAGATTAGACAGGTAAATAGTTACTAACTGGTATGAATATTTGGAAAATGTTTATGCAAAAAAGGAGGTGGATGAGAGATTGTTATCAAAGTACCTTATACATCTTGCTGCATAATACATGAACCAGAAAATATCATATTAGCTTTATTTTTTTTAATTTTTTTGTTGTTGGGATAAGTGTAGTTTGTGGCAGCAACAGTATTTTGAAATAGCAATTGAAAGCAGAAATTCCTTCAACCACTTTTTCATGCTTCATAGGCATTTGTTTATACAAGCACATGTAAAATGATCAAGTAGCTAAGAAGATTGGTATATTTAAGTTATAATTGTTTTTGCTGGGCTACATACACACAGATAAATAGCATATGAATTAATAAACCCCACTGACTAAAGCTGCCATATACTGATTCATGAACCATTTATCTAAAGCTTTACTATCCAACAAAAACAATAAGTGCCATTATACACCAGGATTTCTGAAACAAAATGACCCATGAATTTCTTAAGAAAACACAAAGCTGTAGCTTTTAAGCCAAGGAAGCTGCTACCTAAATGGCTATTGGCTTTCATGTCTGTAAACAAACTCAGCATGTGTCATTTTTAATTTGATCATCCATCAAATAAAGCATAAGCAATGCTTACATTGCTTTTGATTGAAACAGTCAATACCCTTCTAGACATTAGATAATAGCAATAATATAGGAAGGAATTCATAAAAGTGAGTGCTGTAATGCACTCCCATCCCTACCCAATTTGTGCATGATTAGAAAGAGAGAAGAACAAGTTCAAATCAAAGTCAGAGATTGAAAAATGCTATTAAATTGATCATATTTCCCCACCTCACCACTTCCAAGTGTAGGATGTAGTCCCAATGAGAGGGTTTATTGGTCCTTTTACTTTAGCTTAACCAAACAGCTAAGTAGTAGTACTGTAATATATTGTATATGTGCTGCTAGTCCATGTGAGCAATAATACACAACTCTTGTTTGACCTGATGAAGAAACAGAAACTCCATCTGGTTACAGAGTAAATAGAGTACAGAGTAAGTAGACTGGTGTGTTTTGATAAAAGATAAGAGGAAATGAATCCCGTTACATGCTTCGAATGTTGACCTGTAAAAAGATACTTCATAAGGAACTATCATCTTTGAATTTCAGCTCTTCTTAACCTTTAGGTTAGGGACGACAGTTGCACATAAACTGGTATCAGTGATTGTAACAGAACAGAAGTTCAGCAGACATAAACCAGTTTAAAAATGGCCAAACCTAGTTTAATGGATGGATGTAGTATCAGACTTAACTGATTTAGGTTAAATTGGTCTATGGAACTTCTATCCCACATCCCCTCCTGACTCATGTTATGTCCCAGTCCCCCAGCATCCCAGGATGCATTGGGGCACCCACTAATACCCCTCCCCCCCTTCACAGGGCAAGCAGGCAAGCCTCTTCCCCACTGTCTGCTCTCATTGAGCCATGGCCAGCTCCACCCCACAGCTGTCACAGAGCTGAGGCAGCAATGCCTCTGCTCCCCACCCTGGTCCTGCTTGTCCTTTTAGCCCTGTGGGAGAGTCGGGAGAACAGAGCTCCCCAACTCATGCCACAAGCCCTGGTTTTGAGGGTTACGTGCCTCCCCCAAGATCCAGGACAGGCTGGTGCAAGTCACTGACCCACTATGGGAAGGGGGAAAGGAATCCTCCTTCCTGAGGCCAGGACCCAAGCCACATTATGGGAATCCCAGCTTCAGGGGGGTTTCCCCTAGCTGGCTTGGGACCCCCCCTTCACCCCCGCCCCAGCCCTGGTCTGCCCAGCTGCAGGAGGGTTATCCCCTACCCTCATGGCCTGGTTGGCACAAGTCACTGACATGCTGGGGGGGAGGGTGAAATGAAGTCCCAAACCCCAGTCTCAGCCCCCCCAAACTGGGGTCTTCCCAGATGGGGGGAAGCTGGGCCTCAGGGGGTTTCCTCCATCCCTGCCCAGCTGGGCCAGCTCTATAGAAAGAAGGATAAGGCCCCACCACCTGGCACAAGCTCCCAGGGCTACCCAGCACATCTTACCAGCTGCCACTGGTACTGGGCTCCAGCAGGACATGCCAAAGGGCCCTGGAGACTTGTGCTCGGTGGTGGACCTAATTCTACCCTCTATGGAGTGCTTCTGTACCTGATGTCTGGCACATCCTTCAGAATCTGGCACAAGCAGCAGCTGGCAAGACACACCAGGCAGTCCAGGGAGCTTGCACTGGGCTCCGATCTTGCCCTCTATGTAGTGCTTCCATACCCACCACTTGGCACAAGCCCCTGGGGCTGCCTAGTGCATCTTGCTAGCTGCTGTTGATGCCAAGCTCTGGGGGATGCATTGGGTGGCTTAGGGAGCTTGCATCAGGTTGCTTTTCCCTTGTGGGGGACAGCAGGGGGGTGGGGGCATAGGCTGGGCAGCTATTTAGGGATGGCCTCCACTTGGCAGGGCTGGGCTGAGCTGGACAACAGCTGACAAGCTGGGAGGCATAGAATCATATAAAGTTAGGGTTGGAAGGGACCTCAGGAGGTCATCTAGTCCAACCCCCTGCTCAAAGCAGGACCATCTCCAATTAGATCAATCCTGCCAAAGCTTTGTCTAGCTGTGTTTTGAAAACCTCCAAGGATGGAGCTTCTACCACCTCTCTGGGTGATCTGTTCCAGTGTTTTACTACCCTCCTAGTGAGAAAATTCTTCCTCATATCTAACCTAAAATTTCCTTGCTGCAATGTAAGACCATTGTTCCTTGTTCCAGTGCCCGCTGCCTTCTGGCCTGGGTCAGCACAGGCTGTTATCCCTCAAGCAGATCCAGGGGCCTGTGCCCCCAAAGGGGAGTCTGGAACAGCCCTGCAGCCCTCCCAGGGGGCATGGGCCCCCGGATCTGCATGCGAGATGACAGCATGCTGCTGCTGCCAACAAGTGATACTAGTTTAGTTTTGCCTTGAACAGTTTGAGTTGCAGTTTCCCAGAAATCCCTGCACCTATCTCCTTAACACTTGGCAGGCTTCATGGAATCAGATGGGGCTACCATGCCTGCACATATAATCTGAATCAGGCAAGAAATTACAAAATTATAGGCAGTTTTGTGATTCCCCATTATAGCCTATGGCTGAATCACTGAAACACCGCTGAAGTTCTGAAACAGCTCTGAAACAGTTTCGGCCAAAATGAAATGGGACAGTGATTCAAAACACTGAAACAAATCACTGTACCTCTGAAATGCCGAATCTGAAATGAAACGAAACACAGCTGATTCGGACAGCCCTACGAAATGCTGAAACGAAACAGTCCCTCCAAAACACCGAATCCGAAACCAAAATGAAACACAGGCATTTTGCACATCCCTAGTGGACAGCCCTTTAACTAGACACATGTAAATTCACTAAGGCTGCTGCACATGAAAACTGTGAAAGCTTTGACAGTGTTTCTTGAACAAAAATGCAAGACAATGGCTGGGGAAGACTAGATTGTGGTAACAAGACTGCCACAAGAAAATCGAACTCTGCTACTGTCTTGCAATCCATTAGGCATCAAGACAGTGAAGTGCTTGCAGTACCCAATATCAGACCCAGACCATAAAATAATAAAAGTGATGGTTAAAATTGTTGGCAGAGACCTGGCCCACTTATCACATGTATATTTCCAAGCTCAGAAAGCCAAAGGAAAGGCTGAGCCAGTAAAGACAAGGAAACTACATATGCATTTCAATTGACCTAGAAGCTAAATATGCATCAAGGATGCCCTGCATGTGACAAATGTACTCTCACATTTCTCAAAACAGGCATCCAATGCCTCAGGTATTATAAATGTCTCAACTATTTAATGTATGTTTGGAGTTTGATAAACAGACCATCACTGATACAAGCTACTGCAAATTTGCCCCATTGATAAACAAATACCAAAAGACAGGTGGGTAACACCTCTAAGCATCCTATCTGAGCAAGACCTATCATCTGTAGTTGACCTAAAATTGCAAGGGCTGCAGAAAAACACAAGTCTTCATACTTAGACAAATCCAAAAACAGGAGCCAGTCAATTTAACAATTATAATATGGTGGTCACCCTTGTCCTCCCTGTTTGTTCAGAATCTAATCGGCCACCCATCAAGGAAAAATGCTTTGAACCTATACAATTAAACAGTATAAGGGCCAATGTGGTCCCCATTTTCAAGAAGGGGAGGAAGGAGGACCCAGGCAACTATAGGCCAGTCAGTCTCACCTCCATCCTTGGCAAAGTCTTTGAAAAAATTATCAAGGCTCACATTTGCGAGAGCCCAGCAGGACAAATTATGCTGAGGGGAAACCAGCACGGGTTCGTAGCAGGCAGATCATGCCTGACTAATCTAGTCTTTTTTTATGACCAGGTTACGAAACGCCTGGATACAGAAGGAGGGGTGGATGTCGTATACTTAGACTTCAGGAAGGCCTTCGATACGGTATCCCACCACACACTGGTGAACAAGTTAAGAGGCTGTGACTTGGATGACTACACAGTCTGGTGGGTGGCGAATTGGCTAGAGGGTCGCACCCAGAGAGTCGTGGTGGATGGGTCGGTTTCAACCTGGAAGGGTGTGGGCAGTGGGGTCCCGCAGGGTTCGGTCCTTGGACCGATACTCTTTAATGTCTTCATCAGCGACTTGGACGAGGGAGTCAAATGTACTCTGTCCAAGTTTGCAGATGACACAAAGCTATGGGGAGAAGTGGACATGCCGGAGGGCAGGGAACGGCTACAAGCAGACCTGGACAGTTTGGACAAGTGGGCAGAAAACAACAGAATGCAGTTCAACAAGGAGAAATGCAAAGTGCTGCACCTAGGGAGGAAAAATGTCCAGCACACCTACAGCCTAGGGAATGACCTGCTGGGTGGCATGGAAGTGGAAAGGGATCTTGGAGTCCTAGTGGACTCCAAGATGAACATGAGTCGGCAGTGTGACGAAGCCATCAGAAAAGCCAATGGCACTTTATCATGCATCAGCAGATGCATGACAAATAGATCCAAGGAGGTGATGCTTCCCCTCTATCAGGCGCTGGTCAGACTGCAGTTGGACTACTGTGTGCAATTCTGGGCGCCGCACTTCAAGAGAGATGTGGATAACCTGGAGAGGGTCCAGAGAAGGGCCACTCGTATGGTTAAGGGCTTGCAGACCAAGCCCTACGAGGAGAGACTAGAGAAACCGGACCTTTTCAGCCTCCGCAAGAGAAGGTTGAGAGGCGACCTTGTGGCTGCCTATAAGTTCATCACGGGGGCACAGAAGGGAATTGGTGAGTATTTATTCACCAAGGCGCCCCCAGGGGTTACAAGAAATAATGGCCACAAGCTAGCAGAGAGCAGATTTAGATTGGACATTAGGAAGAACTTCTTCACAGTTCGAGTGGCCAAGGTCTGGAACAGGCTCCCAAGGGAGGTGGTGCTCTCCCCTACCCTGGGGGTCTTCAAGAGGAGGCTAGATAAGCATCTAGCTGGGGTCATCTAGATCCAACACTCTTTCCTGCCTATGCAGGGGGTCAGACTTGATGATCTATTGATGTCCCTTCCAACCCTAGCAGCTATGAATAGTATGAATAAGAACTAAACATATATGCCAGCAAGGTGTGTGCAGTCCAGGGAAGACTAAGAAGCCATCCTACCACCCAGCCAACAAGTCAAGGATCCACGCTTTGAGACCGTACAATAACTGCTTCCTGCCTGCATTGAGTACAATACAAGAACTAATAGCTTGTTTTATATGGGAAAAGAGTCTTTTTCTGTTATTTAGTTTTATAGCTTGTTGGTAGTTATTAAAACAAGCCTTTCTGCTATTCATCAACTGAGTGTTGTGTCAATTCTCAGAGCACTGGGTTTAAAAACCTACTTCCTAAGTGCAGCGTGAGTGCAAACAAGCACCCAGGCCAAGTGCAGGTAGCTTAAAGAAAGCCTTTACTTTAAGCCTCCCATGTCTAGACTGGGAATGGGTGCATGCAGGAGTTTGCCACTGCTGGAAGCATCATGTGCCACAATTCACTGCTCCCAGGAGACATGCAGGGATGCCAGTATAAGTAACTTGGGGTGGAAGGAGAAGCAGGTGGGTTCAGGTGTGGGGCTAGAGGGCCTATGTTAGTGGGGGAGCTGGCACATCTGCAGGGCTGATCAGGGTCTGAGGGGGCAGTAATAACACAGCCCTGTGGGCTGGGATGAGCAGCTGGGCTTTCTGAGGCCTGGGGCTAAACTCTGAACACATATAGCTATTATGGAGATTGGAACAACCCTGCCTTAGATTGGATTAATCTGATCTTGATCTAAGTTAGTGCAGCTACTCAGGTGAACTCATTTAGATGGGGTGCATCATTTTTTTGGATGATCAAAGCCCTCTACATGCCTGTATAATCAGGCATTTAGACTGACCTAACCCTGGTTTGGTCAATTTAAATCTAAAGCCTGTACATATCAGGATATGAGAGGATAAGGCCCAAAGACAAAGAGTCAACTATAGAGATTTTTAAAGAACGCGCTGTATGTTAATAATTAAGCATCAGTGAAAAGTAGGTCCCATAAGTTTGCCCAGCTTTCATAAACTCTTATAGATGCAGGATTTGCTAAAATTTTACTTACTGTTAATCTATCTAATGCAGACATCACCAATTCTAAAAGTCAAAGTTCTATCGAACAGGCCAGCAATAGGCCCTTTGTATACACATGAATACATTTAAAACATAAATTACAATAGGTCCATCATACCATCTGCTACCTTGTAGGTGAAGACACAACTATATACAGAGACTTGAATAGCTTTTCTGACACTTCAAGCAGGGGACTGCAGGTAACAGCCAGGTAGCTAGAGGGAAGCTGAAGAAGATGAAAATAGCAATAGACAAGGCAGTGTGAATGAGAAGGGTGTCTGCCTGAGGAGAGGAGTCTGGAGAAAGAGATCAACGGAGCAGTTTGGTGTGGAAGGGTGGTCAGGATCTGGACATACTGGAAAGAGAACAGATGTGCTCTAGGCTGTGTGCGGTGGACAGAGAAACTGCTTAACCTTTGGAGGGGAGCAGAGAACCTCTCACCTGGTGTCCTTTGCTTTTGTAGATGCCTTTACTGAAGTGGAGTTGTCTGTTTGCTGTTTGGAACTTCAGGTTTCACTTGTTCTCCCCAGCAAAAGTAAAGTCCTTCTGTCAGAAGTAAAACTGGATGCTAGCTTATTGAAACAGGGCCACAGAAGGGAAGGTGTAAGGGCTCTCCCCACCCACTCTAGAAGTCACACCTGGGCTGTCTTTTCTGGGGGTGCGTGCACTCAGAGACCAGAAAAGACCATGGTGGTCCTGAGCAAGCATCACCTTAGGGGGGGACTCTGACAGATGCATACCTATTGGTTTTGGTACCTTAAGTAGAGATATTGTCAAGCATTGAAGAACCGCCCAGGTGGCAGCTGGAGTGGTACAGGGTATGCTGTGGGGTAAGAATGGCAAGCACTAGAGAACAAGGGTGTGAAGTACTACAGGATGGTGCTGATGTGCCCTCTAGAACTTGTTTCACTTTGTCTGGCCTGCAGGTGTCCTGTAACATTACTGTGTTCTAGTACCCAGTATATATCTGAATGGTTTTCTTGTGGCAAGTGGTAATTGTTCCTTCTATTATTAGTGTGTGAAATAAGTTCATTCACTGTGGATCAAGAGGCAGTTCTCTGGCAAACTTGGTAAGAAAAATTCTGCTTGACAGAGCGCATCAAAGATATGAGGGCATGTATTCTCCCTAAATTATTGCCATGCTTAAAGAAAAATTGCCTTCCCTTTTACTTTGAAAGAAGTAAACCTTACAGAAAGGAAAATACTGTTTTCAATTTATACATGGTTTAAAAACATACTAACTTTCGACTAGCTGATTAAAATTTGGAAAACATTTGAACAGGAAAAATAATACAAATATCAATATATTCTCATTAGTAGTTACAATAACCTAAACCTAATATATACCATGTTTCACCTGGAAGTGATAAGAGCAGCTTTCTGCACTGGCTTTCATCGAGCTTCCCAGAGACCTTCATTCACATCCAGTTTATATCACCAGAAAGTTTTTGAGATCTCTGACTAATGGATGCTGAATATTCATACTGAAAAAAAACGACACAGAATAGTCTGCAGGAAACAGAGGAGCCAAAGGACTGAGTGATGCAAGTCTAATGCATTTTGGGGGGAGATTTTCTCAACGTCTAATTGTGTTCTTCCTAGATCTTGCTCTATCACAACTTCCTGATCAGCAGCACTGGCCAAAATTATTTCTCATTATTCCTACCCCCAGCCCAGTTCTGCTAGTTGAAACAATGCAGTTTTTCACAGATGTATGCCAATGTGAAAAGTCAGATCCTGACTGGGGCCTTCAAGTAGAGAAGAAGTAAAATAGAAATTAAAGGCACCTTGAGGTGCCTTCCTGAAGAGTTGCTCGCCTAAATCTTGGTGTTTACCCCGATGTACTTTTAGGTGGCTATCAAGTCACCTCTCAGCCTTCTCTTACTCAAACTGAACAGACCCAATCCCCCTACTTAACATCAAAGCAGTTCAATCAGGCCAGATCTGGTTCTGCTGAGAGCAGTAATATGCTTTATTTCCAACTGAGTAGCACTCAGAGAAGTGCAAAATTCTTTTTTAATTAACCATTTAAAATATTAACATTTCTTCCCATTTGAAACTTTTCACTGAATTTCTATACAAGCAGGAACAAACGTAAGCTACCCTGATCCTTTTTTTCAGAAGGATGGCCTAATAAATAAAATTTAAGAATAGGTCTGTTCAATGGAGTCTTTAGGGAAATAAATGAACCAGAGAGTTGGCAGTGATTCTATTAAGGCCTTTCAGAATGGATTTTTAAATCCTTAGCTATCAAGTTGTCTTGTCCTTTTAAAATACTTGGCCTGCCAAAATGAATACGACTTGACTTTGTGGTTTCCTCACTCCAGAGAGTTTATATCTGACTATCATTTTAAATGAAATGTTTCGAATGTCTTTATTATAAACAGGCCAGAGATTTTTTTATTGTTATTTTTTGGAAGGATTTTAGTTTGGCTTAATCCAAAACAATATTATCTTGTATATAAGCATCTTTGTATATAAAGATCTTTAAAAGTTCCCCAACTAGCCAAAGGATTTAGAAGCTAGACCTCTTTTTCTGTTAGTCATACTGTACCTGTCATTAGACTGTACTGTAATCAGCAGTTACAAACCACTGACCTCAGATTTAACCTCCTACACAAATACGTGCAACAATTGGTGTCTCTCCAGACAAGACATAACTTTTCAAATTCCAAGAGCAAAACATTTAGTCTGCTAATTGCTTTCTGTACAAACTACGTAATTAACGTTTTGTTCTGTAATTTTGAAATCAAAACAAGCAAAACTCACTGTAATTCTCTCTCCCCTCACCCCCACCCCCACCTTCCAAAACAAAATAGATGAAGGGAAATCAATGGGGAAATAGGACAAATAGAAAAATATGTGATGTTGAAGGGTTTCTTTTTAATCCAAGGTAGGATTCAGTTACTTTAGAAGCCTTTTCCAGAAACAGCACAGTAGGAAGCGATTAGGATTATTGTGATGTCAAGACAGTAAAAACATCTAGAGCATGAAATCTCTCAGTGCCATTTTTCTTTTCTTTTCTTTCCTCATCATAATCAATAAAAGCATTCACACTTGGGCCAAAAAATTGTAAGCAATAAAGAGCCCTTTCTTGGGCAAAGAGCCCATTGATGTAAGTGGGAAGGTTACATGAGAAATATTTGTGAAGGTTTGTCCCTTGTTAGCTGAGAATTCTGAGAAATAAAAATCGTATTGAATTAAAGAAAGCCAATTTGATTTTTACCTAGATAAAGTTTATACTAGTTAATTGTCCTTGTGCAACAGGGCCCCTCCCCCATTACTAGAGGGAGTGGGTGTCTGGGGTAGCCCTTTGCTTTCCCTGGTGCCCAATGTGCTTTTCCCTCTTGCTCTGTCCCTCCTTTCTCCTTCCCTTCTTCCATGGCTTTGTTAGCTTTCTCCCTCCCCCTCCCCCACTGTACATGTGCACCCATTCTTAGCTGATGAAGACTATCACAACATGCCAGTGAGCAGAGAGACCAGGAAAGGGAAGGACACCAGGCACAGGGGTTGATGGCCTCAGAGGACCCATGGCAGAAATAAAAGCATCAGGTGACCTGTGGTCACTATCTGTGAGCCCAGCTAGGTGCAGGAGTCCTGAAGGAAGAAAGGCTCCTGGGACACAGAGGAAGAGAGACAGACTGACAGAGACAGAAAGAGAGAGATGTAGAATTGCAGTGGGCAGGCTCAGGTGCTGGCTAGACAAGACAGACAGGTACTGGCACTGAAGTGAGACAAGTTTCAAGACTTATTTTCTTTTCTGTATTTGTGTTTGGACTGGAGGAATAATGGCCCAGGATGAGGCCAATCTGAGATAGGGAGATTTTGTGTTAGAAGTTGAATTGATGCCTGGATGGGGGTCCTTGATCCAATGGACTGGGTGGTGGATGAAGGGGTGGAGGAAGCCACGGAAAGGGGGGAAGGATGATACCCTGAAACCCCATGTGCTTGTGAGGAGCAGTGAATAGAGATGGAGGGATATGTTCAGTATGGCAGATGAGAAACTGGCATTGGCAGATGGGAATGAGTGCGATGAGAAACCTACTATCAGCCAGACTTGGATGGGCTGACAGAGGTGGTAAAGGGGACAACCTAACTCAGGGTAGCCAATCTTGCACTGAGAGCGCATCCCACTGCAACAGAAGCCTGTCATCCTGAACAGCAGGCTCAGAGCTAATTGGTGCAGCTAAAGCAAACTTGAGTGAGGCTTGGGTACCCTCAGCCAGGCACAGAGCCGGTGTTCAAAAACCCTGGTGTCTACAAGGCCAAGCTTACGTCAGTTTATCCCATCAAGGTGTGGCAAGCAAGTCATTGACAGGCAGCTCAGAAAAGAAAGGCAGGCTGGAGAAGCTTTGGGGAACATGTCTGCCCAGCCCTTTCTTGGGGAGATGTACAACTTGACAAAAAGGACACAACTGAAAAAGACCTAGGTAATATAGGAAATTTGATGCCCGTATATCAAATGTTGAGACTGTTCAAATACAAAATTGTACCTGGAACATTTTTATGAAGTCATGGGCCAGATCCCCGCCCCATTCTGACTGCTTCATGCTGCCATTGTGATGCAGTGTACTCATAAATCTTTTCAGAGATTCCCCTTGTGTAAGGGGACTCCTCAGGTGCTTCTGAGCTGGCAGATAAGTTGAGCATTTCATCCCACCATTGCCTCCTATAAAGAATTTGTCCCATCATGCTTTTCCTGACCTACAGTACAGCGGGTGTTTTAAAGAGAAAGGCATAAGGCAGGGATAACAATATACTTCACTGATCCAATGTTACTGGAATAGGCCCTTTGAGAAAGCTAGCAACCAGTGTGTGTTAAAGCAGGCCTGAGTCTTTTGTAAGTTGCTACTTAAGACAGAGACGTTAGGCACTAGTCTCTAAAGATAACAGAGATGCAAGAGTGGCTTAAAACTACCTTTCCCCTTCTCTCTGCCAAGCTCCTTCTTAAACTGCTTCCCTCCCCACATCTTGTTCAATATCTTAAAATTGAAGGTTTGACCCTATTTTGATGGAGTGGTTAATAGGATGGTTGGATGTTTAATAGGAAACCTAACACTGACTTCCAATGGAGAAGGTCTATTAATTATATTTCAGTATTTGAATAATGCAGTGTATGGACTTAACTATTTCTAAACTGTCATGCACACCCATTTTTCATTTCTTTGGCAAATCAAAGTTTGAAAACATGGATCACATTTAGTTAACTAAGAGTTGCCAAAAAGGCATGTTAGACCCCCCCCCCCTCCCCCCAAAAGAGAAGAGAACAAACTGGTGAAATATTCTTTTTTCCCTCAAAAGTGTAAAATGAATTGAACTGTAATGTGTCATTTTAAAAATCACTAGTGAGCAATCAGCTGTTTTATTAGTTAGAAACTGGAACTGTATTCCCAAAGTTGAATAGGGGTTAAGCACGTTTGCACAAGTGAAGTGTAACCATATGCGAGTTCAAACAAATTTGGATGGAAATGGGAGAAAACCTCGTATTTTATTCTTTAGAAACTGTAACTTAACAAACTGTTCCAAGGAAGAAAAGTACTATGTAAAAAAAGAGAGAGCGAGGAGGGAAAGGTGTTTTAAACTGGAAAAATTTAGGTTTGTTTTGAATTCTGACTGACTAATAAGAATGTAATGAACATTACACAGCAAATTATCTACATGGCTTTAATGTTCTTAATATTCTGCGTCATGCACAATATTTTCAAAAGCAAAGTCATTGAAAAAACCTGGCAAAACTTTCTTTGAAAAAAAAGTAACCTTCATATAGCTGAAAATGAGAAAACTATCATTGTCATTGGCTGTTACTTTATGATTTAACTTTGTTTTTCTTGTTAATAGCATGCCTGAACCTTGTTTGTTAAGCCAAGTAACAGTAAAATCCTCATGGTAAAGACTTTATTTATTTACAATGTACTAGGTATGCAAAAATGGTTGAGTACTTATGCAGAGCAGTATCCCCTACTTCTTAAGTAGTTGTGTTGATTTAAACATTGATATCTTTGAGCAAGGAACTGACATTTTCTGTACCTAGGCTAAGAAGTGACACCTGGAAGAAGTGGCTAGTATCAACATGTCTTAATGCTGGTAGGGCCAAGGGCCAAATGCTAACCCCCTATTCACTTTAATGGAACTCTGTATGAAACCAATGGGATTTTACTAAGGAGATACTCAACAGAAATATACTCAACGAATACAAAAGCTAAAGGTTCTGGGGAATATTCAGACACATGCAGACAGGAGAAAGGGCCTGCACATGAGGTATTTCATAGGTAGGACAGAGGAATGTGCTTGGAGGCTAGCTGGAGCATCCCTAAGCTAATAATGCAAGGGAATGGTATTTAGAAGCCAAATGCAGTACATCATACAGTTCAATATCTAAAACAAATTAAATCAATGGCACCAAGGAAATGAAATGAAGAAACACTGTGTATATGCCCATGCTAAAGACTTAGATATTAAGTATAAGGAATTATAAATTCTCACTGGTTAAATTAAATTTGATATAACTGATATTCTTGCAACTTGATGGGACAATGATTTGAATGTTAAATATAACTGGTTTTAAACTGAGGTATGGCACTGACTGAAAGACACGGTTAGCTGGTTAATAGTTATCAATAACTCAGAAACACAAGATCTCAAATGTATGCAGATTAAAAGTTCACTAACAAAGCCCAGGAGGAGGCACTGGTGGAGGTCAGTTCCAGACTGCCAAATGAAAACCAGAAAACAGGATATTACTCCTTAAACATGTGTCAGAAATGTGTGTTTGTGTCTGGGGGGGAAACTGTTTTAAGTGACGACTTTCATGTGGAAGACACATGTTGGAGGTCTCGTGAAGTCAGCAGTAAATATCATTAGAGTTCTAAAAATAATAGGTCATAATGTCCTAGCACAAAGTGAATGCAGAAGACATAAAGCAACTCTATTTGAACCACATTACGGTGAATGAAAACGAATTCAGTCAGTAAACTAGTGGTTGGCAGTTGCTTCTGAACCGGTTATTGTGAACTGGTGGCATTTGTTATAGGGATGGTCCCAAATGGTACCATATATTCTTGGTGCTGCCAGGGGTTACATTTCCCTAAAAGGAGAAAAATTCTGTGACATTGACTGGGAGGAAAAAAATAGGCCAAGAAAAGGGGGAAGGAAACTGGTAATTTTTTTCTTTCAGAAAAACACAAAACAAAAATATGCTTCTACAATCAAGAAAGAGGACAACTTTGATGAGCGATTAGGGATAAAAGCGGTATATAAAAAATGTGAAGGAGGATAGATTTGCTAATCAATACCAATATAATATTATGGCATTGAAAAAAAGAATGTACAAGGAACAATAAATGCACTGGGGGAAATTTCAAGGCTGTCAGGGATACAATGAGAAGTTTTCAACTATATGAGAAAAGTCTCCTAGCAGTGGTAATAGTGTCTAAAGAACAGTCTTTGCTGATGGAGTTGATATAGTTGTTCACCCCCCGCCCTGCTGCCCCTGTGCGACAGTGCCGTGCCTCTCTTGAAGCTTCCTGAAGACTCCCTTGTGACAGTACACATGGGCACTCTGGGCTGCCAGCTGACCTGTCACCACAATTTGTAATGCTCCAACCTTTGTTTTGGGGCTGGGTCAGGACAATGAAGCCAGGGGAGAGAGAGGGAGCCTTAAGACCCTGACTAATTCTACAGCTACAGCAAGAAACAGTGGTGGCCAGGTCGCCAGTTGGAGAAAGGCATAAGTAGGAGCAGTGACTAGAAGCTGATGCCAGACAGATTTAAATTAGTAATGGGACACTTTTTCCCAAAATGTAATTGTCCTTACGTTTTCACAATTAGGACAATTACATTTTGGAAACACCTGTCTAGGAAGGGGCAGATTCTGCATCTCTTGTCATCCTCAGATCCATATTGGATGCCTCCCTCGAAGAGGATCTGCTTCAGCCAAATGCAGTTCTGCTTTAAATAAGAACAAGTTTGAGAGCTCGGTGCATGGGTACTGAGCAGGAGGTCAGAACAGAAAAGTGCCTTCTCGTACTGAACTCCGAGGCTTTATTACCTCACATCTGAAACATGCTCTAATACAAAAGTATGTCTGGAGAGGAGAAGCAGCCCCTGCATCTATAATGGAGATCAATTTTGACTTTCAGAAACTGTGTGTTATTTTGCCTGTTCAGATTTATAGCAGCAATTACTGTTACTAATAAACAAGGACTCAGATGCCTAAATGCTATAATTTTTATTTAGAGTTAATTGTGCCAAAAAATAGGGAGCTCATTGGTGACCCTTTAAAATAATGAGGCTGTATGCACACAAGTGCTTTACAGTCAGGCTGCAGTTATTATAGACATCACTTTACTTACAAGTACCTCCTCTGTAGTGGACCGTCTGTAGCTATAAACATTATACACCACAGGTTTAATTAAAAGGGAAAGGGCAGAGTAACTTCTTTAAAGGAGAATTTTATGTAGCAGAACCCAGGCTCTGATTTAATTCACGTATTTTATTCATGTGAAAAGTAACCACAAGTCTTTAATGATCACAAACAGTCAGGAAATAGAATTCCATGCCTCACCCAAAAGGCAAATGAGCTAAATATCAAGTTTTAGCTTTATCTCTTTAGTTTTGTGGGCCTAATTCAGACATTATTTTAGCATCAATCAGATGTAGTTTAATCTATAACTAAGTCTGAACCTTTCTGAAAGATGCCTTCTGTGGGAAACACTGAACAGTGTTTTGCTTCCAAAAATATACTACTTATTTCCCATGAAAAGAAGAACCATTTTGAGTTACACACATCTAACTGTGTTTAAATAAAGACATTGCTGAAAAGGAAAGCATTCATTTATAGTATTTACATTATGCTTTGTTACAGTTCATATATGGTATTTCAAGCTAAATGTGATTGGATAGTGATAATGTGATGGAGACTTCATGCCTTGTGCTCTGAAAATGAGCAGCCACCACAACTGTGGCACTTTGGGAAACTTCAGAGAAAGAAAAACAAGACAGCTTGAGAAACAGTTTTCTTAAGCAATGACACATGGACTCCTTTGATGCTTTAAAATATCACTTCCATTGTCTTTGTCTTTTAGATCAGACGATTTTACTCCAATTTAAACACAAAGTGTTATTTTTCTGTACGAGTCTAATGCATTTGATCACATAAAAGGCAACACACAAATCAAGTCAATAAAGACAAACAAAAAATTAGCCGTGCTGATCTTAGTAGTCTACAATTCTGGGCTCTACTTCTCTTGTTATTTTATTTTGAGTGTTATACTTTCTTTTGGAGATTAGCTTTAAAAATTTTGCCCCTAAGTTGGCTGCACAGATCAAAGACAACACCCCATGGTATTCAAGATTGTAATTATTATTAACTAAGCTTAAATTTGTTGATCTACACTGCTGCTGACCAGTTTGGTCTCCAATTTTGCAGCAACAGATTGTTTTGTATCTGGTGAAGGGTCAGAGGTCAAGCTAAACTCTTACCATGTGGAGCCTAATGATAGGTAGGGGAAAGCCATGATGAATGTAAAAATGGAACTAAAGATACAGGCTTTAATCAAAAGTGACAAATTACATTTTTGATGTGTCAAGTTCAATATTAATTATTTTCAGCTGCTCTACTTTTTCTTTTGTCTTAAGGAAGCTGCAGTAATCTGCTGACATGTACGGAAAAGTTCAGGTGCAAAATGACCTTGGTTCAGCTTGCACATTTACAGGAAGTCATCTACTACTCTTGGAACATTTAGTACCATGGCCTGTGAAAATACCATGGCTTGTGGAAATATAAATCAAGGTATGGTATTGCTCTTTTGCTAATTTTAGAATGTGCTAAATCCTTTAGTAGGATCATGGATTACAGGCTGTTATAAAAACCTATATTTCACTACAGAAAGACTGGATCTATGAAGGTATTTGGTTAAAGTCAACAGGGTCAGACTAAGAATCTATGAAGATCTATGAAGGCATTTGGTTAAAGTCAACAGGGTCAGGCTAAGAATCCTTCTTACACCAAAAAGATTTTTTTTTTAATTATCAGTTGACTTATCTATTGCATACTGTGAGGTTTCTGAGAATCTCTTTCCTTGAATGCAAATTACAGTACTCAAAGTCTGTCAGGTGGAGATTAAAAGGGAGGCGAGTAAGTTATTTTTCATAACCATGAACACGTTAAGTGCATAAATTCCTTCAGAATGAGTATGAAGAAAAGAAGAATGGGGCTGAAGTTGAAAAAAATGCAATCTAGTGGGTTTTCAGCTTGGCAGATGCAGAGGGAACAGAATTCATTTGACACTCCTTCTCCAAACATTCTAATTGATAGATATGTTGGAGTACAAAAAATATTAGTAGTATTTCACCTCTAAGACATCAATGATGAACCAATAATAAAGACATGCAGGGCATAGATACTATGGCATCTAGAACAACTTATTTAAGAAACAGAATTATTGCAATGAATTTAAAAAAACCCGAAATCAAATTCAGTCTTTGAAACTAATCAGTAAGGTTGAATAATATTGCATAGAAAACCATATGAATGTATTTGAAAAAGTACTTAATTCAAGCTGACAATATTGTAATATTGACAATATCTGGAATATTGATATTTTCTATCGATTACTCTTCCTTATGTGTGATTTTCAAAAATAATATACACAGCGATCTTGGTTATGGACAGCACTGTACGCTAGCTTTTTAGATGATAATATCTGAACATTAATATTTAATGCCTGGTCATTGGACAGCTTGTAAAAATTTGTAGCAACCCACAAAACTCCAAAGAAATCAGTAAAATTAAGCAGGAAAGCATAATATTCTGAATATAAAAGGTATAGGAACATAGGAAAGTAGGGTTGAAAGGGACTTTATAAAACCTTCCAGTCTGCCCCCTCTCCCCTACCCAAGGCAGGATCGTCCCTGACTAAACCAGCAAAATCAGGTGTCTGTCTTAGCAGCTCATCACACATTTTCCAGAGATGGAGATTCCACAACTTTTCTAGGTAGTCTGTTTCAATCACTTTACCACCCTCATGGTCAAGTGATTGGAACAAACTCTATTTTACTGATTTCTTTGGTGTTTTGTGGGTTGCTACCATTTTTTTTACCACAAGCTCTCCAGTGACCAGTAATTTACAGATGAATATACTGATTAATAATTTGATGCAATTAATTAGAAGCAGCTCATAATGCTATTTTATGGTGGTGAGAGACAGCAGAAAGTCTATAAAACTGATTATAACAATTTAAAGGAACAATGAAAATACTCAGCAACAAAAGTTATAAAAGTAATGGAAGTGAGAATTCTTTCAAAAGAAAAAACTGGGTTACAGTACATCTATGGTCGATCTGGTAAAACCCTGAATATGATGACATTGCAGGGTATAAATTCCTTCTTAAATTGTACCCAAAGGCAATAAATACAAATCTTTTTTTTTTTTTTTTTAATCAAAGGAATGTTATTAATGGTGAAGAGTTCCCTTGGAGTTGTAAACTAGATATAACTAACACATTATGCTTTGTTGCATAAATGTGTACATGTTTTCAGGGAATGACCTTTGGACTGGCCTGTCAGAGGTATATCCAAGCTATTATTCTCTGACAGGCCTTTATTGAGGGAGAAAAATCTTCATAATAGCACAAAAGAATTTACTAATCTGACATCTAGTTTAGCAGATTAATCTCGGGTTTTCTTTGATCATGCTTGGTAACAATGCACAGCAAGTCAAAGCAATCAACAATCACTAATTAGCAGAACAATGAAGAGCAGAGGTTACTTAGTTATGAATGGTGCACACTGACTGCAAATTATTACTCCACAGATGAAAGACTAGATCAGTTTGGAAGCATTTGTTAAATGGCATATATCAGCATGGAACCACTACACTGAAGTTTATCTAAAGTGAAAGGGAGCTGAGAAAGAAATTGGAATGCCATCAGAAGCCTTCATTTAGGGGAAAAAGTAACATTTGAATGGAAACATGCCTATAAGATCGTAATACATCAAGACCCAGATCCTGCACAGGCTGTATGTGGGAAGGCCCAGACAATGGTGCAGAACCTCACCAGGAAAACTTCCACGCACCCTTAGAGTTTTCAACACATTTCAAAAGAGTTTTGATTGTGTAGTATATGCAAACAAAGGAAAGCAATCTCAGTTTATATTCCTTAAACTTAATAATGGAACAGTTCTTCTCCTTCTATGAAAGCAATGCCACACTATTTCAAAACAAATTCTGAGCAGGTATTTTGTTGCCTCACTGAAGTCATTGTGCTAAACTGATTTACACCAAGTGAGAATCTGTCCTCATGCCCTCTAGCAGTCTGGCACTTATTTTCAAACCGTGCATTACATCATGTGGGGGTGACCAATCTGTGGTTATCATGGGTACTGCAAGTGGCACAGGGAGCTTCTGCGTGTGACATCCAGCAGATCAGGGAGGGGACAGGCAGCACAATGGCAGAATGAGTGGGAAGCAGAAAGCAGAGCATCAGATCAGACAGAGTGCACAAGGCAAGAAACAGAACGCAGAGCAGCAGCATCAGTAAGGGAAAGGAAACGGAGTGCCACTGGGGGGGGCTAATTTGTGACATACTTGCCAAAAAAGTTGGCCCCTACAGACAAAATGCATGAGCAGCACTTTTTTGGCAATTGCGTCTGGTTTTATGAATGAAGCTTGGAAGTATTAGCTGGCCCCACCTTTGCAACTGTAAACAAGGCCTGTGTTCTTATCTATGAAAAAAAAAAGATTACATCTTGATTATTCTGGGAAATGAGGTAAAGCAAAGTTCAACATTTTAGGGCATTTCATTTCAATAGAAAAGAGTCTAAGGAAATTACAAACACTGGCTTAAAACCTTATTACTGAAAAAGTTGCATAATTATACACAGGGAAAGTTGTTCAATACAAACGTGTTTTTTAATGTCTACACAGTGCTTTGTGCTTTTCTAATGTGGAATGGGTCATTATAGTTAAAGTTAAACCATTGTTTCAAGAGGTTCAAGGACATCATATTAAAAGCATTTTCATTTTTCTTTATAACTACTCATCAGCAGGAAGCTGGAACACTTATTTATGTTAACTCCTGTTCCTGAGGATAATGAGATGAAATAGTAGGTAGGCGGTATTCTGGCACTGTCACAAATCCAAAGGCATGCACGAAGCCAAAGCAAAAAAAAAAAAAAAAAGTAGTAACAGAACAAACATCTTTAGACAAGACATTTCTGATAGAAAAGATGTAATTAGATCCATCATTTGGAAGTTAAAATTAGACAAATTCAGGCTAGAAAAAGAAATGCAAATTATTGACATAGCAGGTAATAAACTACTGAAGTAAGCAGAGTCAAAATATAGTGGATCCCCTACCACCTGCAATTTTTAGAAAAAGACCATCTCTTTAGAAAAATGCTGCTTCTCAATATAAAAGGTATGTTGTAGCTCAAAAAGAAGTTTAGTGAAGAAACTACTAGATGAGATTATTTGCTCTGTTATACAAAAAGGCTGATGAGATGATCATAGGGGTCCCATCTCGCTTTAAAATCTGAAGCTACCATCTTGTTTGGAAGCCATTTATGAAGCTATCCTATGATGCGACAGCATGTTGATGACCTCTTTTTATTCGCTCATACTGCATGATTATACAGCATATAAACATGGGTGGATCCAGGTTTTTGGAAAGGGGGGGGGGGGGATGCAGGGGCTACACCTTGCTCCCAGTTTCTCCTTCATCCCCAGGTAGGCAGACTGTATCAGCAGCAAGGAATTTTTTGAAGTCCCCAAATCAGGTGAAAATTCCATCTGCATCCTGCTATCTCCTGCTCTCAGCACTCCCTTCTCTCACCTCCATCCTGAGCAGCAGTTGCCTCCACTCCTATTAGTCCCTTCCCCCACCTGACTCTGCTGCTGCCCTGGACCAATGAAGGAGTTGAGGGTATTCCAGAGCCATTCCTGCCCCTTCAGCTGGGATCAGCAGGGGAGATCAGTAGCAGCAGCTGGGCAGGATCCTCCTCTCTGCCCAGTCTTCCTAGTGTTCCCTGCTGAGCCCAGCTACAGCAGCTCTGGAGTCCTCCCCCCATAACTCTTTCAAACAACAACTCTCCCCATTCATTACACAGAAGGGATGGACCCCAGACTGATTGCAGCAGACTCAGCAGAGGTAGCAGTGGGTGGGTTCACCAGACTGTGCTCCCAGCTTGGGAGGGATCACCTGGCAGACTGGGCAGAGAGGAGAAACACACCTACTGCAGCTGCCACTATTCCCACTGGAACAGGCAGAAATGGATCTGGAACTTGCCTCTCCCTCAGCTGGGGACAGCAGCAGGGGCAGCAGCAGGCATGCATGCAGCTGAGGACAGACTGGGGGATAGAGATATGATTTTACCTGAGTTGTGGGTTTAAAAAAATCCCTGCTGCTGATCCTGACATAATCCCAAAGGGGAAGGTGTGAAGGGGGATGGGGAAAGGGAAATGGCTGTGCCACTACTTCCAGTTTCCACCCCTGCATATAAATACCAAGACATGAGAATACAAATTTCATCCTCTGTCCCATAGTTATTATTATTGTTTTAGATTTTTTTCTTTAACTAATTTGTAATTGCCTGAAACCTTTTTATGACTGTTATCACCTGATATAACATGAAGTCTATAACTTAGTCTCCATTTCTTCCTTCACAAATTAATTTCTGTGCACCCAGTTCTTACAGAATATATGCTATTTAAGTATCTAACAAATATTTTATATAAAAATGTGTGTAGGGTATTATAAATTATTTTACATTTCCCTTCATATGTGGGTTTATTCACAAGAAGCATGTGCCAATTTGTTTCCCTAAAGGTGAAAAATAAGTATGCCTGGTCCTACAAAAATAAGTATGCCTGGTCATGATACTGTTGTAGTAAATAATCATTTCATACTTGTACCAAAAACTGCTTTCTGTGAAAGGTTATACAGAGAAGAAAGAGTATGTGGTCTGGACTGTAACCTTTTGTAAAGCATGAGTATTCATAACATGCTGGAGGCTGTACTGATGTTCAGAATAGTTTTGGGACCTGATTTTATTTTGGTTAGAGTAGTTTTAAACTTTTGAGTGTTCATATATGTTATAGTTGCTACAAATATAGTTGATACAAAGTCTTTCTTGTAACATATCAGTACTGGTGCTCATTCATCTGAGGAATGAAGAGCATTTCACAGTGTTTACAATATGGGGTAAATTTTTAGTCAGGCTGAGCCTGGACTTTCTTTATTTCATTTTCAATTGTGTTCATAAAATAGCTTATTTTTGTGTGAACTTGCAATTCAAGTACAAATCTTACTAGCTCCCATTCAGCTACACAACACCAGCAGCCATCAAAAACTTATGTTTACTCTGGAGGCTTACAGTCAAGAAAGTACATCTTTAGAAATGACTAATGAAAATTGGGTGCCTTAAATTTTGGTTTCTTAATTTGCAAGACCTGTTACTGCAGATGCTCTGTACTTATTTAAAATATCAGACCCCTTAAAGGCAGGGGCAGGCAAAATGGCTGATGCAAGCCCTCTGCCAGTGCTTCCAGTGGCAGGACTCCATTTCCCAGCAGCCCCTGAACACATTGCCGAGGCTGGTTTCTAGGGCTGTGCATAATTCTGACGGATGTTTTGTTTTGAAGCTGGTCTGATGAGTTTTGACCTCAAAACAGCAAAATCAAAATGAAATGAAAATTTTGAAAACAGCTTTAAAATGAAACAAGGGCACTTGAAATGTTTTGAAAGTTTCAAAACATTTTGAGTTTCAAAACCAGGCTTGCCTGCAGCTAAACGGAAACTGAGGAGGAGGAGGGAGAAGAGGGGGGAAGGACTGCTCTGATATTGACATCATTCAATTGCCCAGCTCTCTGATCATTTCCCCAGCTCTTCCTGGGGGGGTGTGGGCACCTGATCTGCATGCAGGATTTCAGTAGGCTGCTGCTGTAGGCTGGGGCCAGCAGCAGCCACTCTGCACAGCCTGCACTGAGTGCCAGGAAGACTGTGGTGCTGCTGCTGGCCCCAGCCTCCAGCAGCAATCTGCTAAAACCCAGCGCATAGATCTGGGGGCCTGCGCCCCACTGGGAAGAGCTGGGGAAATGATCAGAAAGCTGGGGGTAGGGATCAGAGAGCTGGGAAATCAAACTGAGACCTGGGGAATAGGAACTGGGAGCTGGGGGAATGTTCACTTTCCAGTTGGATTCCCCAGCTCCCTAAACTTTCCCTCAACTCTCTGATTGCTTCCCCCAGCTCTTCCCAGGAGGCACAGGTCCCCAGATGATGCCAGATGACAGCAGGCTGCCGCTGCCAGCTGGTGATGGTGGTGGCTCTGGGCTATTCCCCCAGCCAGCAGCAGTAGCCTGCTGAAACCCTGAACACAGATCCAGGGGCCCCCACCCCCCAGAAGGCCTGTGGGGCTATTCCAGACTCCTCCCGCGGGGTGTGGGCCCCCAGATCTGTGTGCAGAATGACAGCACACTGCTGCTGCCAGCTGGGGCCAGTGCTAGCACCTGAGTCTGGCTGGTGCAGCCCGTGCCGAGTGCCAGGAAGAACCCAGTGCTGGTGCTGGCCCCACCTGGCAGTGGCAGCCTGCTGTCATCCTGCATGAAGATTTGGGGGTCCATGCCCCCTGGAAAGGCTGTGGGTCTGTGCCAGACTCCTCCTGGGGGAAGCGGGCTCCTGGACCTGCATGCGAGATGACAGCAGGCTGCCACTGCCAGCAAGTGATACGAATTTTGCTTTGAACAGTTTAAGGTGTAGTTTCCTAGAAACCCCTTCACCTATCTCCTTGGAAATTGGCAGGATTCATACCCTCAGGAGGGGCTATCATCTTTCCAATTTTCATCCAAATCAGGCAAGAAATGACAATGTTATAGGCATTTGTGTGATTCCCCACTATAGCCTATGGGCAAAATGGCAAAACGCATCAAAACAGCTAAACAGTTTCAATGAAATGACATGGAACAGTGCTCTGAAACAGCAAAATGAAACACTGTCCCTTATAATGGCAAAACTGAAGTCTAAATGAAATGGTGCTGTTTTGCATAGATCTACTGGTTTTCGTAGAGACCCCAGCAACGCAGAGCCCTAACAGTGTGGGGCCAAGGTTTCCATAGAGATCAGCCCCAGAAGTGTTGGCTAGGCGCATGGTTGAAAAAGGAGCTGCTCCAGGGCTGCAATCTTGTGGTCCAAAGTGGGGCAGAGCCGTGATCCACTGCCTGCATGCCCCTGCCCAGGGCGTGTGGGCCGCAGATCATAGTTCTGCCCTGGCTCTGTACCATGCTGTCACTGCTGCAAGATTGTGGTCCTGAAGCAGCTCCTCAGCCACCCACAGGCCCTGCCAGCACTGATGAGGCCAGGGTCCATGAACCCTGGCCCTGCACTGTCACAGCCCCACCACTGCTGGGGTCTCCATAGAAACTGGCCACAGTGACATGGGCAGAGGCTGCTGGGAAATGAAGTCTTCCACAGGGTTAATTGCCCTTACTTTAAGGTGTGATAAGTCGGACACCCAAAAACTGAGAAATCCCAATTCTTTAGTCATTCAAAAAATATAGGTCATGTTATTTGAGAGATAGAGGGGAAAAGGTAACTATTTTTAAGCCAACATATTGGCTACATAAATAAATTAATATATTGAATTTATTAATAACATTTGCATTTCTGATCTCCTAACCCCATAAATAGCACAGGCTTCAGGCCAAGATGCTGCATTTACCTGAATCCAAGACCACTTTGAATTTAAGATGACCCCACAATAATTAGATTAAATTTGTTATAATCTTCTCCTGTGCATGCACCCTCTGGCAGCTGCTCCCCTGCAGTGCCTGTGCCCCTACCACTTCTCCCCCAGCCCCCCCTCCAGTCCTGCTCCAACCGGGGATATGGGGTGCATGCTGGTTTGGGCCCTAGCAAACAAGGAAGCAATGGTAGCAGCAGCAACAGCTCTAGCCTAACTCCAGCCCCAGGCCGAGGTTAGAGCCAGAGCTGTGTCTCTGACCCCAAGCCCAGGTTGGAGCCAAAGACAAAGCTGGAGCTACCACTCCCCACTCCTATCCCCCTGCTCCCCCTCCCCCCACACACACATACCTTGTACTCAAATCTAAGGTGAGTGATGTTTTTCCCCGTATTTTCTTATTTTTGGTTACCATAAAATGAACCACCTCAGCCCTCCAATAAATCTCATAGCTGCAGGTACCCTTCCACAAATCCGATGGGTAGCTTCTGCTATTTCATGTCCGCACTAATTATTCCGAAGTATCTGTAGCCATCCCAGAGATGTTCAAAGCAAAAGTATGGAACCTGTAAAGAAAGCTATGGAAGTACTCTGAGAAACAGTGGCAGTTTCTTGGGTGAAATGTTGGGATGGGAGTAGCTAGGGTTATCCAATTATCTGCCTGGAGAAAGAAAGGCACTGGGATAAAGCAACAGAAGAGACAGCAGAAATTTAGAAGAACCGAAGCTAGAGGTAGATATATCTAAGTCTTACGTAAGTTGAGATGCTGATAATGTGGCATAAATATTTTTAGCCATATGACCATGGGATGTTCACATTATATCATTTCACAAAGCCACAGTTTTACACGCTGCTCCAAAATAAATGCTTCTAGAACTTATGTATATATGTGCCCCATACAACAATAAAACTATGAAAGGATTATTTTATAGTATGTTTTTAATTATTGGAACTATAATTCATATCACCAATGGCTACAGGTTTCAACACAGGCATAGCAGGGCAGGTCCATGCCCAGGCCACAGCCAACTGCTGCTGTGGTGATCATGTTAGCATGGTCAACCAGTGCTGCGATGGTGGCTATTTCTGTGTCCGCTCACAAAGGCAGCCCCCCTGAGACTAGTCCCCCACTTGCCCCTCTGAGTTATGCTACTGGGCTCAAGTACCGTAGTTCCAGGCATCTAAATGTACTATATGTATCAGCGGGAGAGAAAACTAAAAGGGGTAATGGCTCCAGAAATTATATAAATTAGTCTGGATGCATCTAAAATCATATTTTGCTAATGTGGATTATCTTAGGTCCTTATTCTTCTAGAGCTGGAAGTGTGTGGTACAGTTCATTGGGAAGCTAAACAGCTCTCCATCTCACAATATCATAAAAGTGCCCTGGTTTGTCTGGTCCTAAAGGGAAATGGGGATATCAGATTTTAATGCTGTAACATTTTACCACATAGAAAATGCTGTTAATGGACCAGGACTGAGTAGTAACCATACCTTACATCAACTGAGATAAATCTTTGGGGGAAAAATCCACATCTGGGTAAGTAGCAAGGAAAGAGAAAACATTTCTTTGCATGTTGATAAAAAAAATTAAAAAAGTAAAAATAAAAGCCACATATAGAAATGCATGACTCATTGAAGCTGCTGAAGGATCTGGAGAGAATTAGTCTCAGGGGCAGTATGAATGGAAGGTGATGTTGATGTGCGAATGTAAGAAATCTATTTGTCATGTGATTGTGCTATTTATCACATGACTATCACCTCCATCTAGATAATAGAACACATTGTGCAGGTCTATAAATTCTGTCCCTGATTTCCAAGCAAAAAAAAAATTTGAATTCTGTCTTTGCAGTTTGTGATGTCAGAGAAACCTTTTGAGATCATAAATATATAAGACATGTCAACCAAAAGTTCATAAAACTGAAGTGTCTTAAGACAATGCATCATTGGACTGTATCATGCAAGGAATGAAGTATGTTTCATAATATCATGGCTGATCCTGGCCTATGGTGTTAGTCAGGAAAAAGAGCTTTGGCACACGCATAAATCCCTGCTGGGTTCACAAGGGAAACCCACAGTACAGTATGTTCAGGTGCCTTAGGCCTTTTACTGAAGAAAAGAGAAAAAAACAGCTATTCTATAGTGGATCCTTTAATCTGAACAAGCAAGCAAATGAAATCATTTGTTTTTGTGTGGAACTGTCCCAATGAAAGAGACTGTGAAATGGATAGCAATCTTAGGTGCAATTTTCCATTGCGTATGTTTTTCGAAGATAAACATCTGATCAAAACGGTTTGCTGTTAGTAAGTGAAAATAAGAACCAGAGCTAATACAGTATCTGCCAGCAGCTTCCAGATCATTAACTATTGTTTATTTCTCCTCATGTTCAGACATCAGACTGGAGTGATGGAAGATATAGTCATTAATTTGGGAGTAATTTCAAGATGTTCCCATAAACACTAAATCAGAATATTGGCAGGATGCCTAAGAAAATTTGCTGCCAACATTTTTTTTTTTTTTGGAGTAGTGACATTTAAATGCCGGTGTTATTTCTGATTTCTAGATCCAACAATAGACCAAATGCAGATAGATCATCCCAGGGCTTATATAAGAACTTGCTTTCAGCTTTTTATACTTCGTGTTGCAGCCACAGATGTTTCTTTCCTTTCTGTCGAGATAAACCTTTTAAAAACTTTTAGCATAAAACATTTAAGTGCTCTTTTTCTGACTTCTGTCACAATGACGGGACCATCTAGGAAAAAAAAAATCTTTTTTTCTTTACCCTACAGAAGCCTATTAAAATGACAGGTGAACCGTCAGAAATAAGATTGTAATGAGCTGTATGCCTGTCTTTTCTGACAACACTGAGTTGAAAGAATATATCTCACTTTTTTAAAAAAGAAAAGAAGAATGACCCATTTTCCATCATCCAGCACCATAGCTTTATAGAGAAAAACACTTAAGAGCTGAGGCAGTTTTGGCCAAAGTACAGCAAGAGTGCCACAGGTGGCATGGACTGCCTCTCTCTATGTAGCATGCGACAGATTAGGAAGTGAACAGGCAGCACAGCAGGAGATAGGGCAGAAAGCAGAAGTCAGAGAAGGCGATCAGGCAAAGGAAGAGGATTGGAGTGGCATTAAGCGAGGGTGCAGGTCTTATTTGTAGCATGCCTGCCAAAATGGCTGCCCCCATAATCAATCATTTCATAACCAGTATTAAAAGTAAATGCAACTGAAGCATGAATAGGATATAGAGGGACTTCCATATGAGGAGAAACTAAATAGGCTAAGACACTTCCGCTTCAAAAACAGCTACTTGAGCAGGGACATGATAGAGGTTTGCAAAATATTAAATAGTGCAGAGAAAGTAAACAGAGAATTTATTATTTATGATTTCTCTCAACACTAGAACTAGAGGAAACAAGATGAACTAATGGTAGTAGGCTTAAAACTGGCACAGAGTAGTTTTTTTGCTTTTTTTCTCCATGCAGCATATAATTAATTTGCATTAGTCATTGCCACAAGATGTTGTGGAGGCCAGTAGATTAATTCAATTTAAAATGGGATTGGAGAAATTCTTGGAGGAAAGGTTCATCAGTAATGCTGAATATTGTAGTTAGGGGTGCAGCCCCTGAATCAGAACTTTTTAAACCTCTGAATGCTGAAAGCTGCAGTGGGAAAGAGCAGGGGTGGAGCATTTTGGACATGCTGTTTACCCTGCGTGTCAATGTCCATCCTCTGCTAGTGTGTGACACAGGATACTGGGCCATATGTATTCATAAGAACATAGTAAGTGCCATACAGTCAGACCCAGTAAATAGCATTTACTAAGTTCTTATGAATACACTGAAACCCCCCCAAGAATTCTTAATGTACTGGTGGTTAAATTAATTAAAATGTTCCAATGATAGGACTTTAACTTCTTGCATGTAAATGTTTTTAAAGTCAAACACCTTGGGCTTAATCCTCCCAAGATGAAGGAACTCTATCAGTAAACAAACACAGGTAAGTTAAGTTAAATCCACCAAGGCTCTAACTGGAATGAGCTAGGAACAGACATTCAAGAAGTCTGAGCCTGAATTGATTCACTCTTTGCAGGTTAATTGAACCTGCAGAGATGGAACTGATTTGCAAGTGGATAAACATTCACATTTGATTTAGTAAATGTAAACACATGCCTGCAGTGGCTCAGGCTAGAAGCTAGGGGGCACTAGAGTGAGCCCTCCCTTCCCTTCCATAATGCTGAGCTAAGGTGGGGGGCATGGCCAGGACCCAGCAGGACTCTATGATTAGGGAGGGATTTAAACCCCCACCTTGGCCTGCACAGTCCCCAGCCAGGGTATGACTGGAGGGGGAGGAAGAAGCAGCCCTCACCAGGCTTTTCCCCATTCACTGCTCAAGGGGCGGGGAATGTTGCCAGACCCCAGCCCCTGGCCCCTGGGTAGCACTCTGAAGCAAAGGATGTGGGGGGTAGGAGGAGGGACAACTGACTGTATGCAGTGCATGCATCTGTTGATGATACTGAGCTTTTCAATCTTCCTCTCTCTGCTTCTTCATACTGTCTGCAGCAAACTGACAGGCACTGCATTCATTGCAAACCAGGTCATTTCTCACACCTCTCTCTGTCCCGTGTCAGCGGGGAGCTTATCAGAACACAAAGCTTATCAGCCCATCAAGAAAACGAAGCCTTTCTATCATTAGTTCAAGATCTTCTTAAGCAGCTTTTTGCAAAGCATTTTTAAGGAAGACTGGAGGGATATTACTGGCTGACCTGACCTTTTGATTAGCTCCAAAAAGCCCTAATTGGACACTGTTCTGTCTGTCTTTGTTCCAGTGAAATTGGAGACACACACATAGACACCTCTCACCATTAGCTAGCATGGGGATGGCATGACAATGACCAGATGCTGGCTGGGGTCTGTGCTGTGGGAGAGGGGAGGGAGGGAGGAGGGGAACCCTGCTTGAACAGTGAGTGGCAAGGGGGAAGCTAGTCAGACACTGCTGTGCCTGCAGTCTCCACCTCCTTCTCAGCCAGCCGAAGCTCTGGCTAGGGAGGAGAGGGGCGGGGCCAGCCCTGCTGTCTGAAGCAGACAGACCAGCTCAGCTTTTCAGCCCTGGGCTGAAAAGCATGCTGGGAGACTCTGATTTAATTTAAACCAGGAAGCGGTCTGGGACAGAAGTTCCATAAGCTGGTTTGACCGAAATCAGTCAAGTTTGATACTACATTCAACCAGGTTTATCTTAAACCAGTTTCGGACATTTCAAACCCTGTTTATTATATGTGCTGCGCTTATGTTCTGTTACATGTTTAAACCAGTTCCTTATCAATTAAACTGGTTTATGCGTAACTTCTGTCCCTAGCCATGATCTATACTCCTTACTTTGGACCTTGTTACATGTTACACTATGAGTTACATAAATGTTGATCTATGTTAGTGCTAGATTGAGTTTGGAGCAGTCATACTTCAGGCCATTAGGGGCCTGGAGGCCTGAAATGTTAAGGATCCTCCCCTCCACCCCAACATTGCAAATTTCAAGCCTCTCTCCTGCCTCCTATGGCTCCCTCCCATCCTCAGGGCTTCCTGCCTGACATCCCCCTGCACCTCTCCCCCTCCTTCGCTGCTTGATTGTGGCTGCCTATGCTGTCTAGTCCAGGGAACCAGGCAAGGTTAACCTGCCTACCTGGTTCCTGCCAATGGCAGACTGCTGCTCTTCTCCAGACTGAGCTGACCCACAGAGCAGCAGCAGCTGGGCGGGCACGTTAACCCTTCCCTGTTTGCTCCCCCAGGACAAACAATGCTGGCAGCCCCAAGTAAGTGGTGTGGGGCCAGGGATCTGGGGGGCTTGAGGGAGGGAGGGAGTGACAGTAGGCCTGATCCATGCCAATGAGGGAAGAGGGTGGGTGGGGTGTTTATACTAAGATGTAGCCTACAGTGGGTACACCTTAATATAACACAAGCTGGGAGATAATCCTGCCCTACAGTGGCATACTTTGAGCCACATAAGGAGTGCTTAAAAGTAGGTTCAGGTGTTAATGTGTGGAGCCACCCAAAATTCCTGTGTATCAGGGTCCTTGCATAGTAATTACACAGACTTTGTACAATACATAGAAATACGGGAAAAGTAATAATCATGTTTTATGTTTCTGTGGTTATATAGTACTTACATTTAGTGGTTCTAAAACTATTGCCATGTGACATGCCTCATGGTAGCAGCAAGTAACCAAGAGTAACAGACTGTAGACATTCCATAAGAACCAAAGCAGGCAAAGTAAATCAAATTTATAAACTTACATAACTATTTTATTAAAGGAAGAATGAGTACAGCCAGCATTTCAAATATCACTTCATCTTTTTCAAAGATAATAACTATTACTTTTTTGTTTTTGTCTAGTTAGAGAAAAACAAGTTTTTACTTGTTTCCTCTAGTTGGAAGAAAGCTACAGTTTCTGGATCTGAAATCTAACATGCATGACACCTAATAAAGACTATCACCAAGTGTTTTCTAGGAAGAAAAAATGAATTACAGAACTATAACTAATAAAAAGACATTTAATCATACACAACAAAGGTCCTTTCGCAAGTCAAAGTTAATGGCTTTATACTTTAATCGATGTATTTTTTTTTACTACATACTGCCCTAGAAATCAATGTGAAAAACAAAAACATTACTGGCTCTCTTTGTTCTATGTGTAATTGAAAGTATCAGTATCACTCAGCCCAGTAAATTTTATTCTATGAAATTGCCAACCATAAGATTTACAAATTTAGATTTCCTACATAAAGCCATTATAACATCTTCACGAACTATTCCTAGATCAATAAACAAAAAAAAACACAGACTGACTCATCTGATAATCATGCTTTGATTGAAAAAAATTTACCAACCACGATAGCTTTATCCTATAGTATGTCAGTATAAATTCAAGAGGTCTCATGGAATCCTCTTTTTTACTTTCTCTTCTTATCCTAGACTTCCATATGAAAGATCATTTGCTCAAAACGTATCAAAAAAAGTACCAATCATGGATCAAAGAATTATTTATTATGTCACCATTTAGAAGTTCCCACAATAAGCAAACTGATGCTTAACTGGATAATGCTGTTGACCTCTTAATTACAATAAAAATAGCCTGGCATTGTTGATGGCTACTTTGTCACTGAAATGTCCTTTACTTTCTCCTTTGTCTGCTGAAACTGTTCTAAAACTTCATACATTTGTTTTCCAGTTTGAGAAATATAGCTAGCATATTACTTCAAAGGATTGTTTTTAGTTCTAAAATGAATGTGATGGTTAACTAAGAAGAAATTTAATCCATGTGCATGGATAAATGATAAAGCTATTTTGCAAGAATTAGTTGTGGACTTATAGTTGTAAGACTAACAATAGGATTTGAATTGAGGATATTGAGAGAAAAACAGCCAGGTGGTAATATGTATTTGTGAATGACTGTAACAAAGTTTATATGAAACTGTACTACTATCAGCCAAATGGAGCCCACTATGTTAGAAAATACAGTATTTTTATCAGGATACTACAAAGCAAGCTCAAGTTTTTTATCTGACATACAGCAGTCAGGATTGTGGCAAGCGTGAAAATGCACATTTTTGTGAAGTATCCAAATTTCCAGTGAAGTTCTTATTTTTAGCAAGCACTAAATAACACCAAAGAAGTATTGGCATATTCAGTACTGGTGAGATCCAATTTTGTGTTCACTCAGTCTGCAGATAAAATTCAAAGTTGTCTGAATTTGTGCTATTTCCAGAGATCTCCAATATTCTCCAATATTCCAGAGATCCAGTGGCCGGTGATCATCTCAAAGTGAGAGAGTGCCATATTGTTTGACATGCAGAACAACTAAAACGTGACATGTAGAGGACCACTCTCCCAATACTGTTACCTAATTACATGGGCAAAATGATTGCTATTGATACACTGGCAGGAAGAACTTCTGACCTACTACAAGCTGATTACATTCATGCTGTAATTAATTAAATCAGCAATTGGTTAAACCCAGCTGACTGAAATATCAAGTACTTGGTAATAATTTTCAGTTATAGAACAAATACAGGTGAACTGGTCTCTTATAAAGGGCCTCAAGTCCACATCTGTAGAATATGAAGACTTTCTGAAGGAAAGAAATAATAAGCAAAGACATTCTTCCATTCATTATCCTCAGGCCAAAGGGAAATAAAATGTTTTAATCAAGTTCTGAAAAACTTTGTAGGGCAAACTGCTGACCTGGAAGGAATGTCCTGGAAATCATTTACCATAAAATTTTTGTAAAACTACAAAGCAACCCCATCTGTAGCAACCCAAAAGTCTCCTACACAACTGTGGCATGGAAGGAGTATGTAGATCAACTGAAATAATGGTGCTCTCCAAAAAGCTCATTCTGACTAAAACAGAATATGATTCAACCCAACAGGATATCCTAACAGCTTTGATAAAGCAAAAAAAGTTGAACAGTACAAGTTTATCCATGTTTTTGCTAAATAGGCAGAATTCTAGTGAAATTCTCTTGCAAAAAAATAGCAAATTCAGATTGTTTTTTTAAAAGGCTGTTGATTTTGAGTCCCTCCACTGGGTGTCCGAACAAGAAGGGAGACAGATTGGGCCCAACCAAATATTTTTTAAAATCTGGTTTTAATTAAAATAATGACATTTTATATTTCCTTCCTTTTCTATTTTGCCAATTTATTTTTATTAGCTATAATTACTTAGTTAACTTAGTCACTTGTGGACTCATTCTGTTTTTGTAACCCTTAATCAATGGTAATGTAATTGTCACGGATTCACCCCAAAACTAAGTCGCCCTTTGAGGTTCACCATGTGGCGCACACACATATTCTTCTGAATTTGATTAAATCCTGTTGTGTGCAGTCTCTATTTCCAGCTGGTGGGAAGATGTGTTCAGTTTTGCCATTTTCATATCTGTATATATTATTGTATTTTATATAATTTTACATATCTTTAGATTATAGCCAAGTTTGTATTAATAAGACAGTGATTAACATAAGGGGACTTCAACTGTTCACACACACAGAAGAGACAACAGCTACAAATCAACATTTGGCTTGGGTTGTTTATCAGTCCTCCATATGGACCAGAGGTGATCTGAGGTGGCCAGAATCTGACCAGGCAGTGATGAATTTAGGTTTTAAAAGAATGACACCTGGCTACTCAGGGGAGAGACACAGTATATTGGATTAGGAAACCTACCCATCTAAAAAGGACACAAGTCTGTAGTAAGGTAATCATGCAACTTTAGGGATGGGAGACAGGATGTTACTGGCAAAGTATGGGCCCCTAGAATTGAAAGGGTGAGATATGTGAACAGTCAGATAAGCAACTGTACATAAGTTTGCCCCAAGGACATGACTTTGTCTTCAGTCTTCCTGGATACAGAGTAAGCTGTAGGCCCTTAGCCCAGTTGTCTCCAACCTTCTTTGTACCAGGACCTATTTGTAAACATTGATTGCCAGTCCCAACCCAGTGCTCCTCACTCCCGACCTGCTGGCATCCGTCCCCAGCCCCACAGTGTGGGTGTGTGTAGCAGGGAGGGCCCCAAGCATCCCCTTGCAGACTGGAACTGTGCCGGCCTGCAAGGAAAAAGCCACTGATTCCCACATTTTTCTCTTTTAAAGGAGAATCCATTTTTAAAGTTTGTCCATGACCCTTTCATATATTCTTGCAACCCACTTTTGGGTCACGACCCACTGGTTGAGAAACGCTGCCTTAGCCTGAGTAAGCAGGCTAAGCAAAGAAGCTGACAGGAGGATACAGAAGGCTCTGAAGGGTCCGAGGCAGGGTCTTCATTTTCACCTGATGACGCTGGCTAGGAACTGCAAGCTTCGATTTCAGACACAGGGTACGAACAGGTTATTGTTCTGATGTTTTCTTTTGTTTCTTTACACTTACATCTCTGGCTGTTCATTTCAACATATGGTTACTGATGTTTTATGCTTGCTTGTCTTTTGTACAGTAAATCCTTGCATTACCTTTTTAATAAACCATTTCATGTCAGTGATGCTTAGGATTCCAGAGTATTCGAATCATTTAGACTCGCCCTATTCCATGGAAAGGGGATCCATCTTTTATGAGCGCATGACCAGACACGAGTGTAATCTTTCTAATTGGCAAAATCGCCTCTTGCTAAGGGCTGGCAAGGCCTGCATAATACAAATAAGGCTCAGGTACCACAAGCCAAGGAGTTGGCCCCTGTGCACGTCAGCTGGTTCTCAGGGGTCAAGAAGTACACAGCAGAAATGGGTTTGGGGCACAAGGTGTGGAAGCACTCTGGGAGTGCATCTCCAGGGTACACTCATGACACATCCAGGGCATATCAGAGAAATAAACATATGGGAATAGATCTAAGATTCTGAAATGGGGAGTGTGGCAGAGAGCTCACTGTCATGGGGAGTGTGATTGGTAGTCAAGACAAAAGCTGTCAGCAGCAGAAAGTTCACTGCACACGTGCTACTAAGTTGAAGGGTACACCACCAGTCCTGGATCTATCCCTGTATACACACACACACACACACACACACACACACACACACACACACACACACACACACAGAAGTGTGCGTGAATAGATATAGGAATGTTTGTGTGCGTTTATAGTACAACCTCATTATAATGAACCCCCATGAGATGAGGGCCAGGTATAGACTTTTACCAGTATCAATGATTCGAAATCAGTCTATACCCATATCAGAACACAAGTTTGGCACACAAAATCAGTCTATATCCATAACAAAACAGAAGTTCAGCACACAGACTGGTTTAAAAATGGCAGAAACCGGTTTAAGGTTTGCACCCCCCCAACCCTGACAAAGGGTGAATGTGTGTTCTGTTCACTACTGATCTACACTTCGCTACTTACAAAAAAACACATAATTTATATCAATTCTACCTCAGGCTTTTTGAATGTCTGTACCTAGCCTAGGACAAATGTTCACATACAATGCTTGCTATAATAGGGTTAATCACCTTGCTTCATCATAATATGAAAAACTGGTTGGGATTCTTAAAAGTGTTGCGGGTAGGGGAGCTGTTATAATTTGGGCTTGTTATTATGACCCTGTACTATATACCTACACACACCACTATATGGACCCAGACAAATAAAGTTTTTTCATTGATGGTCCTTGATGTCATGTGCTGATCTTCATTTTATTGCAAGCAGTGCAATCTGACTCCCATTCTTTCTATGATCTGCCCATCCTTTGCCACATGAGCTTTGCCATATATGAAGATGCCCTTTTGAAGTCCTTTTCAAGTGTTTAACTTTTTGTACGTTCTCATCATGTTTCCTGTCCATCATTCAACCCTGCTTCCAATAAAAGAAAAAATACATTTTGAAAAGAAAATCCTGAAAAGAACATTGATATTCTAATGAACACATGCAAAATCACTGATTTACAAAAAAACCAGTCAGCTGCCTTAAATCACTTGTCTGCCTTCTTTTTCTCTGCTTTCCAGTGTAAATCAGAAAGCAGAGAACAGATTTTCTTCCAACAATAACCAATTCAACTATGCAACCCATATTTTAACAATTTTATGTCCAAGACTCTTTCCAGATTCATTATTTTCTCCAGTAAAGGTGAAGTTTAAAAGCCAGTGACTAATCTGCTCCATCACAGATGGTCCTTCAACTCTCTCTCTCTTGTTGGACACCATATCTAAAAATTAAAGCAAAACAATTCCAAACCCTAAAAATTACCTGATTTTCTGAAGGCGGAGACAGGGGGAGAACATTCATAAACTGCCATCAACTCCCAGGAGGCAAACATAAGCTATATACAGAGATGTAAAAACTGGTGTGCCATTTAAAAAAAAATCAAAAGAAAGAAACCAGTCAGCTGAAAATATTTTAAAGCAAAGAGCTGAAGGAAGATGTAACAGAAATAGACTAGGATTCACATTTTTTAATGAGGTGGCCCATGTGCAGGGTAGTGACATATTTGGTAAGGCACTAATTTTAGAAAAATCAGAAAACCAGTATAGGGTTTTCTCTGTAAGTTTCTGCTAGGTAAAGGCAGCTGGATATTTATAATATATATACATATATAGTACATCCCATTTTGAAGATGGGGAAATGGAAGCACAAAGTGAAGTGACCTGCAACATCACATAGTACCAAAACCAGAACTAGAACATGATCTTCTAAATCCCAAATAGCTGCTTCATTTGTCAGGCTACCAAGCAGGGTGACTCCTTAACAATGATATCCCTTGAGAAACTAAAAAACTAAAGCAAAGAAAAAATATGCAAGATTTGGCAGTATTGCACAAATTAAGAAGAATTTAAAAAATACAGCATGAGTCATAACATTTTAGATTGCAATATTCATATTTTTCTCTTTGCATTTTATTATGCAGCCCATTGGGGCTTATATTGGCAAGAGATTACTGGCAAAACCTGGCTAATCATTAAATTTAGAGCCCCCTTTTCTCAAAGAATGAAGTTGTGAATTGGCACAAAATTCTGCTGGGTAAAGAGATTGATTTCAACATTTTCTGAAAATAGTCTCATAGGGACAGGGGACTTCCCTTTCTCACACCTTGTTCTGGAGGAGTCAAATATTTTACAGATAAGAATGGAAGCAAAAAAAGGTTGCCCCTACCTTGTTCTGCAGAATGGGGAGAAAATTTAGTCCTTCAAAACTGCCCTGAGTTTAAAGTTATTTAAAATCAAGATAGACCCCAAAGTTTAGTAGTTGATGGAAACCAACCTTTTTTGCCATGGGGACTCAATCAAGAGGCCAGCTCCCACAGGATCTTTCCGGTATTGCCACTTCATTTTAAAATTCAGAACTGGGCATTATTAAGGTTGTTCAACAGAAAGCAACTTATTTTTCCTTTTCTTTAGCAAAAACTTTATAACAATGGTGAATGTTTGTGGACAAATGAATAGATACTTGATTAGGAACTGAAATGATATAGCTCTCAGAACAGTGTCAAGGGAATCCAACCACATTAAACTACTAAGGAGCTCTAAGAATTATGTCAGCTAAACTAGGCTTACTTGTAGTAATAACCACAAATAGTGACTAATGGCTATCATGGTCCCATTTTTTTAAAGCACTATAAATTCATCAGCTCTAAAAGTTGTGAGGTTCAGTTTATGTGTTTTAACTATTTGTAGTAAGTTCCCTTAACTCCTTCTTTCACAAAACCTTCCTGGAAAGAAACCAAAGACTGTGCTTCTCCATGTAATTTTAGTAATTTGCCCCCCCCACACACACAATTTTTGTATTCATCTCACACACTACACGTGTAAAATTATTAGCTCAACATTGTGCCAAGTTCTGACACTAACATGACAGAGAAGGGTAACAGCTAGATTGTTAGCCGACATATAGAGATTAAATTAGGGACCTGCAGAGCTGACAGCATGAAGTGGACCAACTCAAGCCCTTCGCAGATTGGCAGAGAGAGAAACTGTAATATACACCTAACAGTGGGTTGTACATTTCTTTAGCTCAAAGAGTTTTTCATAGACATCTGGGGCACATGGAGATTCAAATCACAGCTGAGCCTTTATAACTAAAGCCCATTCAGGCCAGACTTGAACTGAGGTCTCCTGAGCTCAAAGCAGAAGCTGCTTCAAATAGATCTGTAATGCTAATCCTGTATAATTTGGGGCTATAACAATTCATACTGTCAGCAGACTGAGGTTGGAGGGGAACCCTTCCAGGCTCTGAAAGGCTTTTTGCCATCCCACTAAATCAATAATAAATTAAATATAGAGTCATGTTATAGTCATTGTGAGTAAGAGTATCATGAAGGGAGAAATTCTGGTCCCACTGCAACCTATGAAAAAGATCTTGTACATTTCAGTGGCAGCAGGTGAGTGAAGAGAAAGACATAGCAACAGAAGGGCTGGTCTCGGGTAAGATGGTTTTCTCTTCCCACCTCTCACCAACCCTGCTTTTCTCCTCTAATCTAGCTTGCTGATTCAGAATCAATACAAGTTCACACTCTCTTCTCACTATAAGTTGGCAAAAGTCTAGGTCTGGCCAAGTATTACTCTTAATACTTTCTGCACCATGGGTATTCAGAGATGTATTTTGTAATTGGTTACGGTATTTCATGACTCCTTTCTGAATAACATAGTAATGTTTCTCTCTCTGCTGTTCTCAGGAACCTGACGTGTCATTGGAGAATAGCCTGGAAATCAGAGCTAATTTCCTTCAAATCCCAATGATTTATGTTATTTGGATTCAGCTCTTTTCCTACCTCACCAGCATCTAATCTTTCCATTACTGCTTCCATTCTTATCTGTAAAATATTTAACTCCTCCCTAACTGCACTAAGCAATATGACCCTTGTCTTAGACAGCACCATGTCCTCTTATTTGTGCATAAAAGTGGAAGCAAAAAGCACTGGTTTCCTAAATCTGTTATTTCCTCAGTTGTCTCCACCTTCTTGCTCATTTGTTATTATAATCAATGTCATTTCTCACTCTCTGCTGAAGTAAGAAATGTTTGACCATTCCTCGTAGTTAGTTAAAGCCTTCTGTGTAGCCTGAAGTAAGCTGTGCCAAGTGTCCCAAGTAAATTTCTCCTTTCTGTGCGATTTACTGTGGCAAGGGATGATTTAGCTCCACAGTAACAGAGGATCTTTAGGGAACTGTTATTATCCCAAGGTTGCAGCTTAGTAAAAAAAACAACTCCTTTGAAATATTTTCTTTTTAAGAACATTGGAAATTCCAAACCAGCTACTTGACATATTGAAGAATAATTTTAGCCAACTGATTGCATGGGCCTTTCAGCTTGCCTTAAGCCTTGGAAAACCACCGCATGGGGAAATATGTTCTACAGTCAACTGAAAAACAAACAAACAAGCAAGCAAGCAAAACACTTTCAAGTTTATAAATCACTTTTTGAAAAACAGGATAATATCAGGGCCTTGTACAAATTATGTCATCACCCCAACTTTATTTCCCCCTCTGTAAGTCACCTACATAATGCAAAGAGCCGTAGTAGTGGCCTGAGAATGCATTCTTCTTTGTCTGGACTAACAGAAAAAGAGGTAGTAGCTTCTTCTTGGGTTGTCTTCTAAGGGATGGGAGCAGAGGAGCGAGGTCAAAAGGCAGCATCACCTCAATGGTGAGACTAGGTAAGCTATTGGGAAGAGTAAACAAAACCTATCTCTCTGACTGGACCTTTTTATGTCCAGGCTAAAATTCAACTGTTGGGCCTCAGTGATGACTTGGCATGGTTGAAGAAGGTTTGGGATTTGATAAGGGGGCTCAGCGAATCATCAAAGCAAAGAGCTTGAGGGTGGATCCAGAACCTTTTCCGAAGGATGATTTTAAAGTGATTTAAAACAATGAAGTAGAGTTTGCAGCAGGGTGCTCATATTCTCAATGGGCTCACAAGGCCAGAAAATGTGTGAATCAGGAGGTGACTGAATTCATACACAAGATATTCAATTAAGCTGTACAGCTGTACAGTTCAGTCCCAGTCAGATGTGTAGATAAGTCTGCAAATCCTTTTACCTACTTATTATCATAACCAAGTCAGGCAAGTCATCAAAGTAGGCAACCATTGATTGTTTGGATCATGGTGTACAGGGATGCTTGATGAATCACTTGTACAGAGTCCTATGACCATCATACCAACACGTTTGATGAGTAAGCCTAGGCAAGAGTATGGAGGAATGGAAACTTCCCAAGATCTACCACATCCCCACCTTTATACCATTGAGACAGAATTCAAAGGCCAGACCAAATTCAAACATTCAATGCCTCAATGGTTGTAGCTTCTGCCAGAGAGCAACAGATAACTGCTGCCAACTGCCTAATATCTCAGTGAGTATGCGTTTATGTTAGTGTGATGTCCCTTAGCCTTTCTTCAACCAAAGAGTATCCACAAAACAGTGAGGGCTAGGGTTTTGAGGCACCCTATACTGGCCTTAATGTGGAGATTGCAACATTGTAGTATTTTCTAGGAGCTATCCTGAGGAGCCCCAACACACTTCCACCAGGCCATCCAGTTGGATGCAGTTTACAGTCATACCCAAGACCAGGTGAGTCATCAGTGTAATCTTTAGGAGTGGCACTGACAATGCTAAAGGGCTTCTAACCTCCAAAACAAGAAATCTTTGCCAAACCGTTCTGCTTACATCTGTCAAGTTCTGTATTTATGCAGATAAACATTATCCACCCCCAGGTATCAGGGATGAACCTGCCTATTGAAACCCCATAATGAGAAATATGTCAGCTTGATTTTTGTCACATCTGATCTCCTTGTTCTATGACTAATAACAAAAACTTTGAACCCTGATAACAGACATTACCAGCATTTCCATCATATCTGTGCTTTAGTCACTGTACAAAAGATTCAATTTTCCAAGTCCCACCCCCCCAAAAATCTTGATCATAAAACTTGGGCTATCATTGGAGATTTCAACAGCCATCCTATTCAGTGGGCTTACCACACCAATAAGAAAAACATGGAACTCATTGAATTATGGGCAGACCTCAATGATAGGTGCAGATGTATTTTTGCCTGATGCAAGGAGGGAATTACCTCATTTATTCACACACCTTTCTCTGAAAAATTAGCCATCCAAAATGGGGTATGTGTCTTAAGCGAGGAAACTGATTTCCAGGCTGGAATGGAGACAGAAGGATGCTGGAATGGCAGCCAGAGATGAACCTGCCAGCTACATGACGTGGGGGCAGAGTCCTGTCATCAAAGTCACTCCCCTTTCCCCTGTTGCAAGGCTAACAACCACAGGTTTAAGCCTCTCATAGCCACTTCTGAATTGATGGTATCTGTGTTCCTGAGCAGCAACTGGAGTGGGAAGACACATTGACAATGTACTTGTGCCTTTGCTCCATGTGGCAAGGTTCAGCTCTGGTTGACCTGATGCCATGGCAGGGAAGACCTGAGGGAGAAGGGGATGTCTTTATCCTACCTTCCCAAAACAATGTGTGTGTTTTACCCAGGAGCATGTGGTATGTGAATAATTATGGTATTACTCATTTTATTTGGAATCTCTCTTTGTTTTGAGTCTGTCTCTGAAGAACAGTGATTGCATGATAAAGCTAAGATTCCTATCAAGCCATGGAATAAAACAAACTACTACAAGAAATAGTACCATACTGATGGGATCCCACTGCTTCAATTTAATCCTTTTCCAGCTAATTTACAGTATATTCAAACTCTGAGATGTAACAAAAACAGCTTTAGACATAATGGGAAAAGCAAACTGTGGCGAGTAGACCGGGAATACCATAATTGGAATGCTACTTCAACTGCTTGTTAGTAAATTTTTGAAAGAATATGATAAATAGAAAGGACTAGTTATACAAAAGGGCCCTGAAATTGCCACTCTCTAGTTTACAACACCTACCGGTATCTTTTAGTTCCCTACCACCCAGTAGAATCCCAAACCTCAACCTTGTAACTATTTGTAGTAAGTTCCCTTAACTCCTTCTTTCACAAAACCTTCCTGGAAAGAAACCAAAGACTGTGCTTCTCCATGTAATTTTAGTAATTCCCCCACCGTCCCTTATATCCAAGCTCCCTATACAATGCAATCTAAGACTGGGATTCACAGAAGCCAGCACACTGAGAGGCAGACACCTAAGCTAGCCGGATGAGTAGCAGTTAGAGGTTTAACTCCAAGACAAAAGGTAGTCAGGGAACTTAGTTGTGAACTCTTTCCTGTGTTTAGGCACAGGTCAGCCATTTCTCAAAAAAACCCAGAAAGACCTCATCTCTCTGCAATACCCCATAGGCAAGTGATAAGGGCATTCATCTAGAAAATGTTTTCAAGCTGCCATCCTCGCCAATTCAAACCAAGAATATGAACACAGTTGTCCCATGAACAAATCCAAACCACCAGGCTATTGCGTAACCTGGCACGGCCCTCTATTAATCTCTTCTGTTGAAATGGTTTCACTTTTTATAAATAATTAAATAATTATTGGAGAAGAAACTTGAACCTGACATAGTAGCTACACATGACACTTGTTACAAGGACAAACTCAAATTTTTGCATTCTCTGACCTAATGAATATTTCATTGTTTATGCAAAGAAGACCAGCCCCAACAGTAGCCCATGGTTTAATATTTTCTCTTGGTTTATGGGAGATCTGGTTCAAGTTCCTGCTCTGAACTACAAGGGTCTTATATCTCCAAGACATGTAATCTAATTACTGGGTATGACCAGACACTATTATATTGTAGCCAACCTGTTGGTTGTCTTTTGTGCAAGACCAAATCATGTAGGGCTTGCCCTAAGAACATCTAATGTCAGGGCCCATAGATTATGGATAGAGGGCAGACTTCTTTTTGAGAATCTGAGCAGACCTGGGGCAAGAGTGAGGTTACCAAACAGTTTAGTACCATCAGGACTTAGATGGATGAACAAATGCTCATGGGCAGAAACTTAAGTGCCTAAGGGACGTCACCAGCAGAAATGTAGGGACTGTCAGAATTTATATCCCTGTGGTACTAGTTTCATAGGTGGTAGGGTCGGAAGGGACCTAAGCAGATCATCTAGTCTGACCCCCTGCCATGGGCAGGAAAGGATGCTGGGGTCAAATGACCCCAGTTATGTGGCTGTCTAGCCTCCTTTTGAAGATCCCCAGGGTAGGGGCAAGCACCACTTCCCTTGGAAGTTGGTTCCAGCTCCTAGCTGCCCTGACAGTGAAGTAGTGCCTCCTAGTATCTAGCCTCAATCTACTCTCAGTCAATTTATGGCCATTGTTCTTTGTTACTCCCAGAAGTGCTAGGGGGAATAGGGACTCTCCCATTGCCTGCTGGTCCCCCTTGGCAAGTTTACAGGCAGCCACCAGATCCCCTCTCAGCCTTCTTTTTTGGAGGCTGAACAGGTTCAGGTCCTGTAGCCTCTCCTCGCAGGGCCTGCCCTGCTGCCCCCTAATCATGCGAGTAGCTCTCCTCTGGACCCTCTCGATGCTGGCCACATTCCTCTTGAAGTGCGGTGCCCAGAACTGGATGCAGTACTCCAAATGTGGCCAGACCAATGTCACATAGAGGGGGAGGACCACTTCCTTGGACCTGCTCATGATGCATCTATGGATGCATGACAAGGTGGTTAGCCTTCCTGACCACGTCCCCACATTGGCGGTCCATAGATTCATAGATGTTAGGGTCGGAAGGGACCTCAATAGATCATCGAGTCCGACCCCCTGCATAGGCAGGAAAGAGTGCTGGGTCTAGATGACCCCAGCTAGATGCATATTCAACCTCCTCTTGAAGACCCCCAGGGTAGGGGAGAGCACCACCTCCCTTGGGAGCCCATTCCAGACCTTGGCCACTCTAACTGTGAAGAAGTTTTTCCTAATGTCTAGTCTAAATCTGCTCTCTGCTAGCTTGTGGCCATTATTTCTTGTAACCCCCGGGGGCGCCTTGGTGAATAAAACCTCACCAATTCCCTTCTGTGCCCCCATGATGTACTTATAGGCAGCCACAAGGTCGCCTCTCAACCTTCTCTTGCGGAGGCTGAAAAGGTCCAGGTTCTCTAGTTTCTCCTCGTAGGGCTTGGTCTGCAAGCCCTTAACCATACGAGTGGCCCTTCTCTGGACCCTCTCCAGGTTATCCGCATCCCTCTTGAAGTGCGGTGCCCAGAATTGCACGCAGTACTCCAACTGCAGTCTGACCAGCGCCCGATAGAGGGGAAGTATCACCTCTTTGGATCTATTTGTCATGCATCTGCTAATGCATGATAAAGTGCCATTGGCTTTTCTGATGGCTTCGTCACACTGCCGACTCATGTTCATCTTGGAGTCCACTAGGACTCCAAGATCCCTTTCCACCTCTGTGCCACCCAGCAGGTCATTCCCTAGGCTGTAGGTGTGCTGGACATTTTTCCTCCCTAGGTGCAGCACTTTGCATTTCTCCTTGTTGAACTGCATTCTGTTGTTTTCTGCCCACTTGTCCAAACTGTCCAGGTCTGCTTGTAGCTGTTCCCTGCCCTCCGGCGTGTTCACTTCTCCCCATAGTTTTGTGTCAATGTTCATCTTGGAATCAGTAGTGATTCCAAGATTCTTTTCTGCCTCTGTGCTGACGAGAAGGGAGTTCCCCAGCCTGTAGGTATTCTGCTGGCTGTTCCTCCCTAGGTGCAACACCTTGCACTTGTCCGTATTGAAACCCATCCTATTCTCACCCACCCATCTCTGTAACCTGTTGAAATCTAGTTGTAGCCAGTCCCTCTCTTCTAGTGTGCCCACTTCTCCCCACATCTT